>NC_048428.1:10642557-10651821 GCF_013103735.1 Etheostoma cragini | reverse complement strand
CCCCCAGAGCTGGACGAGGGAAGCTCCAGTCCCAAATGCGGAGGAGGAACATTTCCCGACTTGTATCAAAAACTATTAGACCAAAATACATCAATCAAAGTTAAGACCAATAAATGGACATTCCCCTGGAGAAAGAGCACACCAACTTGCTTGTCTGGATCTTAACAACAGAGCAGTGCTCACTGGCATGAGCTAAAGGGTGAATAGTGTTCAGATGACCTTACATTAAAACGCACACAATCTTCAGTACACAAGGAATTATAAGACCCACTGAAACAAAAACTAAACTTGTATGCCTCACTATGGAGACACAGACACATGCATACAGATCTTGTACCTCTCTTACAGTAATTGGAAAATCCCAGTCCGGCTAAGAGATCTATAGAGATAACTCTCGATTTACATAGTGTTAATACATTTGAAAATAATTAATTCCCTACTGGATCTTTCTCAGCTTTATGAATTGACAGTGTAGTGTAGTGTAGTGTAGTGTGTGTGTATGTGTGCGTGTGTCTAAGAGTGCACTGATACACACTTCTTATCGAGCGTCTATCAGAGAGCACCATGTTTGTCTCCACTCAATAAGCTCTGAATTGCTCAGTGTGTGTGTGTGTGTGTGTGTGTGTGTGTGTGTGTGTGTGTGTGTGTAAGTGTGTGTGTGTGTGTGTTATTTATGGAGCTGCAGTGGTGGAGAGAGACCGAGAGTGAGAGTGAGAAAGAGGCTGGGTCAGATTACAGTAACAATAAATGCTGAGTGGTGGGCATTGAGGAAATAAGGCAGAGGGTAAGACAGAGAAGTACAGAGGACTGAAGAGGAGTAAGGGAAAGGACAAGGTTAGCAAGTCACTTTTATGTTAAACTCTTGAAAACAAGATGGATAGGTCCCATAACACATCTGTTGTAGCTCATAAAAAAAAGTCACAAGTACACAGGTAATTTGGTGATGCATCAGATAAGGCACATATTGGAACAGCAATGTTAGCTCAGCTTCACAGGAAGCAAACTAACAAATACAATTGATGTAAAACGACCCGCATCATCATTAAAGGAAATAATGATGCATACCACATAACATAGCGGTCTTTTTGCTCCCTTTAAATCCCTTCAGACTTCCAAAGCTCCTAAATTTCGGTCTCAGAAAGTGATTGATTTCACTCATCACAAATCGACTCACGAAGAGATTTAAGTGTTTGGTGGTGAAAACAAGACAGGGTGAACAGCTATGCATTTGTCAAGTGTCCGTCATCATTTGTTATTAACTCTGCCTTGTAACTTTAACCTTAACTGGTTGATAAGGTGAGAATAAACCAAACATATACTTGTTGCCATTTTTCTACTAATGAATTGTCCTGTTTTTTCTTCTTTTCCTTTTGTTTCTTCTTGTTTTTTTACACTAAATGTTACCTGATGTCTTTTTTTACTGTAACTCCAACCTGCCTATTGGACTGCAGATGGAAATTAGCCCTTGGGCTACAATCTGGCACATTTACGTGTACTGTTGTGCATGTTCATCAATGTGCATTGTTCTGAATTAATAAAATAGTATAAAATGGTGAAAGAAAGCTGTATAGTGCATAGTACATACCTATTTTTGGAGAAATATGTATAATCTTGCTGATGACTCTAGTTCACACCTCCATAGAGACTTGCCCTAGCCCAATATAAGGCAGTTAAAGTCTGGAAAGTATTTACATTACTACCCTAGAAGTTGTTTTTTCTTTTCACGTTCCTATTTTTGATATCCTTGTCCCCCACCCCAGACTGCATGTTTCTGTATGCAGGGGCCTGTTGTGTGAGTGATAAGCATGTTGCTATATGTGCAAATACATTTCTTGCATGTGTGGAGTTTAGAAAAACTTCCCTAGTCGTTATACAGTCGTTATACAAATATCTGGCAAATATAAAGGTAGAATAAATACATTTTCAGTGTGAGCGTTAAAGCCTAGTGCGTACATTTTTGATATTAATGAATCTCTGTTAAATTCAAACCATTGCCAAATGAGTTAGCTAGCAAATCGAATTAAGACTATCAGCTCCACACAACTCTCTCTGTATTTCTCAGTGTGGCATTGTTCAGAAGATTGTGTCGTCCGGCGACTTTCACGCGCAGAAACTCGAGTGAAGATAAATACCTCTTCTAAAGTCTCCATCATGTGTTTTAATCCTCCGTGTCCTCTTTGGCTAGTGGTGGGGGCTGTGTGCAATCACGGAAGGCTGTATCACGTGGACGCAGCGACAGGGTTGTTGTCATTACTTACCTCATCGGGGTGACAGAAACTATGCACTATAGATTTAAAAAGGTCAGAAGGAACACAGATGGTCCACACCAACCAGTGAAGATTTACCATTCACAACATGATGCAGCGGTAACAGTGAAAGAGGAAGGAGACTCAGAAAAAAGCATGTTTTAGCAATGAAAGATGGAAGCGACAAAAGTACAGTACAGTAGACTCTGGGGAGCCTTCGGGAACTCACAGTTCTAAGATACAATGTACACACTCTAAGTCCCTGGAAGAGAGCTGGAGTAAAGATTTAACGTTGACTTTTCTTTTATTTGCAGTCCTGAAATAGTGTCATGCTTCTGAGATAAAAATGTTATCGCCTTCCATTGTCTAATCGAAGTGGACACTGTGTGCATGAGAATTTTAGTAAAAGGAATCTTCAAAATGTGTTTAAAAAGTTGACGTAAAAATGGGAAAGAAAAGCCCCCTGCGCCTACATAAATTTAAACCAGAATATGCTTACTTGACAGCTGGTTGGCCTTTTTTGTGTTAATGCCCATCTTCCCTGGCATTGCTGCATAATGATAAGCATCCTATTGTAAATCCCGATAGGTCTCCATGCTGGAAATGGGCGTGTCAGCTGGTTTGGAAAACGAGAACAATGAATTATCTCCTTTGCAATGTCGTTCACTTTGTTCGCCGTGGGTGTGTCTGTGTGATTTTTATTACTGCTTGAGCGTATGTACCGTTTGTGCACGCGTTTGTAGAAATATGTGGCACACATCCTTGTCATAAACATCCGTCATGGAAATATAGCTTGTGGTGAGAGTTTTAGGACCGTAATTCTCCGAGGAGGGAAATAGAGGACGTTCCGAGCGTGCACTGGTTTCATATAGGAATTGGCTTGAAGGCAACCATCTACACGCCATGCATGTGGTGCACAGTATATGGCTACAGACATGGCATTTATCTGAAACTTTAATTCAGAAGCAGCTCTGGTGAATATTGACAATGGCAACAGCAATGGGTTTAAAAAAAGAAGAAAAAAAACATTCCTCACTGATTAAACCCAGCTGTTCTTTAATCAAGTTACCCAATAAATTTCAACCTACACGGTATCATGATATAACAAAAGGTAGCACAGAATCTGAATCAATTTATCAGACACCCAGCTGTGAAGAGCAGCTGTGCAAAGAAAAATAGTACACCGACTAAAAACGGCATTTTGTTCTCTTGTTGTTTGAAAGAGAGAAAAACGATCAATGACAATCTAAGAGCTGACATCAGAACTCCTTTCACTTTTAATCAACTAAACATGATAACACGGATCCAGGCAGTGTTGGCTGGATAGTTTTCCTCCTCATGGAGTTAGTTTAAAAAGAGTCCCAATTTGTAGAGATAGAGAGGCACCGATGTCTCGGCAGAAACAAACAGAAACTAATTATACAATGGTAATCTAAAGTTAAAACCCAAGAGATTATTTTGTTAGCAGAAAAAAGGGTGGTATTTAATGTTGCTATGGCAGGACGTAAAGAAAGATAAGTGTCTGGAAACCCAAACATAGCATTTAGATTGTAGACAGAGGTTGTATTCTGTCGTTTTCTTCTTAGATGGAGAGCCAACTTAAATGAAGTCAAAGACGTAGCGATATAAAGCCAGATATCTTTCCTAAAGAGATTGTGACCAAACATTGGACTTTGATCGAGTACCAAGAAAAATGAATTGACTTGGAAGTTTTCTTCAAAGATGGCTTCTCAGATGGTTCATCTGGCTTGTCTGGTTAAAAATGTAACGCCTAATGTCAGTTGTGTTTCCCCTACATTCATCACGCGTCACATGCCACGAACTGCAAATGCGCACTGCTTTGAGTCCTTTAACAAGGCAACAGTCTGTGGTTAGCTCACGTCTGGAACAGCAGGAGTGTTGAGTGTGTTATCTAAACTGCCAAAGTCAGTTGAACAACTGAAGGGAATATAACGTTATAGGAAGCCTAACTGACTGTTCTGTTTTCCCTCATTGTTCTCTGAAGTTTGCTGGAAGTGATGTAAATAAGTATTTATTGTTGAGTAGGCACCATGCCAGACTTTGTTTAAAATAGCCTTTAAATGCTACATTGATTGTGAGGTTAATGACAGGAGTAAGAGGCAAACCCACAAAGTGACATTTTTACAGTTTTTTCCAATTGCTGTGACAGATTTTTCAATACTTCTAACAATTTTTCAAAACTCTTAACAGTTAGCACTACATCTGCATGTGTAAGCTATACTATTAACACATTTCTTGTTGCATGATGTGTACAATTAACACAAATTTAAAATGCTTAAACTCCTTTTACACACAAGCTCATACAAGACCAATACAATAGATTTTTACAGCCAAATTTACCAATGCTATAACACTGTATGTCACAACAGATAACACCATGTTCTAAACCTAACCTTACAGGCTAAAGTCAAAGGGAACAACTATTCATATTGTGAATTAAAAACAAATGTGTTCCCTGTATTGTATTCCATTGCCAATGAGAAACCGCTTATTGAAGTAATGCAATTGTTGAAATCACAGCTGATTCCCATCTAGGAAGCATATACATCATATGTTCTAAATGAGGACTCTTTGGGCTGGTCTTGGCTGGAAAAGGAACAATTTAGAGCAACACAAAGAAAGAAAGAAAGAAAGAAAGAAAGAAAGAAATGCTTGCACAAGGGCGAGGAAGACGAGTACCAGGACAAGGAAGAAGAGTGGGGCAAAGACAAGGACAAGGGAGAAGAGTCGGGCGAGGTAGAGGGAGAGGAGTTAGAATGCGTGGTGGCGCTCAAAGAAGAACCATAAGTCGGGTAACTGCTGGCAACACAGCGGCATCTATTGTCTGGATTTTCAGAGAAACCAACAGGTAGGACATTGCTTCTCCTACAACAAGGTGTAAATACTGTAAAATTACCATTTACAGTATTAGAGTGACTTTATGCCTGGACATTAAGTACAGAGTTGTAGAGGACAACCTTGTCTTTGGGAACATTGCAGCAATCAGCATAACATCCATTTCTCGGACTCTAGCTAAACAGAGAGTCAGAATGAAACAACTATACAGAGTTCCTTTCAAAAGGAACAGTGAGCGCATCAAAGAACTCTGTCACCAATACGTCCAGGTAAGGTTATGCAGTACAGTTGTTACTGTACTATACACAGTGTGATTTGCAATTAACTACTCTATAAACCTAGAGAAGATTAGGACATGAAGTAGATATACAGTAGAGCACAGCAGTTACATGTCTAATTACTTTCAGAGAGTCATGGAGTTGGAGGCCAATCAAGTCCCACATGAAATGATCTATGAATCTTGAAGTATGGCTTCAACTTAGCGAAAAGGCGTCGCCGTGGGAGAAACATAATTGGCAAAAGGGCCACAGAGGACCCAACATCACCATGTGTGCCGCAATCTCCAACAATGGTGTACTCCTGCATAAATGTGAGATTGGCCCCTACAACACCGACCGCCTTCTTCTGTTTTTAGAAGACCTGCACGAAAGACTGGTGGCAGAGGTAGAAAGGGGGCAGGTGGGAGACCACTTGCCAATATATGTGAGCACATGGGACAACGTGGCATTCCATCATTCCCGTACAATCACAGCCTGGGTTGACGCCCATCCAAGGATGACGTCCTATTTCCTTGCCCTTTACTCTCCTTTCCTCAACCCCATTGAGGAGTTTTTCTCAGCCTGGAGATGGAAGGTTTTCGACCATCGTCCCCATGACCAATCACATCACAGCTGAACACTGCCAGGGGTGGATAAGGCATGCAAAAAGATTCTTCCCACGATGCCTTGCAAGAGAAGATATCAGGTGTGATGTGGATGAGAGCATTTGGCCAAATGCAGAAGGCCGAGCAGATTAGAAGACTTCTTTTTTATTATTATTATTCCGTCGTTCTTTCTGTTTGTATATCTTGCGGTAATGTCCTTCTGCAAATAAAGTCTTTACTGCAGCGATTCTGTTTTTGTCTTTTTTTTTCCTAAACTGTACATCCTACAAAGCTTCTCTAAGATTGTTATTCATTTTCTGTATTGACTTCTGCAGCAAAAGAAACAAATTTCATGTTCAAAACCCAATCTATTATCAATAGAATATACTTTCTATGGTATAAGGGCATACCTGACACATCTAAAATAATGCAGTTTCTGTACTTTTAGCTGATGATAGTGTTTTTTTGTCATTGTGTTATGATTGACTAAAAGTTCCTGTTGAAAGTGAACATGTGTTAGTGTTTTGAATAATTATTTGATTTTGAAACAAGTTTGCAGTGTTTTTTTAAATATAGTGTGTTGTGTTAGTGTATTCTTGTATTTTGAAAATTAGTTTTGGAGTTTAGTTTACAAAGTGTGATTATGAGCATGAAATTAACGGTTTAGCCAATTGTGTGTTTTAGGTGTGTTGCTGAGAGTTTAGGAAACTTGTTAAATGTATTGAAAAAGCTGTCATAGCAATACAAAAAAACTGTAAATAAGTGCTGTAGGATGGAACGACATCTGCCAGTCTAACAGTCAACCTAGGGCAAAGAGTAAGCCCTGATTAAATGAGAGCACCCTCAAACAGTTAAAACTATAATTATTCGCTATAAATGGTTAAACAGAAAATGTCTGATACCCTGCATAAGAAGCTGGTGGCGGTGGAGGAAAAGTCAAGAGATCACCAAATTCAGTAGGCTCCGTCTTATTGGGAACGTGGATGTGTGTACAGAATTTCATAACAATCTATTCCATTTCCTTTTGAAATATTTCAGTCTTAACCAAAGTGGTGGACCACTGGGTAGAATTTTACAACTTGACAGATGGCACAGTGTTAAAGCAACATGCCAACGGTTGCTCTGGAATTCATCCCTTTGAGCTGCCGAAACAGGGAGATGTTTGAGAGGAATCAACAGCTGCAGCTTTGAGAGAGTCGTACAGCTGGAGAACAACTCCTCTGATAGAGGGAATGTTACACAGAACCCTCAAATTGTATTCACCATCAGGGACAAGAGTCACATGTTGAATTAGAAAACTAAAAGGAATGCAGAATACAAAACCAACAAGCTGACATGTTCTATGTCATTGTTTTTCTCATTGAACCCGTTCTCATGCTTATTAAGGAATTTAGCTAAAAAAACAAAACAAAGCACGCCATACCTTTTTAATTAACTGTTTTTCTGCACACATATGTCAGTTGTTTGAGTGATTTGCATGTTGGCACATGTGAAAACACATTAGTGAGTAGGGTAACCTGTGCAGACCTGTATAGTTTTAACTACATAAGTAGAGTAGAGATTCACTACAGTCCATGAACATTCAGTGTTAACCCCAAAAGGTCCGGAGTTTTGTGGATGGTCCATCCTCAGGTCTAATACGACGATTATCTAGCAGCCACATTTGAAAGATTTAAACTTATTTGGATGGTAGATGGAAAGTGGTCGTCTACATGTAGACGATAAATGTTTAATGGCATCTGATTATCTAGGTTTTGATATTGAAATCTGTTTTTAACACACTGAATAATGCATAAATGTGTTTTTGTAAGCAATAAGCAAGTTCATAAGGTAACGTAAAATGTGTTGCTGGCCCTTAGCAGCATGCTGCATCATTGGAAAGCTTCAACTGAGTGGGGAGGCTCACTGATTCATGATGTTGTACAGACTGGAAAAAGAGTTTTTCAAAGCCAGAAATCTCTGTGGGTAGTGAAGCAATTGCTGAATCACTGGTATTGATCAACAAACCTATTACATTTGCAGTTATAACACAGTTTGAGGTTAAAAAAAACATTTGCTCTGGTTCACCAAAACAATTAAAAGTATTGCATGTTAGAGTAGTATAAGGCTGTTTTGACTTCCTGTCTTGAGTCTATTTCTAACAAATTACAGCAACCTCATCAAATGTGTGAAATCATTTGAACCAGAAACAAAGTTTTCTGCAGGAACATGTCCACAGTGTGCCCGTTTTCACAGTGTAGTGAAGATCGACTTCACTCAGTATCAAAATTCCAGACCACCCTGAGCCACAGACCAGTGTACCTGCTTGCCAACCTGTTGTCGCATAACTATTACAATGTCATATGAGATATCCATTGCTCATTTTGATTTCAGTGCATTAGGCAGATGGGGGTTGGTCTATTTAGAGAGTGTGAGGCTGGTTGTAGCCTATAGAGCACCCAATTCTCCCACGCTTGCTGTTTAACTGACGCTAGAGCAGATTGTTTATGACAGCTTTCCGGCTGCAAACACCAGACTGTGTGCTGCAGGACAGCTTCTATTACCGCAGCACACATCAGCTTGAGCATGCATGCGCACGCATTTGTGGACACACACACACACACACACACACACACACACACACACCAAATAACAGAAAATTCAGAGATCAAAGCAAATGTTCATACACATTTTCACCCACACAAGTTATATGTTATTATATTGTAGGCTAGAACACAAATACCTTATCACTTTCACACATTCTTTTAGATGTAGCCATCAAGGACATCCTCCTTTTTACATCGCTGGCTGTTCTGCCCGAGAGGAATGGATTGGTTTTAAAATTATGCTCTTTGACTGCTGTCAAAACCAGGTTGTGTAGTAAGGATGTGAAATCTGTGGCAGTTTGTCACAGAGTTGCGCAATGAGAGGGACTTCAAAAATATTCATTTGGGACGCCTTCTCCATCCCAGTGTGTTGTTTGTAGTTGTTTATCGCTTTTAGTGTTTTCTTGACTGTATCAAAATAAAACAAATTTCACCATTTGTTTTTTCATTAACAAAGCTAATTTAAAGAAATGTATTCAATTATTACTTAAAGGTTGTATATGTAATATAGTTACTGTAATAAATCAAAAAATTACCCCAATTGTTGTATAGGAAACTTGCTAAGTTGTAATACTCTTTTCTGACAATGCTAATGCCAGAATATTGTCCTTGACAAATTTTCGTTCTGTGACGGAATTTCCGTTTGTGTTTTGGCCTTTGTGTTATCAACGGCCCAGTTTGACGGCCAGGCCGGGGTGGCCAGATACATAATATA
>NC_048428.1:10637283-10642457 GCF_013103735.1 Etheostoma cragini | reverse complement strand
CTTAAAACAGGGACACTGCCCCAGGGGCATCACTAAACCTAGGGCTGCACTGGGGCACAACCCCCCATAGGGGGTCCATTGGCATGCTCCCCTGTAAGAAAATGTTGTCTATTTTAAAAGGTGCGCTAAACGATGTTGGGTGACGTCGCTTAGAGCCCCTTCAACGTTCAAATGCATCAATCTGGTAGCCTGGTCCTACCAGACACTGGTACAACACCCTGGTCCTACCAGACTCTTGTCTGGTACATCACCCTGGTCCTACCAGACTCTGGTACATCACCCTGGTCCTACCAGACTCTGGTACATCACCCTGGTCCTACCAGACTGTGGTACATCAGCCTGGTCCTACCAGACTCTGGAACATTTAATTTGTAGGCTACAGAGAGACTTGCTACTCTCCATTGACAAGTGTTAACTTCCTTGAAGGCGTGTACTCTTTTGAAGTTTAAAATTACTGGATCTGCCCAGTGCCACTCTGGATGTGCCATAACTAATCGCTAATGTTTGGTCGTGACGTCAGCTTAGCATCGCTAGTGTTAGCCTTAGCCAACCCCTTCACCACTGAAGGAGCAAACTGGAAACTTAAACTTTCCTAAACCCCGTGGGGAGGAGGGCAAGGGAAATGAAAATTGAGCAGAACACACACACACACACACACACACACACACACACGCGGAATTGTTTTATCTTCACATTTTCCCCAAAAGTCACTAGGAAGCATACCAGTAGAAATGTATATTCATATTTGTAAGTGGGATTGTCTGGAATCTGGCATTATCATAACAATTATGGTGGGATACACTGGCTAAGCAATTTCCAAAAATGTCTTTGCTGACATAAATAGTTTACATGAGAATACATTATAATTTTGGAGAGCATGAAGACATTTTGTTGCAAATTTTGTTTTCAAAACCGTAATACTCGGGAACCGCTTGTTGTACTGAAGCATGTGTTGAGTGAAGAGTGTGTGAGATATTTCACAGAGAGTGATGGGTTTGCAAAGATTTATGCATAATGTAAATATGATAACATTTCATGTAGGCCACATTGTGAATAGGGGAGAAGCCCCCTAAAGGTCAGATCCTAGAATCACCCCTGCTGCTACGTCATACTTGTACTCCACTACACCTCAGAGGGAAATGTTGTAATGTTTACTGAACTACGTTTATCTGACAGCTTTTGCTTTATTGCTTCAGGCTGGTCTTGTTTCTGCAACAGCTCATTGATTATCGGATACAATAAAAACGATTGAGGAAATATTTTCCTTTGACATTGATCCAGTATTAAATGAGATCACTGCAGTTGGCAGCAGCCAAAAAAACTACAATGTAAGTTAAGGAGGTCCACTTTTCTGTTAAAGATTAAGATCCTTTTTTAAAACACAGACAACAGACAGTAGTCCAGGCTAGATTAACGCTGCCATGCTAACCCAGCTAATTGCTAACGTTACCAGAGGACCAGGCAAGCGGGCGACATGTGTTTACAACATGTAGCCTTTTCAACATTGAGTTAGTTCAAGCTAAGAGAGAGGGGCTGTAAATCTGGAAGAGAGGGCTGTGAGTTTGCAGTGTGCATAGCGATTGTTGCTATAATTCTGAGCCAATAATGTGTGTTCGTTGGGTGAAGTTGATGGCAAGGTAGTGTTATTTTTTAGCAATTCCTACCTTCCTTCTGAGGTGATGAATATGTATCTGTCGACCAGGTGGAGAGGACAGTGGGGTTGTTGTGTTTTTAGCGGTTCCTACTGTAATTCTAATTGTTGTGGAATCTGCGGTCTCTGGGGAGTGTGTGGGGAGACGACTCACTGCAGTATTTTGAATTTGTACTTCAGTAACTATGTTAAACAACTAGCTGTCAATATAACTTATTGCATCTTTAAGAGACATTCTTCTTTTGAATTCAAAGAAAATGCTTATCACGCTTATAGTGTGTATGATCCATTTTATTCCTACTGTAGAAAAGCTAGGTATTATGATATTGCATATTCAAGTCTCTACCTTAGCGGTCAAGACCCTACATGAGGCTGTTTATTATTGTGACAGGGTGACTGGAAATGTCTTAGGCTGATGTATTCATTATTAATTAAAATGTCCCGGATGCTTCTCATGTATTTATGTACATCAGTACGTCAACCTGGCGTCCTATCAATCACTTTTTGTATACCGCTAACCTTGCAGTGCCTTCTTCCTTCTGTTCCCCTCAACACACTACTTGAGTCCATCATTCCTTGCCTCCTTATCTGTCTGTACTGCACACCAGGGGAGCTTAAATATGACAGGTCAGGGAATCTCCCTTTCAGGCAGGAGAAAAGAGGAGAAAAAGAGTAGAAACCGATGGGCGAAACTGAAGAAAGTCAGGTGTAGGCACCCCAGAAATTGAAAGCTTCAGCTACAGATCCAGTTCTTTTCCCTTCTCCCTGTCCCTATGTCTCTTTTTTATTTCTGTTTTATTTCCCTCTGTTTGTGTACCTCCCCCCTTTATTTAAATCTCTCTGGCTTTGTATTTCTCACTGCCTTTCTCTTGTTGTGTCAGTGTGACAGAAGTAGATGCAAGGCTATTCCCGTCGGCAGTGTGGATAAAACAGTTAACTTTGCGCTTACAGGCACAGTGAGAGCGCTGGAGAAAGCAAGACCCTTTCTTTTGTGCGAGTGTGTGCCAGTGTAAGGTGTGCATTACTGTGCATTTGTGTGTGTGAGAGAGAGAGTACTTGTGCAGGGTGTAAAAGCCAGAGGAAGATCTCCCCACAGCGTGGGTATAGTTGCAATGCCGGTTTAGAAGCTGATGCATTTTGAGGAGGCATTTTGTTTGTGTGCTCTTTTGTGTTTTTGTTTTTCAGGCCTGTGTGCATTTATGTCGGGCTGTCTGTGTTATCAAAAGTGGGAGTTGAACAAATGAGTTGCTCAGAGTGTACAGGGATGTCTCCAATTTGTTCCAGACTGTAGCTTGGTAGTTTTGGCTGTCTTACAGTATAGTCACAACGTTATAAAGCAATGCTGACTGAGCAGGCATTGATGCCAAACACCAGATGGATTATCTAACTGTTCTTTCTGTGTTTTTTTGTGTAGTCCCAAACACATTGATGCAATATTGTGCATGTCGAGACAATAGGCACGAAATCCTGGTCCCTTCAGGATTTCGCGATGTCACAGTTGCGCCAATTCATTCAAATTCAACCAATCACCGTGACTTTTGTGCGACTCGCAATTTTGACCAATCACTGGAATGTTTTTGCAAATTTTACAAATAACTACAGTTTCCTGCAACTTAAACTAATCCCAGCAGTCTCCCGTGCCAAACGTTTATCAGTAGGTGACTCTGAGAGCCAATGACAAAGCGGGAGTGACAACGGGTTGAAGTCATACGTCACCCTGAATGTGTGTCCCAGCCCAGACCAGGATAGGAAATTAACTAACAATGTGAAGATCAACAAGCCACTGACAGATATGTTTAAATTTGATTCATTCAATAAATTCTTCTTTTTGTCTAAAATCCACCAGCCATTTTAATATTATCCCATCATTTGCAGCATCCTCAGCCTTTTTGGTAAGTTTACTACGAAAACTCAGCCTACAGTAGTTTAATTTCCCCTAAACTAAGTTTCCTTTTAATTTTTAAAGAACTTGGACTAAGAACTATTTTTAACCAGGGCAGCAGTTTTCAGATTACATTATGTGTTTATGTGCTCATGCTGTTTGGCCACATTGGCTGATATGAGAAATGTCTGAATAATACCACAAATGGTTGAGTAAAAAACATTCTGCCACATTGCAAGTATGTTGACTGCTGCAGGGTTTGGCTAAATACACTATACCGATTATAAAATGTTCTGCACTGATAAAACGCATTGCACCTCAGCAAATTTCTTGTTTTATATGAACTTTTCTTATGCCACAGTTAGCTACGGCCTTTATATTTGTCAGTCAATTTGTGTTTAGAGTAAGATGACTTTTCAAACGGCTGTTAGTCTACAGTGTTTTAATTGAGACGGTCAGACAAAAAAAAAAAGGTTCAACATAAATCAGGTATCAGGTTTTTTTACGGTGCAAATACCACTTTGTATTGACACATGGACTATTATTCCTAATATGTTATGATCAATGCTTTGTTTTGCTCTACAGCTTCAATGTTTAAATAGAACAGATGTAGGTTTTGGCCTTGCTTCCAGGACTTCCTCTGTTGTTTTCTGGCATACTTCAAAATGGCTTCAAAGATAGATGGCAACAAATACCCAACCTCAGACTTCCAGATACTGTATGCCCATTAAAGCTAGACATGAATCAATCCTAAAGTGATGAATGAATGTTTTACAATGCACTCTAGGCAGAATCCATTCTAACTCTAGTATCTATTTCAGAGCCTAATTTTGGCAAAATGCTTAGTCCATGTCGGCAATATAACAGTGTGGTGATGTTGATTTGATACTAGAAAGGTACTTTTTTCATTGTTAGATTTTTGCATGAAATGTGGATCAACCAAACACATGACAGGTTAACTGTGGAAGAACAAAAGGGAAAATGCCTGTAATCAATTGCTGGCATCATTTGCTTTTCCCCGACATTGTTTTAGATTTTTTAGAAAGTGGAAATATAACCGGATAAACTAAAATGCAAAATTACATAAAGGTTTGTGCTATTTTAGGTAGTGTAAAAGTGAAATAGTGGTTGTTATTGTAACTGTGTATAATCAATCAATCAATCAATCAAGCTTGTCTTCTGACTCAAAATGGTTTAAATATACTTCTGTATTCTGTAAATCTATGTAAACACAATCTGTTTTGGGATTAACATACTGTAGATGAGTATTTACTGCCCCTAGTTTTATATCAGATGATGACTTGTAACGCCAGAGCTCTATGCAGTATTAAGCATTTGAGAGGTGTAAGATTGTGGTTGCAGCCGTGTTAGTGTAATAGTTGGTATGGTCATTGTATCAAGAGGTTACACAAACTAAATGACAATGTGCAGATGAGGTTCAATAAACTAAAATAGCATGCGTTACATTCTACTGGCAGAGACACATGACATGTTGGAACCTAACCTCTCTCTGCTTTTAATTCCATAACATCAATAAATTCCGCACACTGCACATTCAATTCTACATCAAAACATGTCCAAAATGTATTATGTTTGTGTTATACCTTTACAGAAAGTGAAGAAAAAGGAATATTTGACTGT
>NC_048428.1:10584422-10637183 GCF_013103735.1 Etheostoma cragini | reverse complement strand
AAAAAAAAACAGAATAAGGCTGGAAGCCTAGTCCAAAAAGTTTGGATTGTATCTGGGACTGAAAGGACAAAATTAATTGGACGAAAGATCAAAAGGGGTTTGAGGTAGGACAGGAGAAGAGTAAAATGGAACCTCAAGGTGTTGTGTTAAGGAAGGGCACAAGGGAGGAATAAAAGGTCCTTCTTCTTCAGATAGGTTTTTATAACAAGGGAAACCTCTGTATACCATGACCACGACTGCCAACCACATGTTCTAAGTGGTCCAAAAAAAACATGTGATGAGATGTGTGAAAAGAGAGGCTAAACAGATATTACAACATGCATATCCGAATATAGACTAACACAACTTTGTTCCCCCTAAATAGAGCTGACCTATAGTGCACTAAATCTGACTAGTCAAATCTCATTTATTTAAAATGCACAGGTGTAACTATGGCTCTGTACAATTGCAGTGTTCCAGTAAGCCATGCCAGTAGGTTAACACATACAATACCAAGGCACTGACACTGGGAGACCTTAAATGGAAAACCCCTTTTATTATTAGTCCGTTATTAGTCAAGCTGGTTTTTGACTAGTGAAACTGGCCTGTCATGAGAAGAATCCTTGGTAAATTTGTTTTATAGGCCTCAGATTGTGGAATATCAATTTGTACTTTGTCAAAGAACAGTTAGTCCCTTTTTAAGGTTTATACTTCTGATGACCTCTGGCAGCTTTGCTGATTATGCATTACATAGCAGTGTTGAAGTCCAGACCACCTAAACAGAGACCAAGCCATCACCAAGACCAGAGTTTATCGAGACCAAGACGACCAAGACTTAATTTGAATAATATTTCAACTAATTTTATTCATGGGACAAAAAGTACCATTGTACTTTTGTAGGATTTAGGGTACACACTCAAATTCACACTGCAATAGTAAACTGCAGTGCTGCAGATGTTACAATAAGGGAAGATGTTTGTGGCTGACACTGATGACAGTTGAGTTTGCATTTGTGACTCAGTGAATCACAGTTTCTAGGTAATTTACACCTTCAATTAATTGTATTACCACAACAGCATTTATGTATGCATGTACGATATCAGCCCTCCCTGGTGTAGTCAGGGTTCATGATGGGACACACATACGCACAATTGACAGTCTATTCTTGAAAAACAACATTATCGCAATGTTGTTGTCAGACGAGAAATCATATTAATTAATCAAAGAGTATTTTACAAGCTCTTAATTATACACAAGCTTGGGAACATTGGGAAAATCATTAGATAAATGTGTCTGTTTCCAAACCTGTTACTATGACATATTTCTTTATTAACTAATAACTTAATATAATGACTGTATAAAAGTGGGTGTCATACCTAGCAATGGGGTCAACCTTTCCCTCCAAATTTAGATATAATATATAATGGAATGCAGTTGTAACAAATCACTGAGATTGTCTTGGCTCATATGTCTCTTTGGAGACTTATATTGCTAGTTCTTCCATCTAAATCCCTCATATAAAACAAGGCATCATGTGAATCATCGGCTCACCCCAAATGTGCCCTCAACCAATCAGGGTGCTTGATTTAAACTACCGCCTATACAATTTCTCCTCTTGACTGCTTCTATCCTTTGGCTCAACAGTTAACACGTGTATCTTTCGGAGAAACCTAACCCTCGGGCTATGGTCTGCAGCAGCCCGAACACACACACACACACACACACACACACACAGACAGACAGACACACACAGACAGACACACAGACACACACACACACTCCATCTGCCACTCTTTATTGACAGCAAAACTCAGCTCTTTCTCCTCATCCCTTTTGTGTTATTATCTCTCCTCACTAGCAAAACAAGTGACTCATGTTGTAATTTGGACATTGTTGTTTTTGATTGTTCATATAAGAAGTTAGATAAGGACAGCTATTGTGTCAACATGTGGGTTGTAGACAGTACATTCAGTTGTGTTTATTTTGTGACAATGTCTGCCCCTTTCCCTCTGCGTCATAACTGGTTTAGCACAATCCTCTTCACTAAAGCCAAACCCTCGGGCATGTTCTGCAGTATCTTCGAAAAGAGACACACTTAGCTTATTTTTTTTGTGCATTTTTTCAGGCTGAGCCTAAATTCTCCATTTAGTAAGCCATGTGCCGGTTTTCTTTTAGCAGTTTGAAATTGCTCCGCTTTCTCCCTGACTTTTATTCTTAAAGTGTGACAATAAAAATCTCATCATCTCTCCACTATATATAAATATATTACTATTTATATTGATGGTTAAAGTGTGCAGTGTCCAAAGAATGTTTGACAAGGGTTAGCACACACACATGGTAGCATTCATGACTCTACCTGTTATGGAGGATAAATAAGGAACAGGAAGGACTCCACACACTCCGGAGACTGCTTTTCATTTTCAACTTTTCTTTTTTCAAAATAAATATTCCTTTCTTGCCTTTACAAGTTAATGTTCTTCAGAAACATTCAAATTCAGTTTAATTCAAAATTCCTGTAAAGTACATATGGTATTGGTTCCCCCTGAGGTATTGCTCTTCAATCAGTTTCATGAACCCGTTCCTTCACCCTGCAGGCATTGTTGATACACTCAACCCTACTTGTAGATGTACACATACACACTACTCTGAACAATTAAACTGGGATCACACAATAGAGCCCAAGATTAAAAAGTGTTTATGAGCATACAATTTGATTTTTTCCTCAGCAGGCATACGTCTTCCCCAAAATATGCACCTTAATGTATGGTGGTGTTTTCCCCCAACTCCCTTTGGCCTAGCTGTGCATTATGCTAATAGTATTGCACTGAGGAAAATAAGCTTTTAATTCAACATTCAATTCAGCGAGGAGCGCAAAGGCTAAATTTCTTTCTTCAGTTTTTTATGATTATTAAGTGAGTTATGCAGAATTAAAAGAAGGGAGGCACTGGGGCCAGAAACGTTTGTCTCCTTTATCACTTCCTGCCAATAAAAGCACACACACTTAAACACATGAACTGGACAAATATGGCTTTAAACAACAACACCAACGTGGCACTATGGATCAGGGGCCTAACAGGCTCCGTCGAGACAGCTGCTTACTCCCTTTGTCACTATAAGACCTCAATCGAGAGGGAGTCTTCAGTGAAACCTCACATCTCAATCAAAATTCACTGGGGTACAGCATTGACAACAGGCTTACACCTTTCTTGCCAATGCTCTCATTTTATAGTTACCTCTCGTTCATCCTGTCTCTATGGTAGTACTCATACAGCCTGCAGCAGACTCTCACAGTGGGTGATATGTGCTGCATATGTGCGTAACACATACCTCCTTTGAGTTTATACTTTACAGTGCTGTTTACGTATAGTAGCATTAGTGTGAGTCTGTGTCCAGTCAGTGTGTGTTTGCACTTGTGTTTCACCCATATTAAAGCAAAGCATAGGTTTGTCTTAGGACTAATGTGTGCATTTATAATAAGAACAACAACAACTGTATCTGCGTCTAGTGGGTCTGTATAGAGACATACACTACATATGCATATACATGTACCAACAGGTGCAAAGTGAAGTGCACCCTTCTGTGTGTGTGTGTGTGCTTGTGCACTATTATACATTCCTTTTATCTTGGCTCTGTGTGTTTGTGTGTGTCTGTGTGTGTGTGTGTGTGTTTTTACTGGCCTCCCGCTGTTCTCCAGTAATGGAGAACATGTGGTAATAACAGTGATCTATCACAGCGATTGCTTGGCATTGCCAACCACAGTGAGAGCAGAAGCAAAAGCAGCATGGGACAGGAGAGATGACAGTGTTGATAACAATAGAAAACCCTAAGCTGAAGGGGACGGACTTCCTCTTCCTCTCCTTCTTCTCAAGGGGATAAAAACACAGTCATTATGCTTACATAGACTGTCAGATAAATGCATTTCCTGGAATCAGAGAGTCTTGGAAATTTAGAAAATTGAGTCTCCTGTGTTTTTTCTCAACAGGGTGCAATATTTAATGTGAGGGTCACCCAATAGGAAAGTCACAAATGTAAGTGCACACATACATGCACATGTAGTTGATATTTTGCATTATGAAAACCCACTGTTCCAGGAAATATGGCTTTAACGTTACAGAAGAGGTGAGACCTAAGCAAGTTCAGACATTTAACAACAGCAGGACAGAGAGGACCGACTAAAGTGGATTTGGACAAAATAAAGGTTACAGTAATTGCTGTTTAGCTCTGTTAAAATCACATTTCAATGTGTAATAGCAAATGCTGTAGTGGATGCAAACTACAATACTATAACATGGAAAACAATGAATGAAATGAAAATAAAACCCAAGAATACACTTAATTTTTTTATAAAGACTAATGAAGGAAATGTTGAGTGAGAAATTGAATTGAGTTACAGAAGACAGTGGAGCAGAGACTAACCCAGACGTGATGTTAGGGTTGCTATATTTACATTTACAGGTTGGTTATCACCATTCAGGTAACTGCGTCTGTGTAACTCATGTAGCCAAAAGAAAAACATATTGTACTGCATGAACTCAGCCAGCAAACAGTGTGATGAGTTCTGTGAGACCATTGGCAGAGGTGATCTACCTCACAATGCATTTGTATCTCAGCCAGAATCAGATATGTGTAAATACAGTGCCATTTTTTGTTGCTGCAACAGAAAGCCAACTGCAACCTATTTGCTTTAAAAAATGACAATATTTATCAAAACTTCTGATCCACATACAGAGCAAGTGACAAACATGCGTTGTAACTGATAAGCCTTTCCTGAAATAAAAAAGTAAATCCAGACTGTTTACCCTCAAGCTGTTAGGTTTGAGTTTGCGGTCCATGCCAAGATATTATTAAAATAGCAAGCCTGGAATTAGACCAAAGTTTAAATAAACATATTCTGAAAGGAAATCAGCAGTGATAACAATTTGATGGAGCCCATGAACAAGAATGACCGATATAAAATAAAAAACTGGGATCTTTACCGTGTAGTTGTATCATGCAATTATGTGTATTTCCTACCTAGAGCATCCATTCACTTAAACTGATTACATCAGGGCTTATTTTACAGTCTTACAGCATTGATTTCCATGGCAATTTTGATTCACTGATGAAAGCATAGCACAAGGCTAGACAATGTTTGTTACACGCTGAAATTGGTGTGTTTTGGTGACAAATATGAACTATGCAATTGGGCAGCCCTGCACATGTTTTGCGTGAATGATTGTCAAGATTTAAAAAGAATATGTGTACAACATTTACTATCTTTTTTTTGGGCACGGCGATACAGAGGTTGCAGCAAATTACTTTTATCCATGTTACTAGCTAACTTAAATATAGATCACATTACAGTATTGTATTGTAAGTTGCTCTGCCACACGTATTTCCTTACTTTGTGATAATGTCTGAAGTTCTACCTTGGACTCATTGTAACATTTGTTTGTGGATAAAATGCCTTTGTTACCTTGTTTCAAACCATTCTAGTGTGGTATAGAAAGCCTGCAGGAAGACTCGATTTGTGCCGGTTCTTATTAATATTCAACAAGCTTAGCTGCTTGACTGATTGGCTAACAGCCAACGAAAGCCTGGCTAACAGTATCCTTTACCCAGCGCAACTGGGCAAGTACGTGAATAGTAATGAGCTCAGGCAACATGACGTCAGACTGACCAGCTTTTGTGATTGGCCTGATTTTTCCTCTTATTTCTTGTCAGTGGCTAGAGCTGACAGGAGGAGATAGCAGTTCAATTTCACATTCACAACATAACACAAACACATATGGGCCAAACATATTTAAAACAGTTTTGTGTGGCAGGGCACCTATAATATTTAATGTATAACAGGTCTTGTCATTTGCGGGCCAAAAATGTTCTACCAAAACAAGTTCCTTCCTGACTCTATTTGGCAGAGGCACAGTCACCCAGCGCCACCCAAAACGATTGTGATTCGTCTAAAGAAAGGCACACAACGCAAAGCAACACAGTTTTTTCTTCCAATCCTATAATGCATCTGTGGTGCAGCCAGACATTACTCCACAGTGATGTGAAGATTTTTCTGACAATGTGAGACTACTGAAAGCATAATGAATGTGTAAGAAGCTTAAATGTTGTGACACCTGCATCACAAAACAACACTGCTGGCGGCGCTGACAGCTCCTTTTGTTCAAACTAATTTTTCTTTAGAGACAAATGTATGATGTTGCCGTGACCTGACCTCGGCTTTCAAAATGAACAGAACAGAGGGAGTAAAAGACCGAGATTGATTCAATCTCACCCGGTGAGTATGAAAGTATTTTTGCAAAAAGTAAAGCAGGGCGACATCTTTTTGGTTTACCTCGCAGCATACACAATGGACTGCCTAATTGAAGGCTGTCCATCGAAAGAAACACATGCCTTTACTTCCATCTAACAGCTTTCTCTGACAAAGAAAACTTGCTTTTATCTTATGCGTCCCTGAGGTCTTCGTACAGGCTTAAAAAACCAACAGACAGAACCACTATCCATCTCTCACACCACACAGCGGCTCACCCTTGTTTAATTTTTTATTTTTTCCCCATCTGTCTGAGCTCCCTTCATATTCTCTCGCATGCACCATCTCTCTCTATGTCTTTCACCTGTCATACTCTCTTCTTGTATCTTCTGCCCTTCTCTCGCTGTTATTTCCCATTTTCAATAGTTTCTTTCTCTTACATCCTCGCAACCTCCACCTATGCCTGTCACCACCCCGGCTCTCACAGCTCAAGTCTTTATCACCTGTTGAATCACTCATGTTTTGATTCCACTGGTCTCTGAAATTGTTCCTCTCTACTTCTTATCCCATCTTTCCACCTTTCCATGAGGACGCATTTAATGTACTGCACCTTCTGCAAACATCAACATTTCAAACTAAAATAGAAGCAGATGCAAAGTTATCAATTTTATTTTGAATGTGTTAATTAAAAAAATCACAAAACAATGACTTTGAAGATTACAGCACTGTATTTCTGACAGCAGACCCTATTACTGTTTGAGGTTTATTCATAATGTGTGCAATCATCTGTCTAGCAGGTGAGTCATTGTGTTTTCAATATGCTGAACGGCAATGTACCATTGTGTTTTAAAAAAGTATGAATGCAATTGTTTTTGGTTTTGTAAAAATGTTATTTTTCAAGTAGAATGTGATGTGTATGGCACAATTTAAATCACATCCCGGTGTGCTCATCATTTGTTTGTCGTCAGGGGATGTTGTCTTTGATTGTTTTTTCCTGGATTCAGTTTCAAGCAGACATTTCTTCACGGAGGGTGGGATGGCAAAGTAAGCACTTAAAGCTCAGAATGGGTGCACCACTGATTGCACTATTGCTGTGTTATTCGTTTTCAAAATGAATTTTGAGGCTCAGGTGTCCGACAAATAAACGTCTAACGCTACAGCTGGAGAGCTCCATTAGTTGCATGCTGACCAATACCGGCTGTAGACTGTCGAGAGGAGCACTCTAATGGGGTTTGTACAACAGAGCTAATGGGACCAAGAAATACAAGCCAGCAAACCATCTAAAAAAAATAAAATAACAATAGCCCTTCCCGTGCTTTGTTTAGCGTTACATGGCAATCTACAGTTCTTCTGATGTAACCCTGAAAGTTCAACTTCAAGTTACTTTGCAGTGCAAAACATTGTTAGAATGGAATACTGGGTAAAGAACTTTCAATGTTCAATAACCTTCATACCTCTCAAAATTCTGCTCAGGATTGAATATTTTTAGAAGCTGGGGTTAAGGTAGACCTTTTTTAACATCAGAAATGTTGTCATAAATGAAGGAAGAGCTCTTACTATAAGGGATAATATGATTTACAATGGATGCACTGCGTTCAGGTGTTCTAATGCCACAGCCTTTGCTATTGCGCATCCAGCCGTATAATGCTATTAGTGGCACACTCATATGAAACTGTGGCACAATTAATGAAATTAGTGACACCTGTGCTTTCCGTATTGTGGCAAGTCAAAATACCTCCCGGGAAAAGGATCTATTAACTTGGCTTTCTTGAACTCTGTTGTAAAACACTTTGTCTGCCACGCTGCTACAATGGCATTACGTACAATGTTGTAAGAGGACATGTTTATAGGACAGGTTCAATAGATACAGCGTATCTTACTGATAAAAGGGCAAAACATAGATTAATTCTGTACACCCCTGCTTACAATCAAACGGCGGATATAACCTTTGACTTAAAAACATAACACATGCACTTAATCCTAGTTAAAGACAACACAAGACATGATGAATGGAGATTTCAAAATGACAGCAGTACATGTCCCACCATTGAGATGATCTAACGCATATGACCTGCCTTGATACCAATAATAAATTTAAATTTGATGTTTAGGTTTATTGAGCCTTTTGGACCAGAGAGGCTGTTGTGGTGGATATGAAGTTATAGTTAGCTGGAAGTTTTATGGGCCTGCCATCACTGAGCCACCTCCATTATTCTCTGTTTAAATTCTGTGTAAACATTCTCTGTAGAGACGTGGCAGTAGATCGTCCAGCCAATGTTCATTTATAGACAACCAGGCTGATGTAATACTGTACCTAACTACAAAAAATGTAAATATATTAATAACAAATAATAAAACTTCTAAATGTCACGACAGAATGCTGCATTGTAACACACAATGATATGAATGGATAGCACACCAGAGTAGGGATGCTGACACATTGTCTGGGTGTTCAATACACCGGCAGGTTATCGCTCTGGTCTTGTCTCGTCTCCCTCTTGACTCCCTGAAGAAGAATGTGACCTTCCCAGTCCAGTTTAAATGCAGAGTCACTCCCTACTTTGCCACAGAGGCTGCAATCTCATCTTTTTCAAGAATAACCTTACAGCAGCCTCTCCCCATTTAATCATAGCCCCTCTAACCACATTGACAGCCCTATATAAATCTCTTCAGTATTTCTGCTTTGTTCTTATTCTATTTCTTAACTATACACTTCACACATCAAGCTTAGATCATCATCCTATAGTCGCACGGATGTACTTAGATAATGTCTTCCTTATTGGTGGTTAGTCATTCCGGCGGTGTGATTCAGAGGATGGATCAGTTCCTGTTGCTAAAAAACTAATCCTTTAAAAGTTTTCAACAATCTCACTAGTCAAATCTCAGTACAATCCTAACCAACAGATGCCAAGCTTCTCCCTATGGCTTATTGTGTGGCTTTGTAGGGAATTGTAAAAAAAAAAAGAATCTATTTATGTTTTATGTGACCGAAGAATATATTGTTTTCCTAACCCTGTAACCCAAATGGACTAATTTGATTTAGGCTGTTAAATTTTAGACAGCAACACAATACAATAGCCATACTGACAGGTCCAATCAGCTTCCCTTATTGCAGCAGTCCTGAGTAACATATAATCAAAAGTGACATGCTGATATTTTAACTACAAATATAGACTTGACTGGAAATATAACACAACTGGCATTCTTATTCACTGCAAAAAGAAGTTTACAAGTCAGAAGTGTTTTACAGTGCAAATCTGACATCTGAATATGTTCTCATGCAGCAAAAGCTTCTCTCCTGTAAGTTCAAAAGCCACCACAGAGACACATTAGCCAGTCCTAACAGTACGAGTTGCAGTGGTGTTATAAAGTTAGTTTTGAGTCATTTCGGAGGTGTTCCAACTTGGGTGAGAGAAAATAATCTAATGAATGAGTTGTATTGGAAATGTACATATAATACAGTATACCTTTCTAATGCATGATGTTAGAGTCAACTCTTCTTGATAAATTTATATTTTCTATTTTTCTTTCCTTACCAACTGATATATTTCTTACCTACCCTGATTATCCCTCTCTCTCTCTCTCTCTCTCTCTCTCTCTCTTTTTCCTGTACTCTTTAAACTCTCTGTAACTTGATAATGATAGCAGACTTCCCAATGACAGAACTAATGAGAGGACTGCTGCAACGATAACATGTGTCAGTGTTGGCGCAGTTGTATATGCATTCTGCATTATGTATTCATGTTTGTGCCCCAACGGTCTTTTGCATCGCTTGCGTGCCTTCTCCTCTGGAGCATGTTTAGCCTTTTCCCACCTTGTTCCACTCACTGTCTCTTACTTTTTCTTGCTGCCTTGTTCCGTCCTTCATACTCCAGCAAGGTGATGCATTTAATGAAGGACGAGCGTGGCCCAAGGAACATGGTGGCCATCACCAGCTGTACTCATCTCTCTGACTGTCTCTTTTTGTGGCTCTGTTGCACCTACTGCACAATTCTCTCTAGCCACTTCTCTTCCCCCTCCTTCATTCCTTCAGTCTGTCATTTCCTCACCTCCTCTTCCCTAATTCCACCTTCCACCAGCTGTTGGTGTCTCCTAATGGCTGTCATGTTGATGTGGACGGACTAGGAACCTTGAGTCTCACACCTTGCAAATGTGGCTCATTAAAGTGGAGGGTGGGATAGGGGTGGGGAGGGTGACAGGATCCGGCATCAAGCTGCTCCATTTGCCTGCGTTTCCAGTAATGAGTTGCTGACAAGCCGACGCCCGGAACGTCCCTACAAGGTGTTCATAAATGTATAATGGCATTAAGAAGTGCTTGATAGCGACAAGCTCAAGGTGTTTCACGGTACATGGTGGACATAAGTTGAGACAAGGCAATGAATCTGATTAATAACTAAAGGAAGTTGAGTTTAAGCCAAGGGTTACATGCGGGCGGAAGTACAACTGACACAAGTTCTCAAACTGTGCAGCCAGACAACACTGGCCCAATCACATTTACAGCTACGCGGAGATGGGCGCAAAATGTCGCAATCTCCACATGAACACATGTGACAAGCAAACACAAAAGCATAAACACTCTCACACGCATCTGCCATCACAAAAGAAACCATCTATTTAAGGCCAGCTGCTTTACTCTTTCTGCCAAATTTCAAAGAAACTCTTGAAATTCCCTTTGAAACACCTGAGACAGCCGGTAAAGCTCAGACAATAGGAATATGCAGACACACAATGCCCATCTATATTCTGAAATAGCATTTAGCACCAATTTGTGCATTGTGCAGGTACAACTCGTATATACTAAAGAAGACTATTCATTTTACGCTGTTCAATGCCCACATCAAGCTCTAGCAAAATTGCACTCACACAACCACAGCAACAGTGTGACAAACTGACCGAAATGAATGAAGGCAAGAAAACAAAGAGAGGGGAAAACAGAAATACATGAAAGGAAAGACAGGGAGAATTTAGAGTAGAGAGAGAAAGAGCTTGTTCAAAATTAACCGGCCGCCATACACTCCCACAAGTCTACAAAGAAAAGAACAAGTACACAACACTGAACAAAGAATGTGCCACTTAGTCTTCTAATATAAGAATAATAAGATATGTGGCCGGGTTAGTGTGTATAGCAGGTGCACAAATACAGGGAGGTTTATGCCTCGACGCAGAGGGCCGACCTGTGACGATTTCCTGCATGTCTTCCCCCTCTTTCTCCCCTTTTTCACCTAGCTGTCCGACCAAATAAAGGCAGAGAAAGCCCCAAAAAAGAGTAATACGTTATTTAATCTCCTCTTTTATGAAGCCCTTTTATTGTAGGCAGCAGAATGTATGTTAGTGGAGATGTTATTGGCATGGTGCCGTTGAGCAGATACAAAAATGGCAGCTTGAGTCAAAATCAGAGTATAATCAAGTTAAAGCCATCCAAAGCATATTCAATGTGGGTTTAACTGCAGCTCGTCTGAAGCAATGGTGATGATGTAATCCGTTTATTTAGCCCGTAAAGACCAAATACTTTCCCTATAATTTTCTTTGAAGGGTAATCCAGCCACTATTGCAAAAACATCGTATTTGTCAGTGTCAAAAGTCGTTCAGTCAGTTTAGGGTTTGGTCTGTTGATAAAAACACATTTGATACCGTTAAGAAAGTACAACTCATACCAAGAAACAGAAACAAATGAAGCTCTGGGAACACACACGCACATGCGTCAACATTCACGCTACAATCAACAAGAGACTTACCTGTAAACGTCAGTGGAGGGTTTGCCACCAGGGAGCATGCAGAAAGAAAAAAGATTTATTTTAGGACAAAATGTTACAAACAAACTAGAACTATTAATCTAAACACATTACACATCAGGATATTCAACCAGAATTCATTATTTTGTCTACCAATTACTGTAATTCCATACGTCTTGAGTATTCATGTCCAAATTGATCTTCTAAACATCTCAGTGCTTTGACATAAATTGCAGGAATGTAGTTTATCGTCACAATAGTTACTCCCCAAAGTCCTCGAGTTGTCCCTCACTTGATTTATTGTACAGAGGACTAGAACAATGTACATTGATTTAAAAACAGCAAATTTTAAACTCCAATTTCAGTCTGAAAGGTGATTTCTGGATAAAAACAACCAATTAAAATTTTCAATGTCAAGGTGTTCCATTGAATGCCAAAGATTTCCAAGTGTCAAACACGAGGTTTCACAGGAGTTCTTCTTTTATGTTCTGTGGTTCTGGTTTAAACACTGACCCGATTTAACTCTTTTTAAGCCTGTGAAGATCTACTAAATGTTTGCTAAGAGCTGTTGGTTAGCACAAGGACACTTTCCTCAGACACTGAGCCCTCATTAAAACCTGCAGTTAAAAGGCAATATTATGCTACCCAAGTTATGATGACTCCAAACAAAGTCTTGCATTTAAACTCCACAGTCCGGACTCCCTCGCTCGACTAAGTGTTGTCAAATCACCTTTTTTGTTTATCTTATTCGAAGCAGGCGAGTCACTGGGGAGGTAGTTTTCAATCTGGGCAGATACCGTCTCACTGATGTAAACAAACTGTCCAGGCTGTTATTACACCTAAATAAATTACAATGCGAACTGGAATAAGTCTAATTGCATGGTAAGGACAGTATGGGTAGTGTGCATTTAAAGGTGTTTCTTTTCCTTTTACAAATTAAATACGTTTATAGAGCATGTATTTAATTCTAGCTTTAAATAAGGGAGTTTATATTTGTATGCCAAAGCAAGATACACAGTGTAACAAAGTTAATGCGCTGATTCGGTCCAACATTTCACACTATATGCAGTCTCTGATACCCAATCTTTTTTGCATCTCGGCTTGTGTTGACATTCTCAAATTTGTGTGTCTTTGTCTTACCTAATCTTTGTTTTTGGAGAAAATTGTTGTGATTTTCCCCCCTAAACTCAACGCATTTGGTGTATTCTCAAAAATAATACAGACTAAGTTTCAGTAGTCAAGGTCAAATTCTGATATAGTTTCCCCCGACGGTTGTGATTTCTTCAAGACTCTTTCTGTACGATGGTCATGTAGGTAGTGTGTTGCCATAGCAATGCGCTCATTAACAGCTGCTAAGCTTAATTACTTTCTGGTCATCAGCTGAAGATTTCACAAAGGGACAGAAGTACAGTATGCCGTGTGTGTGTGTGGGGGTACGCACGCATGCACGCATGCAGGCATGCAGGCATGCAGGCATGCACGCATGCCCACCTTCCGCCTGCTTCTCAAATTGTCAAAGAGTGTATGTTAAGGTGTGAGTATGTGTGAGTGTGTGTGCATTAGATTAGATTAGATTAGATAATACTTTATTCTTCCCACAATGGGAATATTCACTTGTCTGTTGTTTACTTGTTCGGGAATTCACTCAATTGTGTTAGAGTAGAAATCACAGAAATATAGTGTATTCGTCGGCTACAGTTTACATTCAAAACACATCCAGAGAAGTAGTTTGAAGTTACCTCCGAAGTCAGACAACTAATTGATGTTAATTTGGAGTGTGTGTGTGTGTGTGTGTGTGTGTGCGCGCGAGTGCATGTTTGTAGCATGCATGGCAGTATGGTCCCATTAGCAGGTCTCTTAGGGTGTGGTGTATGATTAGCCAAACAGACAGCCGTATCTAGCATCTTTAACCATTAATGAGATACACAACCTTAAGGCAGGAAATCACAGAAGGTGTTTATGTGCATTGCAGTAACCTGGGGCCTGTTGCACGAAAGTAGAATAAAGATATCCAGGAAAGTGAAAAAACGCAGCTTGACTTAGTGTGATCCGCTCGTCGCGGCTTAATCGGTTGCACGTTTGCCGAGCCGGGATGAACAGGTGAAGCTATGTCAAGCCAGGTGGAGATAGCTGGGATAAGTGCACGTTCATGGCTTTCTCACATAGACCGCGGTATCGATCACAGATTTACTGACGCAGAAATGAGAAGACGCATGCGCCATATGTTTCACCAAATGAGCCGCAGCTTCTAATGGAAAGTAACAAGAAGGGAAATACGGTTGTTATCAAACGGAGAGAAAAAGCCCAACAGACTATAGCGGACCGACTGAATGTGTAAGGATGTAAAAATATCTACTTAGCCTAATAGGCACATAACATTTTTACAACTTTGTAGGCTACACTGTGTTTTAGATTCTTTAAATATGCTAGTTTCATGTGTTGGTTTTATTGCTGTATCTGTTTTTATGTGATAAATATGCTGGTTTTATTGTAAGGTGTCTTTTGAGTAGCCTACCATGTCAAGCACAATATAAATACAATGTATTATTATTTAGCTTACTTTGCCCTAAACGTGAGCAGAAGGAATTAATGTTCTTCGTCAAATGTGCCCTTTATAGGATTCATTTCAAACCCTTATTCACAACACAAGAACATGTTTTACAACCATATGCACAAATCTCCATAAGCTATGTCTACTTCTAAATATCTTTGTACAGTTAATGTTCATACAGAACAATCAGAAAGGGACAAAAACTAGAAAAAGAAGTAAGTGACTTCAATACACGCTGTGAGCATTTACAGGCCACGTTATTGGTCCAGGGATGGGAGACTAATTGAGAAGGTTATGAAACCAAAGTATGCTATAATACCTGATAAAAAACATTAGGCCTGCATATTAAGGAGTAACACAAGCTATCCTTTATTAGAGAAGGAACAACAAGAAAATTAAATCATGAAAGGATTGGTCTCTGACCAGTCTGCCATTAATATCATCTGGGAATATCGCTGCATTGTCCCACTTAATCTCCGCAGCGTCCTGTATGAACCTGAAGCTGCACAGACCACGGACGCTGCGCTGCTCATCCCTACTTTTACAGAGAGAGTGGACATTGATGCGATGCACAGGTCTGCCGGCAGGCAGCGACCACCGGGCAGCGACCGCTCGCCAGGCAGCGACCACCGGGCAGCGACCACCGGGCAGCGACCACCGGGCAGCGTTCACCAGGCAGCCTTGAAGCACTATCTTCCCGCCGGGAAAAGTCTAGCCTCTCGCGATTGCCACTCCGCATCTGGGTGCCAGTGCAACCATTTCTAACCATCTAAACAACTGCAATAGAAGGGTTTAAATCAAACTCATGACAACAATAGTGTCAAATAATGCATGTTAGTAAAAATAAAGCAGAGCACATGCAGAAGACAACGGAATAACTAAATAAACGTGTTTATTTCGGATCAGAGCGGCAGCTGATTTAACACATGAGACTCCAGGATTAATGTTAGCCTGGCTCTTAGCCTGTTCTCGACTAGGCTAGCCGCAAAGAATAAATCTCCATGGTAACTTGGCTAGGTTTAATTCAACCTGGTCAAGTCAAAGCTAAATTCATCCAGGATAACTTGAATATACCGTATGTTTTTGCAACAGGCCCCTGGTTACTATAGAACTTGTGATGAGAGGCAGCTGATCAATAATCACAGAACCCTCTTCTCACCACATTTGTTGACCCAAGCCTGTTCAGGTTCCTTAGTCAGTCTCTCATTTTAGCCAGATGTCTTTCTCGACTTTCTTTGTGTTGGCATTTTATACTCGATTTATGAGTACTATGGTTAACGCCTCTGATCGCTGCAGGAAAACTCCAGTCAGCTAGCTAGACTATCTGTCCAATCGGAGTTTTCTGATAGACATGATGACACATGTAGCGCATAGAGCCAGTACAAACACAAATATCAGCAAATGAATGCACACTTTTAAACACACTTCACACATGCCCACAAACATATAAGCAATCTGAATTTAACCTAATAAAGGTTAACATTGCATCCTGTGCATCAGCTCTGATCTTACACTGGTCACTGCTTGCCATTGATTAGATTTTAGCTCTATTCATCGCTCTCTCTTTGTGCTCATTTTCAGGTTAATGTATGTTAATAGCAGCGTTAAAAAAGGATAACCAGGGCTTGCCCACTGTGGTTGAGGATGCAGATTGCTCTCAGGATAAGTCCTATTCGTTTTACTGATGAGATGTTCTCAGGCTCTGTTGAGTCTGACAAAGATCGTGTCATCTTGGAAACATGCCCGAGAGTAAGAAGGGCAGCAAGATCTTCTTCAATCGGACCTGGTCAACCAGTCAAAACAACTCAGCATCTCCATCTGCAACAGCACTACTGTTCTGTACCAGAGTATCAAAAAACAAAATCTCCACACTGGTACAGTCACTGAGCTGCCAGACTGAAACTCAAAACCAGTGGGTAAACCAATAAAACTGGAGGACCAACTTCCTCTTCTTAGGGACCAATTAAGGAGACAACACCTTTTCACCAGGCATTTTTAATACATTCTTCCTTTCAGACCAACTCCAGCAAAAAGCTCATGAAAAAAATATAAACAGTCCTCATCAGGGCCTAAAGTTAACTTTTTTGACCCCCTGCCACTGTGGCGCAAATTATTTTAATCCAGAGATGAATTATGAAAAATCTAAAAATCAAAGGACATCATCATTTTAAGATAACACCATAATTTACAAAGAAGAGCACTTTCATACCAAACTAATACATCCTTTCTTTCCTCTGCACTGTTTTCCCTGTTGTGTCATCCAGGGTTAAGAAAATAAATTGGATTAACTTTTAGCTACCCGTTATTGTCTAAACTGAATCCAGCTCCTGTGACTGTTTGCATATATTCTAGTAATTACCATGAAGCAAAGGCAAAATGTCGAGAAATCACCAGTAATGTGTGGAATTCAAATATAAACTGAATCCCTTCAGCAAGCAGTGATGCGTTAACAGTATCTGTCTGTGGTGAAATACATTTAATACAATCTCATCACATAAAGCAAAAATTAGCCTAATAGCCTGTCATCTTGTCAGTCACTGCACCACCCTAGATGTATTGCATAAAAAGAAGCTCTGGAGTTTTGGTTAGTAGAAATCACAAAAATTAGCTGTATACATTAGCTACAGTTTACATTCAAAACACATCCAGAGAAGTAGTTACCAACCTAGCCAGAAGACGAATCAATCGGTTTCATGCTGAAGAAGAAGGCTTTAGCCTTTTCTTGATTTTGACGATTTGGAGTGTGTGTGTGTGTGTGTGTGTGTGTGTGTGTGTGTGTGTGTGTGTGTCTGTTTGTAGACCAACCCAGTCTCACACCAGTTTGTGAAAGGGTCACATAATTTTCACAGGATTTCCACGTTTATTATGTGTACATGTCATGATTTTTGAATGTGACCATTTCCCGAACTGCCAGTACACTGGGCTGCTTTGGGGGATGCAACAATGGGGAAAATCAAACGCCACACGCGGAACCGGGATAACAACAACTCTCGCCGGGACGATGATCCACGGCCTCTGGGGGACGCAACAACGAGGAAATAAAATGCCTCAATAGATTAAATAACATGACAATTTCATGAACTGCCATGAGACCTGGGCTGGTGGAGACAGAGAGACAAAAAGTCAGAGTCTCAGGTTACGGTGGAAGTTTGAAAACTGTCCCAACTCTCCTTTTCCATGCCATCCCTCCCTCTCTGCCCTTGGCAAGAGAACCTCAGTTTGACAGGGGTTAGATGGATAGTGTAGATGGATGGATGAAAAGAGGGCAAGAAAAAAGGGATAGAAGGGATAAGCAGAGGGCTCGCCTCTTATTCCCAATGCTGTGTCAGCTCTGCCATCTACTCATCAAAACCGCTGACACACTGCTGACATTCCTCTCTTTTCAATCTCTGCCCATACATGTCTATAGTCTCCTATGTCCATCCAATCATGTCATCTATTTGTCTAGCTGATGTTATCTATCTATCTATCTAAAATGGCATGTTATGAAAGAAAACTGGTATGATATAGAATCTCAGATTACAAAACATGAATGAGGAGTGAGAAAGGGGGGTGAATCTTCACAAACTGGCAGTGGCATTTAGTTGCATAGCTAGGAGATTCAATGGTGGACGATATTGTTGAGAAAGAGAGGGGGGTAGGCCTGCAGGTTCAAGCAGAGAGGCAGGAGGGCAGACAGAGAAGAAGGTAGACAGAAGAAGAAGAAGAAGAAGGCTAAATATGCACCAAGAGAATGAGGTGAGTCTGAGCCCAAACTGCAAATGAGACCCATATATAACATTAAGTGTTGGTTGGGGAAAACACACTCCAAATGACAACTTTAAGTGCTATATCAAATTGATTTGGAAAAAAATACAAGAGCATTGTGAAATGAGTCACTCCATAAGGTAGCTCTCAGCTAGAAAGCATCAAAGTTGCTTCCAAGGTAAATCAAGCAAGAAAATAAGGACAGAAAAACTGCACTGTGCTGTAAATGGAAACTATATGACCTGACTTTAACAAAAATCACTATTTTCTTTTACTTTTTATAACATCTATCTGTCTGCTGAACTTTGAACCTGCCTTTTCACACACACACACACACACACACACACACACACGTTTGTTCTCCAGGTCACCAAAGCAAAAGTGCTGACTTAAAAATCAACATAGAAAGTTCCAGAAGTGGAAGCTACTCTAACATAACCAATGTAAAATAACAGACATGGCCTCGTTTTTTCATCCCATCTGAAAGCACACTCTCCTCACATACACATGAATTTTCAAGTTTAGCTACTCGTCATCAACACTCAGCAGTTGTTAATATAATTAACACCTATATGTTGCTTTTCATTAGCACTACTGGGTGCAACAATACAGCTCTATAAACTTACAGTGTGCAATTCATTAGAAAATAACAATGTTAACTGACAAACCATAAGGTGGGGAATTGCTTACAGGTGTGCAACGGTGTACGTTTCCGCTCACACACATTAGACACACAGTGAAGATACATTTGTTGCTGTTTAACACTCAAAGGAATTTAATTTATTTGATATCGGAACATGGCAGGTTTCACAGACATTTCGAAATTGGAGGTTACAGATGACATTTAACACCTGAGTAAAAATATAGCTTGAATGTTGTCCATAGCCCTGAATCATGTTCATAAAAGCAAGCCATAATATCATATTTATTAACAAAAAAGCATGTCATGCTGAGTCCAGGTGCGAAGATACAACAATTACTGCAGACTCATTGCTCAGCCTAGCAATACTATTTTTACATAGACACACTGAATGCACCCTTTTACCTCAGTTGCTTCAGTACAATAACAAAATGAGAATAGCACAAAACCCACGCCATAATCAAATAGGTAACACCAAAAACATATCTATAAAGTAGACCACGGACACCACCATGTCCCAGTAATCTTCAGAAAAACCTGTCAACCGATTTCATAGTGACTGTGACTTCTTTAGAAAGTAGTTCCAGTGACGCTGATGACTGTGGATCATCCAGGGTAAGCCTATTTAGACGTTTTTGTGGTCAAATGCTAAACTACCTCCTCCTGTATTCTGACTTGTGTAGTTTTTCAGGGATCCTCGCATCAATGACAAAGACCTGGGTGACCACGTGCTGGCAGGCTTACCAGATTTTGAACTACTATTTCTGGATTTAAACCAGCAACCTTTAGGTCAATGTGCAGTCACTCTCTGTGCAGAAATGTATCTGTTGGCAAGCAACTTTTTTTTTTTTTAGAAGCAGACTCATCAGAATGTAGGCTGCTCAAGGCATCACCTCAGGCAGGGAGAAGCATTCAGGTATCAAGAATGCCGGCAGCATAAATATGGCAACACATCCTATATGCCTAACATGTAACCACACACAAACATACACACATGACACTGGGCATGTGTACCTTTTATTGTATTTTCCTCTCTTATATAGAAACACAAAAAGACACACAGCTACGGGCAGATGCAGACTTACACATGCATATGCATGTGTGTCTGTAAACCCTCAACACACACACACACAAAAAACAGTCAAGAATGCCTGTTTAGCAGTCAGTCCAAACTGTGCTGGGAGTCTCTTACTTTCCATATGACCTTTTGTCACTTTGCCAGTGACATTTTAAATATGCTCTCGCTCACCTTTGTCAGCAGCCTTGTCTGCTGGGTGCCAAACAAAGCGGAGCTGTTGAGTAAAATACTAAGAGAGAGTATTTTGAAGACAGAGGATGGAGAAACGGAAAGAGATAATTAACATAGACCCAAATGAGAGGCAGGTGCTAGAGCTGAGAGCAGGCGCAGATAAAAGGCAGGTGGAAAGGTTTAACAGATGAGAAAGGGTGAGCTGGTTGATAAGGAGGCAGAAATAGAGAGACAGTTATAATAGAAAAAAATAGACAGATAACTATTAAGAGTGAGACGTAAATGTAAGAAAAGATGGGCTGAAAAAAGTGAATGAATGAAGGAAAGATGAAAATACTGGCGGCAAGAGGCAGGACAAACTGATGACATGAAGTAGCCGAGAGTGGAAACTCAGTAAAGGGCAAGGGTGGGAAGAGGCAGAAGCCGAGTGAGTGGGAGAAGAAGAAAAAAAAAAAAAAAAGAGTGTAAGTGGTTGAAAATAAAAGAGCGGGGGATGGGGTGTGTCACACAGACGTATGTCTGGAAATCAGACATAGGTCTGTGGTGGAAATGTCACAGACATGTGAGGGCCCATTTCGGAGCTGTGATAATATGTAAACCTCATTCATCTCCAGTCAGAAGGTTTAGTCGGATCAATAGGGTCTCACTTTTAATAGGGATACCTCTTCTGCATTAATAAGACACACTAGCGCCAGCAGCACTTGCAGACATAAAAGACATTTCTTTTCATTCTCACGTGCCTGAAAGATCACCATAATCCCAGCAGGGTAGGGGTGACTGTCTTTCAACCTAAAGGCCTAAGATCAAGCCTCTGTTCTGTAGCTGATCCTGGATTCCCTGTGGCGGTGTGACATGTAAAAACCATGGATTTTGATATCTGGAGATCACAAAGGAACACAAAAATACACAAACGTATAGAACTTGTACTCGCTTTCAGTTTATATTGAGTACGCTCACACTTGTTTATAAGGTCGAGGCAGCATATTGATTGAGTTTACTAGTGGTTTCCAATCTTTAAGCGTACGTCTGTCCTTTCATTGGACAGCTCATTAGACACAGGTGGAAGGAGGTTTTGAGAGGGAGAATGAGAATAATAAAGGTCAGCGGAGGGATCATTCTTCTGTCAGCGTCTGTTTTGTCACACTGTCACTACCCAGAGGCGAGTTGACATTTTAATAAAATGTTCAAATGGACAATTAACACATCAGGGGCGAGACATGCTAAGCTATTGTTACTTTCTTCATCATCAGCGTTAACGTGGCATTCTTCAGAAGTGCACACATGTTTCTGTGTTCTGGCAGGTTAGCTGTCATTCTATTCTTTTGTAAGAATTTTCTACTACGGTCTATTTTCTAGAGTGTTTCAGTACCAAACTAAAGCTTTGAAACATCACAACTTTGCACGGGTTCTGTTAACAAAAGAATTTTGAGACTTTGATTAGTTTGTGATAAAACTTTGACCATATCAGTTTCAAAACATGTAATATTCCATGAATCCAAGTAGCATTTCAAGTCTCCTTTGTCCAGCTACAATCCATCAGTTAAAAATCCAAGAGGTAGGACACATCGATATGCTAACCTGCATTACCAGAAGCACAGTCATGATGCACAATCATTTACTTGGGCACACAGATCAGGCAGAGATATTCATCCAGTGCAAGGTCTTTATTATCAAGCAAGTTACCAAGTAACTAACTAAATAAAACTGATCTTAATTTGCTTTCATTAAGAAATGCAGCATGAAAAGATGATTGCCCACAGTCACACACTTCCGTGCATACTGTACAGACATTGTGGCTAGCTTGCATATATGCCTTGCTTGCATATACACCGCACAATTCACAGTCTTGCACATTCACATACTGTACATACACACAAACAAAGAGTCAAAAAGACCTCAGGCAGTCCAAGGGGGGAGCCGGTAATGAGAGAGGGAGCAGAGGGACAGAAGTTGAAGTGTGTGAAGCAAGCAAAGTTGGTTCTCGCTTCTGAGGCTGCAAAGCCCACATGGGGAAAGAGATCCTGTCACGAACATTGAAGCTCTGAAGGAAATGTCAAATAACTGGTGTTTGAAGCTAGGGACGTATGCATAGCTATGGGCACAAATGGTCGTGTGTGGATGTGTACATGTCTGATGGAGAGATAGTTTAATAGAGAAAAAAAACATAGCATGCACAACTATATGCATGACAGTGTGTTTGCGTGCCTGTGTGAGCGTGTTTGTGCTTGATATGGGCCTATAGCGCACACTTGAGAGCTTAAGTGGGTGATCTGAGGGCATTATTTGATCAAAGGCACTTTGATCGCCTAAGACTTGGTCCAGTACCGAATACTGTATATGGGTTTCCTTCATGGCTACACACGCACACACACACACACACACGCATGCACGCACACACACACACACGCACGCATGCACACATGTGCACGCGCAACAAAGCAATGGGATAATGGAAGAGCAATAACACTGGGGGCCCCATGTAATGGCAGCTAAATTTAATCCCATGACAGCTCCCAACTTGAGTGGAGAAAATCAATCAATGCAAATGGAGGCTAAAATTGCCACAGTCAAATGTTAAATGACTGGCAGAGCGATGTAGCGCTCTACACAGGGCCAGTGCCTCTTTTCTTTCTCATTCTTTCTTTTCTGCCTCTTAGATTCCAGTAGGTAGCATGTCAAGTACTCAATTTCAAAATATTGTATCCATCTTGATAAGCCAAATGATTAATCTACCCTGAAATATTAAGTCTAAAAAGCTGGGACATTAATTTCACAAGTACTCTTTTCTGAGATTGTATCCTTTTTTCCCTTTAGATATTCTTTTTACCATGTCCCCTTGGTCTTCGATGGCAGTTGTAGAAAACGTTTATTTTCAGGCTACATGAAAACCCAGAGGTGAACTGTTCACCTTGACATCTCTTTTCTCAACAATATTTTTTTCTTTTATTTCCGTTTGTCTCCCACTGCATTTATATTGCCACCACATTCATCTCAGGCTTATCTCTCTCCCTGTTCCCCTCTTTCACTTCCTGCCCTGTAGAAACACAAAGTAGACTATCAACTTTCTGGTCACAGCTGCACTTTTACACAAATATCTTTCCTGTATTTCTTTCATTTGAAACTGCCTTTTTCTCTCTGTTCTCGCTTTTTACAGTTTCTGTAATTGTCTAGCTGCTTTAACCTCTGAAAGCAATGACAAGTTACAGTAGTGCTTTGATTACAAAGAGAAAAAGAGCTCTGATCCGTCAGTTGCAGAAGGAAATCCCAAGAAATCAGACACCTCACTGACATATTATATTGCTAAAGCCCCATTCAGGATACAGGATTAATGTTTCAGGGGGAGGTGGGTAATGGAATGTTTGCTATGTTCCTTATTATGGATTCTGTAGCCAATAAAGAATTCAAAGAAATTAATATGTTGTGAAAAATACGTCTAACTATTATGGTTAAATTTAACCCTTTAATGTAAATTTGGAAATTGCTTGCAAATGTCTCTTTCTTCCCACAAAATGGTTATTGCGCCCCGATACCGTGTGTGGGGCAGCGGTTTATACACTGTCCCATTCTAGCAGCCTGCTCTTTTACCTGCTTTTATATGTTTAACTGTTTTTAACTGCTATTTAATGTTTAATTTCTTATACTTCACTGTAACTTACTATGTTCATCTTTTTATGAAAGCACTTTGAATTGCACTGTTGCTGAAATGTGCTATACACCTTGTGCGTGCGTGCGAATATATAGCTTGCATATATATATATACTGTATATATGCCTTTCTTTTCTCTGTATACATGATATATATTTGCGGTAAAAAGAGGAGCAATTTCAAAATGGTTACATGTCTATGACTGAGTGAAACTGCCGAAAACTGAAATTTAAAGGTGTTTGTTTTTGCAAGAAAGTTCTATGTGTCTTTCCTCTTCTTCCTACCTTTTCCTCAAACACTGATGTCTGTAGTCGGTGTACAGAGTGAATGGAAGCAAAGTGAGAGGCAGTGTGAATGTGTGGCGCTGGTACTTCAACATGGTACGTGGAAGAGTCAGCCCCATCATCTGGAAAAGTGAGTGCAGCAGTGCAAGCGTGGCAGGCCAGGGTTCTACTGAGAAACAAATATACCTTCAACAAAAATAATAACGCCGCTCAAAAGGAGGTGCGAGGGTCCGTCCTCGCGGCTATGCATTTGCGCAGCATTCAGACACTGAAAATTGTCACCAATGAAAAGGGAACCGAGTTCAATGTTACCTCACACAATAGAGTACATCAAACAGGTCATAAGTTATGAAAGGGGCATGGCTTAATCATAGGGGGCGGGGAAAGCCATGACCAATGAAATGGCTTCAGTATAAAAGGCGGCTCAGCATCACATGTAGCCCACACATATTTGGCCTATAGATGTCCTCAGGCCTGGACCCTTATGATATGACAACGTATACTAAAGTCCAACTAAATGCCCAAATTGGCCACAACACCCGTTCCGTGAGACAAAAACCCAAACTGATTACAACTTTCTAGGCCGTTTCCAATTTTTCATTGAATTTGGCCTGCTGATACCGATTTTAGCTGATTCCGATTTCAGATAGTCTAATTCTTAATTTTCCTAACCCCTTGAAGCATATATTTTAGAACTCTTTAATAGTAAATTTTACATAGAACATTTTTTGAACAGATAATCAATGCCTATAAAACAGCTACAACTATATAAATTAGTCCTGGTGTGGGAAATTCGCACACATCTAAAGTGCAATTTTATGGAAACTAAAATAAACTTCTGTATGTGGGGAAAAAGGGAAAACAGGTAATGGCAATAAAATATATAAATAACAAAAATAAAATAAATATAACCTTGCAGTATAAAGATATTTGTCAAAACACACACAGCCCTGTTTGAACGTCAACAGCAACATTACCTGACAACAGCAAGAAGTTCCTTTTTTGGCAAGTTTGCTTTACTTGTCATGCTGCGTACATATGAACAATACCAACGGGTTTATCTGCTAACGTTACGGCAGACCTCGGAAAAATCCAGCAAACACACGGCAGCCTAGGCTGCTGTTACCCGAAACAGAGGATTTAACGTTACCACTCATTCTACACATGGTTGAGAAACAAAACTAAACGTTGAGGGAAGATAATTACGTTTTTAACTTTGGTTTTGAGCGGTATTCATTCCCACTAACATGGAAACAGTACGTTAATACAGCGTGTCGGAGGAATACACACAGCGGGGCGTCAGATCCAGAGAGTTCGTCACCGCTGTGTTTGTTAACATATGTGTACCAAGTCTGGGCTTAAATTTTCAAATTATGTAGGGGGAGCTAGCAATCCTTATTTGTGCGCCTATTCCCAAAACTCTTAAAATACATTTTCACCGGCCTTGATGTGACCGTCAATTTTGGTGAGTTTTTGAATATGTTAAGACCCTAAAAAAGGTGATTAATTTGCCAGAAGAAATTTTCAGTTAATCCTTCAGTTTCACCCTAATAACACACAGCCGCATTGTGTGCATACTTTTCTCCAAATTGTTTGCACAAACAATGAACATACACATTAAATACAAGCAAATTTACTCATATTCTAATATATTATGTGTAAACCCATGCATTCTTCATTCATTCAGCAATGAGGAGTATTCTGTGAGGAGATTAAAGGGGGTTTGGCCTGCTGTGGTGTTGGTGTAATTCACCGACACCACATTGGCCCAAAGAACACCACATACTGACACAAGCATTACCATTCGTACACAATCTGGGAATGTACTTGGCTCTCTCCTCACTATGACCCACATCTGCATGTAAGCCTTCATATTAAGTGCATCCTGGAGTGCCAAAACAAGGGCATTTTCGGTGCTTGCTGTGTCTTTGCCTCTATCTGCAAAATCAAGTTATGATGATCAAAGTAAATCAAATAGTTTGTCTAAAGAAACATGGTCCTGAAGGCTGACAGGCCATTTGTTGAGGTTTGGTGATTCACGCATATAACAGTAAGGTAAGTATTGTCTATTTATATTTCCTAGAATTCATTTGGAGAAAATGTCTATTTTCAAGGTTGTATACTCAAACACTGTGTGTGTGTGTGTGTGTGTGTGTGTGTGTGTGTGTGTGTGTGTGTGTGATTGTGTGTGTGTGTGTGCGTGCGTGCGTGCGTGTAGGTGTCACAGGACTTGATGGATGAGGAACAAAAAAAAAAAAAAGTTAAGTCGGCTGCTACCTTGACTCCTTCATTCAACTAACATATTTAAAGCTGCAGTGAGGGCACTGGAATTTGTCTACACGGTTCTATTCAACAGCAGTCTGAGAAGACGCAGACATTGAGTTTGTTGCCTTTAATTTGTGTCTCCCACACTTCAGAAACAAGCTTTCTCAAAAAATCTGCCTGTTACTTTAACACAAACACCCCTCACCACCTCATGCAAAACGAATTCACAATCATACTTACAACAAGCGTTTTCACTCTGCATGCTCTTCATATTCATGCATTTAAAAGCACCAAAATACATTCTGAAAGGGTTGTTATGCAGCTACGTGTGCACTGACAAAGACAGGAAAAGATCATAAGTCTGAGACAGAAAAAAATTACAGATGGTTGTAAAGAGAGGCAGAAAGAAAGACAAGTATTAGCTTAACAATAGTCCTGCTTTATCAGACCCTCCTAAAAAAAAACGCCATGGAGGAGAGTCTGGCTAAACCACATAGGATTCAGGGATGGGAGGAAACTGTGCTCTGGTTTATTGGCATTTCTTTAAACCAATCACAATCGTCTTGGGCGGTGCTAAGCACTGGAGAAAAGCAGGGGTACCACTTCAAAATAGGCTCGGAAGGAACTTCTTTTGGTGGACGTTTATAAGTTGTTTTAGTCATGCAACAGAAAACTCAAATTGGTCAGATAGTCTAGCTAGCTGTCTTGATTTACCCTGCAGATATCTGAGAGAAGGTTAACCATAGTCCTCGACCAGAGTTTAAAAAGCCAACACAAAAGGAAGCCCAAGGTAACATATATCCAGCCTACACGAGTGAAATCTGTGTGGGTTTTCTGACGGTATTGGAGCAGTCCAGGAAGTGGAACGTCAAGGGTTTAGACTAGTTAACAAAGACGTTGTTGTGGTTTGGGGTTTTTGTTGGGTTTGTTTTCCCGTTTCTGCCTCCTTGTGAATGTCTCAGTGTTTTCCCAGGTCCTGTGTGCTGTGTCCTGTTCCGTCCCCCGGTAAGCGTCTGTGTGTTTCACTTCCTGTTTTATTGTGAAGTCGGCTTCCTGTCTTGTCTTGTCTTGTCTAGCTTTACTTTGTTTGTCTGATTGCCCTGCCCCGCCCTAATGTGATTCACCTGATGTCTCACCTGTTTCCCATTACCCCGTTACCTTGTGTATTTAACCTCTGTGTTCCCTTTGTCCAGTGCTTGATCATTGTTTTGCTGTTGCTGTCCACGTCGAGTCCTCTTGCCTGTGAGTTTCCCCAGTCTACGTTTTGTTGCCTGCGCTACTGCCTTCCCTGTGAGTAGGTCCTGTCATCCCCCGTGCCGGTTTTTGGTTTTTTGGAACTCTTGTTTTGCCTTTTTCTCCTTTTGTTGCATTTTCAATAAACTCTTTAGTGAAGCTCCCTCCGGCCTGCTGTCTGTTGCTTTTGGGTCCTCACCTCCCCCCCCACCGTAACAGACGTTGAGTAAAACGTAATGCAAAGTGTCAGCCAAGGTTGTAATGGTTAACAAAAATGAGCGAAAATAACAAAAACTAGGCTGTTTACATATTTGTACTATATATAGTATGTACAATTTATGTACTGAAGTTATTGTTGAATATACTATGGATATATTTCTGAAGTTGTCGGATTTTCTTTTGGTGAGGTATGACACAATCCTTGTTCTGACCTGTTTGAATCTTGCACCTGATAAATAACCCAAATTACAAAAAAGACTAAAACTAACAAAAAATATTAAAACTAAACTAAAACTAAGCATTTACAAAAAAAATTGAATAAACTAAACTAGCAAACCCGCTTTAAAAACTAATTAAAACTAAACAAAATTTGATAACAAAAAGTAAAAAAGGAAATAAAAATAAAAACTGCTAAATTATAATAAATCTTGGTGTCAGCACACACACACCCACACACCCACACACACAGACTATAGATGAAAAATACAGCCCGATAAATGGGCAGATAACGCCCATCAGAGTATTTCAGGCTATTTCCTCTCTCACTGATCCTCCACTGCGTGCCTAACAGAGATATTGATTACAAATTGAGACTTGTTCTGCCTGAGCTGTGCATATCGAATTCTTATCAATGCAGGTCAAAAGGCCGCTCTATCATTCAGATTATGGGACAGGGGTCACATTATTTAATAATGTCTTTGTGATGTTATATACACAGCAGGACTGTGTGTCTTACTGTGTAAATGTTAAATTGACATTGACATGCTTTCATGCTGAATCTGAGAGGCAACTTTTAGGAAAGTCTTCTCATCAATGGACAATGGGTGAAGTAGTTGTGAAGATCACCTCTAGCAACAAAAAAACCCAGATTTTCTAATGTGGTCCAGGAAGTAAAAAAAAGCTTCCAAGATGAACTTCCAAAAAACTTTCCTGCCTGGAATAAATATTTGTGTCAAACTTTGAAACTTTCCTACTCCACATGCAATATTAATCTGACTCATGTAAATAAGATGTTGCATTCAGTTACTGTGTGTTGTAGGCTACTTCAGAAATATCAGAATTACTTAATTACATAAAGTTAAAAGCTGTATTTAGGGAAATGCGCCTATTTGCTTTGCCGAGAGTTCAGGGACATAAATATACACAGTGCAGGCGGTGCGGTTGCACTGAGGCCCATGGGGTCGGGTGCAAACTCATCAGAGGTAAAAATAAGTTGACAAAGTTTTAGCCTTCGGAATTTCTCTACTTTCAAACATCAGCTTTAAAATGTGTATAAGGATAAAAGGGAAAACTTAGACTAAAAGGATTGTAATGACTGGTACAAATGTTAGGGTAACCTCAGATCATTAAGATGTTTATTACCGTTAATTAGACTTTATTATTACTGTGTTTAACACATTTAATTTTGCTTGTAAAATACTTGTAGGTATTTATAGGAAAATTCTTAACACTTACAGTTAGCTTATGTGTGTATAAATATTACGGAGACTCAATGAGTTTTAATAATAGTATAAAACACTCATTATTGGCTTGTAAAATATTTTTGTGCACTTATTAGAAACTGTTTATTGACCACTCATCGATGTCAATAGGATGTTTAATGACAGTAATCAGACAAGGAGGTTTTTATCATTGTCTTATAAAGTCTAATTAAAGCTACCATGCACTTATTAACCAATAAAAATGCTCCATTGAAACATTGTTTTAATTCATATAATAGAAATAGTCCTATGGATTATTTACAAGTAACAACGTTAATAAGCTTTTTTGTGCGAGTGTTACACAGTACAGTCGCAAAGGAGTATTGTTATTGGTTAATAAGTTAAGAATGTATTAGTTCTTATCAAGCATTAATAAAAACTCAGTCTGATTACTCTCATTAAACACCTTTTTTAACATTGACAAAAGGTCTATAAACTATTAACAAGTTTCTAATAACTGCTCGTAAATATTTTACAAGCCAGTAACAAGAGTTTAAGAATATTACAAATGGAGTATTTCTTTACTCTTTCTACTTGGCAGGTGATAAAGTGTTTGAAGGTGCAGATAAACTTTGGCTCAAACACTAAATCTGTTACACCCCGAAAGAAATAAACACTGCACCACTATAAACACTGCACGTCTGTGGTGCTCAGAGTAAACCACTCAGTATTTGCATGGCTTCCTGCCCATGTAACGTGGATGAATGGGTCCACTGTCCTGCTGTAAGACTCTCCCCTCCCTCTGCAATCCAAGTAGGTAATTGAGTGCTAATCGAGTGTAACCTCAGAGCAGAAAAACAACATTAGCAAATGAAAACATGAAACATCGGGCGCCTGTTCAACATTCAACACTCATCAACAACTGTCAGTGTCCATCATGAGGTTGTGCATTCTCTCTGGCCAAAGCAGATATGACAAGCTTAGTGTGTGCTGCCATTATTCACTCCCTCTAAATTTTCTCTCTGCTCTCCTCTATTCTTAAGACTCCTCTGTCCTCATCCGTTCTTGTTTCTATCATCACTCTATTACCCTTCTTAGTATTCTTCTACTGTCCCTCAAATTTGCCTCTGTCACCTGATTTTCTCTGCCTCAAGTGTTCATATTCTTACTCATGTCACCCCCCTATTTCTTTCTAACTCCCCCTCCTCTCATTTCTGTATGCAGGTTACCTTAGCTGTGGGAGAAGCAGCACAACAGTACAGGAGAGAGCAAAAAAAGAAGAAAGGGACACAATGAATAGCAATTTATCGGCGGAGGAAGAGGAAGAAAAACACTTTTTTTTTTTTCTCGGTCCTTGGATCGCTCTCATTGCCCAGCAGGATTACGCATAATGTATGCACACCCACAGAGTTTCTCTGAGACAAAAGGCCATAGAGATACACAAGAAAAGAAACAGATGGATAGAGATAGGGTGAGAGAAAAAGTCAGACAAGAAGAGAAAGACAAGTCAGGGTTCAGTTCACTCATATAGCTCCTCCGAAGTTAGTGAGTGTGAGAGGAAAATTCTCTCTTCCGCTGCGTTACTTTTTTTCTTCTTTGTATTTTTCATCCTCTGCCTAATTTATACCACTCACACATAGAAACAAACTCATCATATCAAGTACATTAACTAATGCCGCGGGATTACACCAGTGGGATTGCACTCACCCTTTAAGAGGAGTACCCCTGGATTGACCTGCCATGCTCAATGTATAGCCTACTCCTATGGGGGGAGGCTAATTAGATCCTGACCAAAACCAGTTTGAATGAGATAAGGCACCATTAGAACCGCAAGGGACTACCATTCCAGTACGTTTTTTTTTTTTTTTTTTTTTCCCAGAAGAAATTCCAACTGCATTCTGATTGAAAAGTTCAAATGATATATCTTAGTGGTTCAGACAGCTTTATTAATACACTGTCTCGCTGACGAATACGCTCTTTGATCCGCCTCGGAAAAAAAGAACAAAACAGATCTGCAGTAGTTTCCCCAGAGCTGAAAGTGCTATCAATCTTTGTGTTTCACAACAGTGAGGTGATCAAAGAGCTTAATTGTGTTTCTTTCAGGGACTGAGAGAGACAATTTGACTTTGAGTCAGAATTTTTAACTATGCCACACAATTGTTTCTCCCATATTTCCTCAATCACAGTGTTGTTTTCTGTAAAGTGTTAGATAAGTGAGCTCAAATTTAAAGTGGATATAGGTTTAGAGAATGTAACCGTTATTTGTAGGCCAACTTCAACTTAGATTATATAAATTTCAAATTAGTTTTTCGATGTTTTAGTATAAGTATACATTGGATTGATTATTTTTCAAATAATGCATGAAATGTTCTCCAGGGGATTGTGTTACCTTGGGGAAAGAATGCAATTTTATTTCCCAAGTGCCTCAGTGGCATGTTCAGTCCATTAGTGTGGTTGTGTTATTTTAATTAGGTGTTAATATTGATTTGAGTGTTGAATGACTGAAATCATAATTGGCTGACAGCACTGATCAATCTCAGGCCCCCCCCTCTTCTCGCTTGCTTGCATCAAACAGTTTTTAAACGCAGCAGCCAATCAGTGAACAGAAACTGGGGCTATCCCTGGTTTACAGCTGGAGAAGCATGGCATAGAGTTTGTACTTATTTCACCTCAACGAGCTACTTAAAGGTCTCATGATACGGACGTTGGAGTGCCTTTAGCTTTTGTACTGTGAAGCATTTCCTAGTGAAATAGAATCATCTTTTTCTAGGCTCAAATATATTGACTAGCCGATAAACCTCGAGGGGCCCCGGGCTGCCACTCAAAGGTTGACTGCAAGATTCAGAGAGTTCTAGAAAGTCTAGAAGATGTAGAGAGCCTGTGATTCAACAACATATTTTATGAAAGCTCTGGATTTCTATGATAATGAAGTTCATATAACAAATTACAGGAACAAACCGGAATACATTTGGAAAATCAGAATAAGTGGAATAACTCGTTTTCAGAATTGTTTTTGTCAAAAACTTTTTTATAATCTTTATTGAAATGCTTAACCTAGCCAGTGTAGCCATAAAGGGCAGGGCAAGGCACGCGCACCCACACACACACACACACACACACACACACACACACACAATATCTTTGATTCTTCAGAAGAACAGGCTGCCGACATAATCAGGATGAAAAGCCGAGGTTGAAAGCCCTCTATCCAACCGTCTGGCAGAAATGATAATAACACGATAGTATTTGGGTCGCGAGGAAGACTCAGACAGACTCAGGGTGACAAGGGCACAACTACTTTATGGAGACTATTCTTCAAAGTTTGACAGCTACAGCCAACTTCAGACTAAGAATATATATGAGTTTCAATATATCCTCATTTTCCAAAGTAGTTCAATACAAATATCAGCCTTGCTTACACTACTGGCTTCACAATAGTCCGTAGTGTCTGTATGTGCGTCCGCTCATATGACTGACTGTGTATGTAATTTTAAACACGCATGTGTGCATATTGTAGGTAATACAGAACATGTGAGGCCAGTTTGGTTGGAGAACAACATCTGATGAGTTGTAACGTATGACCGTATACGTGAACACACAAAAGTGTGTGTGCGAGTGTTTTGTCTTTGTACCGTCCTCCACCCGCAGGCTTAGAGTCAATCCCACTTTGGCAGAGTAATGGCCCAGGTCTCGACTGAAGTTACCCTTCATTAGTAGGAGAACAACGTTAAAGCAGGGATAGTTTGGATGAAAGTATTACGCTGTGTTTCAGAGGGGCTGGGTTCTTTATCAAGTCCTATATGAGAGAGAAAAAGTCTAATGCTTTAAATTGCTGGAAAATTACAGCTGCGATTCACACTTCAAAAGACTGATTTTCCCTTGGCCTTTCTGCTTAGATGTGCTGAACTCTCTTTAGATCGAAGTTGTAGATCCCTGATATACTTTCCAACCCTAATTTCAGCCCTGTGCCAACCCTACCCTCTCTTATCTTGACCTCTTTGCTCTTGGGAGAGTCTAAACATACTGACAGAATTTGCTTGATACACTGGATGTAGAAAGTGACCCTAACATTCTAAGGGCACCAAAGCTTTGGAGGGTTTTATGAATGTATAAACACCACATTTTATCAAATAACATTCTCTATAACTCTTCCCTTCAGTGTATTCAGCTTCACTGTGGACTGCCTCAGTGACAAGGCAAAGTCAAAATGTGCAAGTGCTGCAATTTTAGACAGCAAGGTGACAAAATAATAGGAGATTTTCAAGTAGAGGGCAACTGAAACATTCTACTGATGTGTCCTTGGACAAGCCATTCTGGGGGATGCATTGTATGGCTGACCATGTGCTTGGGCCTCTGTATAGAAAGGACAAAGACAAGACAACTTTTAACAGAACCAGTAAAGTATCATGAAATATCCAAATACAGTTAACCTCATTTTTCACGGGGGTTACGTTCTAAAAAGAACCCGTGTTAGGCGAAATCCATGAAGTAGTAACCTTTTGGCCTGTAAACCTTTTTACAGGCCCAAGCATTTGTTTAACCGTTAAAAGTACTGTATAAACGTGTTTTTACAAATAACTACTGTACTCAAAAATAATTTTAATCATCAATACGAACTGAAGGCTTCAAATTGCGGAGATCAGCACCGCAAGTGCCTTCGTCGGTGCAGAACCTTTTGTCGACATTATGGTTTTAGAGAAACTTGAAATTGCAAGAGAATTTGCAAACTTAAATTTGGCAAGCTGTTTTACGTCCGTGTATAAACCGCAACGTTATTGACACACAGGTAGAGAAGAAGCTAAGAGACTGTTTAGCCAATCAGAATGCAGAACACAATGCAAATCCGTGAAGCAGCGAGACCGTGAAAGGTGAACCGCGATATAGCGAGGGTTCACTGTACTGCAGGGCGTTCAAGTTGGCAAGTGGAGCAACAGCGTGACATTTAGTGCACAAACCCTGCAAACTGTTACTTCTGCTGGATTTTTTTTCTTTTGTTTTTCATCTGAGACAGGTAAGAGTGGTCGGAAGCACTGCACTACACACAGCGCAGAGCAATTAGCACCAAGATAGTTACTTGTTTGAGAGGGAAAGGAGACAAGAGTATTTGCAGATCCAGTGTAAGAATCCTAACCTGTGACCTATTGTTGTGGAAGTAACTCCCCCTCAGGTTGTCTACCATTGCACAATTACAACCACCCGAAGCAGTCAACATACTGAATAGCTAAGCAAATGCTATTTTCAGAATATTCTACCAACAAGGTTTCAAAGTCTTAACAGTGCCAATTAGATATGGTCTTCCCTTCCCATGCGGAAGCACCTTTAAGGCCAGCGGGTGCTCATCAAGGCTTCCCCTGCTGTGAATGTGGAGCTGCAAAGACCTTGGGTTACAGGAAGCAATGCATGATGCAAGCCCCCTGCAAATGGATACTAAGATCCCGCATGGCTTCTAGTGAAGAAGGGATAATGCTGTGAGGAACAGTGTGTGCGCCTGTCTGTACATGTACGTGTGTGTGGGAAGGTGGGCTGTAGGGTGCGGAAGGGATCATTGGGGAAGGCAATGTCATTTCGGGCAAAGCATGCAAGAGAAAATTACAAGGTAAGACAAAGATTCCAAATCAAATAGAAAGAAGTGCATACAATAAGCAGGGAAACTGGAGAGTTAAAAAAAAAAGTTAGACAGTCCTGCTTTCAACAGCCTGTCTAAGTTTACCCTCAAAGGACTTTCCTCTAAACTCATAACCCTCTCTCCACCTTTCTCTTCATCATCTGTCAATCTCTTGGCATTTCTCTCCATCTCTTATTCAATCTCTCCATCTGTCCATTTCTATCTCTTTATCTATATCCACGTCTAAATCTTAATGTCTCTCCTTTTCATTTTCTGGTGTGTCTTTCTCCCTGTCTTTGTGTCAATCCTCACATCTGTTCGCTTCCCAAAACCAATTAAATGCTGTCTGCAATTACCCCCTACACTTTCACATCTCCTGATCTCATAAAGAGGTGTGTGTGTGTTTGTGTGTGTGTGTGTGTGTGTGTGTGTGTATATGTGTGTGTGTGTGTGTGTGTGTGTGTGTGTGTGTGTCTGTGTGTGTGTCAGTTTGGGTAAAATTATTTTATTTTCTTCCATAACAGTTTTTGCACTCCAAAAAAGTGCAATCTTGCAATCATCACCCACCTGCACAAAGATAGACACATGCAAGGAGTATGAGCAGATACGTTCCCAGCCTGTGCACATTCCCTAAAGGTGTCCCGTATGTGAAGCTGTAAAAGGAACAGCTCTATCAATGGTCAGCAATTTCTTTCCTTCCCAGAACATTTCATAAAAATATCTACTTCCTCAGTGGTCCTATAGAGAAAAAAAGTGTGTGTTGCAGGAGATAAATAATTTAAATTGCTCCAGCTATTTTGGCATTGTGCTGCATCACACACCTCAGCCTGTCTCAAGAAACATCACAGCCCAAACCAGCCAAGACCAAGACCAAGAGTTGTCTGTGATGTTGATCTTTGCCACATATTGGGGCTGCTGCGCAAAGCATTTTAATTAGGCTTCACTGTATCTACTTCTGTTTCAACGCTTTGAAATGCTTCCCCACCACACCAAGGTCCTTTGGGAAGAATGGAGAAATGCTGAAAATCAAGGAGAGCGCAAAATCAAATGAATGAAGACGGAGACGAGGCGTGAGAAAGTAATATTAGAATTAGAGAACAGAGGTGGGATGAAAGAGAGGCTGAATTAGCATTTAGTGAACAACCAAGGAGCTCTCCACAGTGCTGAACCTACAAATGACTCATTCAGCAGGACAGGAACTGTCCATGGTTCTGTTATGTTCTCAGGACAGTTAGAGCTGCACAGATAACAAAAATACAGGATTGGTAGTAGCATCTTTGGTAGAATGGGAAATGTTGGAAGTTGCAGCACCAACATAACCGCAATAACACCCTAATACTAGTATAGTCAGTAGCAGCAGTGGTAGATGAAAAAGTAGTCACTGTTGTAGTACTGTAATAGGAGTATGGACAGCATTGCTGGCTGCAATGTTAACAGTAGCAGAAGTTGTAATACCAATACACTTTGAATCCCTGGAACGATAATTCAAAGTTAAATGGCAATTATTGTTTATCTGTTCATTTACTTTTTTCAAATCTGAGATTTGTGGAAACTGTAGTTGTCACCCTGGACATTAAATCCTTAAATTATAACAGGCTTTTTCCCCTGCAACTATTTTCCTGACATTTTATAGAGAAAATTAGTAATTAATTGAGATAATAATCAGAAGATTAGCCAAATGATAAAATTATGTTTGGTTGCACCTCTAAAGCTATATACAGTGAGTAGTGGTTTTAGTTTCCAACTCATCAGCAGGATGAGAACTTCAGAAATGTGGAGAGAGATTTATGAATGAAGGCAGACAGGCTTTAAAGACTGTACTGTACGTGGCACAGCTCTCTTCATCTTCTCTACCCCTCCTCCTTTCTTTGGGTTTCATTGTGTTTCTTCCACTCTGTCGGTTTTTCTGACCTCTGTTTTTCCTCTATCTACTACTATCTCTTATGTTCTACCCTGTTTTTGTCAGACTGACCATGGTTTTACTTTCTTACTCATTTCTTCTGTTCATCCTTACTCTCAAGCAGAGCATATCCACTAAAAAGTGATAAAGAGTCTAGGCAGTAGTAATGAGATCTCTGTGACTAATTTAATCTAAATAGGGCACCTCATGAGAGCCCTCTTCCTGTGTCTGTGCGTGCGTGTGTGCGTGTATATATACAAAGACGTACCTGCATGCTGGTGTGTTTGAAAAAAAAATGTGTGCATGCATCTTTGCGTCAGTGTGTAGCTGATTTCTGCAGGGATATACTGTAAGTGTGTTCATGTGTGTGTGCTGCTGGGAGTGTGTTGCTTTAACAGGAGAGGTGGGAAGCAGAGAGTCCCTGGTAGAGCCGAGGAGGGTATCCATGCAGCAAATTAAAACTGGCCTTTTTCACTTCCAACCGTCCATCATGAAGGATGGATTAAGAAAAACCCAACTATTTAAAGAACAGGAGCAAAACAGACACACCCACATGCATGATGTCACACACTTTAGAAAGCAGACAACCTGCACCTCTCAAAACACAAACATAATCACAATTTCTTACACATCATTAGGCACAGAGCTTCATCAATACCCAATCTCAGCACCATGTAATTAGTCACTATAGATTTTTTATTGAACACAATCAGGCAGCAATAACTCAAAAACTGACATCAGCAATAAAGTCTGCTGATCAAACGTCTGCTGATGTAAACCACTATAGACAGTGACGTGGGTAAGCACTATAGAAATCCTGGCAGGTCTCCTAAACGAATTCAGTGTAATGTTGCATTCGTAAGAGGGAAATGTGCAAGGGTAAGTTTCTAGAAGTACTTCTGTTGCTGCCTTTGGAGACTGTTCTTCCTCAGTACTGAATGTCAGCCAGCTTGTGTCTCACCAAAACAAAAGATTTTAAGTAACTTTTCTTCCAAGAGATTCATGCTGAATGGGTTCATTGCAGATCTTAAAGGAACAAACCAGGCATGGGTCGGTTACTGCTTTCAAAGTATACCAAGGTATGAAAAACTTAAGGTTTCAAAACAACTAAAATGTTCTGACATACCATTCCTGCGGTACCAGCTGTTTTTTAGGAGTTTTCATGGGCGTAAAGTGCCGGTCAGGAATCCCTCTGCCTGCCAAGGTGCAGCGTAGAGTATCAGCACCCTTTCCCCTCCGCTTGTTGGCGGAGCAGTCAGTGCATGTGTATGATGAAACCCCCAAACTGTCCCCCGTCTAAAAAGACGAAGTAGGCTATGTGTGAATGTGTGGGCTAACTTCAAGGTGACGTAACGCTGCCTTAAATAAACGTTTTGCAACCAGCTGTGAGAGTTTGAGTGAATTGAAATAAATACTACCGGCTACTACGGATGACTAACGTCAGCTAATTTCCTCCTTAATGTAACTTCACAGAATGGAGAAAAGCATTTCTGAGTACTTTTACTGTAGTGTTAAAATAAATTGAGCTGGTGTCACATCTGGTTTTGCAACTATCTGTGTTGCGCAGTACATAGAGAGCACGTGTGTTTGTGTGTGTGTACAAAGTTAACACAGGAGTCAACAAGCACAAACATGCGCAGTCAGAACACTTTTTATCCATATGTGTATGTGTGCATAAACATTGAGAAAAATTGAATCATGTTGTAGCACAATTTATATAGTAGTAGTAATATAGTAATAAAATAATTTTTGCATAAAAGCAATATGTAAAATGTTCTAATGTTATATTTATATTACCAAAGCACACATATTTGCACCAGAGATAACTGTCATTACAGATTAAGGTTGAATTAACCTGTCTGTCTTCGTTTTTATTCTTTTTAGGGCAGCAGCAGTAGCTCTGAAAGCAGCAAAGATGATTTTATTTATTTTAACTTAACATTTTATATGTTTAGAAAAATACCAACTATGCTATATGTTGTATAAAATAAACTATGTTGTGTTAAATGGAAAAAAAGCTTTTTATTCACATTATAATACATGTTAGCGCTGTAATTGAAATACTGTATGAAGGTTCAAAAGTTTGACTTATTGACTTATAGACAGCGTTTGGATGTTCCATAACCTGTAATAATTTATTACACAGTCATAACAATGTTAAAACACATCAGGTATTTATACCATGTAAACAAAGCTGAGAGAGGGTATCGTACTGCAAATGAAACCAATAATGAACTCTTAGATTGTAATTTCAACAAAAAATTATGCAAAAGTAAATAGGAGTTTTCACTAGATAAAGAAGTACAAGTTTACATTAACTTGCTGGTGTCACACACACAACACAGGCTCTCATTATGCTTTTTACTTACTTCAACCCAACAGCATACTGAAGGAGTTAGTGGGCAAAACAGACATGTTTAAACTGGCCTCCTCTGTATTCGTATACTTTATCGCGATTGACTGCGCTGCATGACCTTATTCGGCCATTAAATGCAAATGCCCCTCCATGAAAACTTAGTAAACCACACAAGATCAACATTTACTACATGCTGTATTGCACTGGACTGTCCCTTTAAGAGTGGAACTGCAGTTTTGTTTCACTGCCATTTAGGTTTTTATCGCAGTGTCCTTTGTGTAATAATGTTATCCCCATCTGTATTCAGCAGCTGCATTTCAGTACCAGGAACATATTAGGTAGTTTTTCTTTCCACTTTTCAGGATCTTGTATGTGTATCATCATTCTGTGTCAATAAGGCTTGCTGTGGATATGAGAAGGTGACAGCAAAAGATCTCCGGTGAATACTGAGTCTTCTCTACCAATCATCATGTCTTAGCTTCAGGCAGTACAAATTAATCTTGCAGTCTTCATCATAAGAACAGTAAAATAAATTACCCTCCTAACAAAAATACACTAGGATTTTCCCTTGAAATGTTTGCCTCATTCTAAGAGTGTGATGATTTGAACAAGAGAAAGGTCTCACGGTTTTGCAACATTATTGAGTGTAACAACTGATGCCGAATAGCATTATCAATAAGAAATACTGCCGATGGACAATAGTACTCCTATAGAAAATTACCTTAATTACTGTTATGGAACAATGTTAATTCATGCACACCCTGGTGTGTAGTTTAAAGAGAAGAAATGTACATATGTAAATAAACTTTCAAAGCAACAAACTCTTTTGTTCTGCTGCATCTTTGTGTTGGTTCCCACCGCTAATCCAATGTTAAAGAGTTGTTGCTGAGGTGGAAGTGTGATTGCTTTTTATTCAGTTTGTTATCTCTGTTATAATTAGGCACATGGTTGGAAGAGATAGCTTGACAGAGGGTGGCAAATGCTGTCTCTCATGAGAGTTACGCTTCACATCTAAGTTTACTGGCGCTCTGAAAGAGACAGCCTTGATTAAAAGCGCTGCACTTTCCCCTTGCACATCTCCAAACCTTTCAGAATTAATGATCAACTTATCGAGCACTGTTCTGCAAGCAATTTCACCATAACAATACATTGATGAGACTAAATTTGGTCCCTGGGATCAAATATGCACTTTCAGCAACAATATGCCATTATACAGCACCTCTCCTATATCATGATTTAGTGCCGTGATGGGCTACCACTCTTCCCTCTCTTAGCTCTCCCTCTTTCCTCCTCTCTTATCATTCTGCATCACCGGTAGCGGCTCAATTATGTAGTGACCACAATAGACCATGAATACCAATTTGAGGGGTGAAAGAGTGGAAAGAGGGGGGTCAGAATTCCTACTAGCCAGCAAAATCGAGAGCGACAGAAGCTTGGCCTGGTTTCCCCTCTTCGGTGCCGCTGTAATTCACCTTGTGTCCCCTCTAGCTCACCCTACATGGCGCTGCACTTCAATCTACCACTTTGCCTCTCCCTCATCTTCCACCCTTCTCTTTCTCTCTGTGTCTTTCTCACCCTTCTCTCCTCCCCCTCACCCTCCTTTCCCACCCCATCTCTCTTATTAGTGATTCATATGTAAATCATGCTTAAAATAATTATCTGACCTGGTGCCATCAGGTAGGATGAGGATGCAATCTGGGCATGCAGATTTTGGAACGCCTATTTGCGTGCCCGGTGTGTGTGCGTGTGTGTGTGTGTGTGTGTGTGTGTTCTAATCTAAATTCCCTGCAAATCTATGGTTTGTGTTGTGTTTTCTGTGTTTATGTACATAGTCTCTCAGGACACCAGCATTTCTCTCTGCCCCTCACTCTGTTTCTCTCTTTCTCCCTCTCTGCGTCTCCCTCTCCTTCTCTCTCACACACAGAAACACACTTAGTTGGTTGCTCCACTTTCTATCCTTCCTCCCCCATCAGCCTTCTCTGTAACTCTATCCCTCTATCTGTGGGTGGGATGAGGTGACCATCTGTTGTTCAGAGAGAGCTTGAAAGGGATCGAGTGGGGGAGAGAGTGAGGGAGAGTGAGCAGTGTTGTGATATTGCAATTGCAGTCAAAGTAGAATTGAATGGAGGGGAAGAGAGAGGAGATATGTCCACTGACACAGTGTCACTGCAGTTGAAGGAGAGGGATTAACAGGGATTCAAAGAAAGATTGAGAAAGTAAAACAGAAATGGTGTTTTGATATTGTCATTGCAGTAAGGCAGGCAGTGGCAGGCCCTTAGTCTTTGATTTATGTCTCCTTCACAGTTTGTGTGTATGTGTTTGTGCGTGAGTGTATGTGAGGTTCGTTAACGCTGAGGTATTAAACCTTGTATCCCACTGAGCTGTGTGCATCAATTACCAACCCAACAAACGGCCAGGCCTCGCTTTAGTTCAACTTTAATGAGCAGAGGTGGCAACTGACACACACACACACACACACACACACACACACACACACGGCTACAGAATGTGCAAACTTAGACACAGGTGTGAGCGCAGTTATAGTGCCTACATGTGAGACCACTGAACTTTAATTAACTTTTACTCCAGGCTTTGCATGTTGCCTGCACTTTATGCGTTTTGACATTAGAAGAAAAGCGAGTGTGTGCTTCTTGACCTCCAGGTGAACTTCAGACAGTGTCTCCCACTCTAAATAAACAATATCCAATTAAACAATATCTAATGTCGTCCAATAAGACTCAGATTTCAAATAGGGCCGGTTAGGGGTTTATCTGAGATCTAATTTAACACATACAACAAGGTAATCTAATGAACAGTCATTAGCATAATGCTATTATCTCGTTAACATCAATAATAGCTCCACAGGTTTCCGACAGTGTTTCTGACCATATGCAAAACAACTCATGATGGATATAATTTATTTTTAGAATTTATAATTTGTGCTTTGAATCCCCATTGTTAGATTTGACTTTGGGGGAATGTTTTTAGGAATGGAGTAAATAGCAGAAGTGTGAAAGTTCAAATTGAGGTATTATAGGTTTCTGGGGGAAAAAGGTAAAAAAAAAATTACAAAGTCAATGGAAAGACGAGATGTAGGTACAATGTCTGGAAAAGAAAGATTGAAGGTTGCTCTCCAATATGGATGATGAAATGTTTGCCTTTCTGGTAAAAAAAAAACTATTGCTGGCTTAGCCAGATCTGTTCGCTCTGAACCAATTATTATGCTGTTTGATACAGTATGTAGAGTCCCCCCTCCCTTTCCAGCTCAATTCTCAGCAAGCATTTGTCTTAACGTGTGCACATGGCTGTGTTAGCGCAGATGAATCCTAGATAAATGGACAGGGCATTAGGACAGTAGGGATATAGGTCACTAAGCCTGGAAAACATCACTTAACAGATGTCCTGAGAAGGAAAGTGAAAGGAAAAAGAAGGGGGGGTGTGATTAAAAATATAGGAAAAGAGGTACAAGAAAAAAAAGATGATGGGGGTGAAGTTGAGTGAGTGATAGGATCGAGGTAAAAAGCTAATAGATACAGAAAAAGATGAGATAGGATAATATAAGAGCACGGTAATACGGTTAAAAGGTAATATGGCAGACACCTCATCAAGTATCACTAAGGGTAGATTACGTATTAGAATCACCTCTCAGTGTGATAGAATACAGCTCAACGTCACCACAAACCTCCCAAATGGTAAAGTTGAATCAACACCTCTTTAAAAACGGTTTCAACAACACTGAGTGTATCTAAAACTACGGCTCTGTGAGTCTGTGTTTAGACGCAGCTACACTGTGAGCCAGCATGCTCACAATAACAATGCTAACATGCTGATGTTTAGGAGGTATAATGTTTAACACATCAACATTGTGTGTTAGTATGATAACACTTCCTTATTAACACTAAACACAAAGTGCAGATACTAAATTGTAGAAAATAAAATACCACATGGATGTGGCAACACATTTTGACGGTAATTGGACTTGTTGAATTAGCAGCAGCAGTTGTGTAATGCACTCTGGACTTAGTTGTTTTAGAACAGAAGATAAGTAAGACGATAGTGAAGAGAGATTCTGCTGGGTGAGAAACTACATCTTCACGCCATCCTTCTTGCGCTCAGAATCGTTCTCGCTCTTGCATTTTCTGACACTCCATCTTTCTCTCTCAGTCCCCCAGCCCTCTCGAAGACAGTTAATTCCACTTTCCAGATATAGTTGTTGAAAACTGCATCTGTGCAAGTGTTATGAGCTCAAGGGGCACCTTTTTTTTTTTTCTTTTTTTTTTTTTTAACTTTTGTTCTTTACAAATATGCATGGCAGATATACACAAAAAGGGCACACATTCACACTTCAATTTCGATGAACACTCATCACTCACATATGAATATAGAAACAAACCTTGCACTGCTGATGAGGAGACAGAGAGGGAGAGAGTGCATGATACAGAAGAACAAGGAAGGAAGAAACTGGAAAGTCTGTAGAGAAACGTCTGCAGTGAAAAAGGAAAGAATTGGAGGGCTGAATTCATGGCCAAATGAGTCACAGTCACAAAAGCCCATAACATTTGATTGAAATACCATAAAAATGGGATTTATAATGATACGATCAGGAGAAATAATAAATCAGAATTTTTGCCTGTTCACTTGTGGTAAGAATGAGGTTTATAATTGCCAGAACTGGGATGAAACACAAGGGTATAATAATTCACTATATGAATCCACTATATTTGTGTATTATGGTGGTGTTTGAGTTAGTTCTGCTCTTGGCTAACTAAAATGGAAGATGTGTCCATCTGTGTCTCGACAATCGTTCATCCGATTGACTTCCCACTTGGGGTGTGTATTGCTGAGGACCAAAGGGGGCATCTTTTGAGATCGACCGAACATATCAATAACATTAGTTATATGCGTTATATACATACTGTGTAATGTATTGAGAAGGGACTCTTTATTAACTCCACTAAACGGCATGCTGGGTAGAGCTCGCTCTCTGTTGCGTGCTATAGTACATTCAGGAACCACTTAAAGACAAAGAGACCAGAAATGTTACATGTATCAAAACTGAAAAAAAAAGCATTAATGATGTAATTTTTGGAATGAACACCCTTCTCTGAACGCTATACTCTAAGGGGAAGAACCTATGTCATGGCAGATGTATTGCTCAGGGTCCAAGAAAGCACACTGTCAAGTGTGAAGTTGTTTGGATAAACATTTCTCAAAAAAGCTGCAAGCAGCAATACCCAAGGGTTAACAACTGGCCCATTTCAAAAGGGCACTTTTTGAGACTTGGTTTCAGAAGAATTAGAATTAAATTGAGTAACACTGAGTTCAGGCATAAAGAGATCAGTGATTATAGAAATTCATTTTTGACCTTGGAAATAGATTTTTGGTTTCTTTTGTTCTTTATTTTCATTTACGTTGACCAATTAATTTAGCATGCCTTTAGCATGTTCCTCCACTGTTTCAGTGGTGTGTCGTGTTTCTTCTACTGTTTTAACCATAATTGTGCTGCAGACCTGCTTTCAAACCCACACACCCTCCCCCATGCTATCCACTGTCCCTACGTGGGAACAGCTTCAGCCAAGCCTTTATCGCGTGCTGGCACAGCACTTAAATAAGATGAAACCAAGTGTGGAGAGCAGCTATGTGAGACAAAGTTAACACATGTTAGTTGAGTCACATGAGAATGACCACAGTCTACACTACGGGACTAAGCAAGAATGCTCTATACTGTTTGTATATCCTGCACTTGCTGCTATTGCACTTCTGGTTAGACCTAAATTGCATTTCGTTGCCTTGTACCTGTACCTGTGTAATGAAAATACAGTTTAATCTAATCTAAATTTACTTGTGGTTTAGTTTTGTTTGTTTTTTGCACATGAATGGCATCATCTAGTTAGAAAACTTGGATTACGTTAGGTTATCAGTCTGTATTGCACACAAAGTATATAAATAAATATGGCCATGACAATATGCATTCTTTTTATTATGATCACATTAGGTCGTGGTGCTCTGGAACCCTCAAACTGGAACAACTCAAATATGCAGACCATTTGCTACTTTAATTGCAAACCTAACCAATTTCTAATTGGTTGTGTGCATTTGTATATTTCTTTTCCACGTTGTGCTAGCAAACACAGTTATGCAACTTGCATTGCACCCTCTAAACCTCTTTTTCATCATTACTAGCAATGCTGAAAACTGTTCTTTGTGTTTGAGCAGTAGAAATAATGTTCTATCCAATCATGGCCAGAGATGTTACACTTGTTACACTAAATATATTTGCAAGGGTGCCTAAGGCATTCTTAAACATGACCTACAGAGCTCCACTCCCTACTTGTTAAAATCTACCTGTTTTACATGCCATTTGCCTTCTCTCATTTGGGCCAAAGCTCTATACTAAACCCTATATAGTAAAGCAAAGACCACTAAATTAAACATGTCTGTAGCCATTAATCATGAGCTGGTCCTGCAAGGGTGGAGATGTGGTCTGCGATCTTAGCATGATATGGTGCCAGTGTGAAGCTCAGCAAACTAATAGTGTAGGCAGACAAACACAGGCTAATACTGCCATGTGCCACTGTGGTCTAAAGCTGACAGCCTCTGAGCACAGGCAGGAGACAGGACCGCACACACAAACACACAGACACACACACACACGCATTCCCCTGATTAACACTTCAGATGGCCAACTCTGTGTTCCAATGCCTCTTCCAGAAATCAAGAAACTGTAACTCACAGCACAGTATACTGTTCTTGACAATAAATGGACACAATTCACAGCCATCTGTTCACATTTACAGTCTGGGCTAGAGTAATATCCTGCTTAAAAGCTGTCTTTATACTCACAATACAAACAAAACTATGTTTTAACTCCAAAACAAAACAATAAACGCATGCATGTTAAAAACACACACGTGTGAACACACATGGCGTCATTCATGAGCTGTAATCGCTGTGTTCAATTCAGACAAAGTGCAATGCCAAAAACTGTCATGTAAAATTCTATTGAAATTCCAGACAGGTTGGAGTTTGACACATAACGTTACAGTAGGCGTAGTATACATCTTTTATAAGGTAGATGGGAGGAATACACACCAACTTGGCTAAGATACCTTTACCCTTCAGCTCAGTCTGGAAACCTGCACATTTAATTCTCCTGCTTCAGTTCACAAATTTTGGGGGAACCAATGACAAACGGGCTTATCTTCCTGGCGCACTATTGGCGGGTTTAACACCCTGACGATGGAGAACCGACCAAGCAGCTTCTTGTTTATTCAACATAGAGGTCAGCGAACGCCACCAAAGCGCAGCCGCCCGTTGATGCCGCTGTCGCTTCCAGGTCACCCGGATTGTTGATCTGATTGGTTGACGGACTAAGGGTTTCTAAATGGTATTTCTGCTACATTTTAATGTATTTTGAAATTATATATGTCTGCATGTGTGTAAGGATGTAACAATTACCGGTGTAACAGTAAACCACTGTAGAAATGTTGACAGTAACCCTTACCCTTTTCATTTAAAATGTCCTTATTATCGTGGTGGATTACCACGGTGTGGAAACCGTGTGTCTAATCCTTCCCAGCTTCAACCGAGGCTCCTGATGCTGCCGCGCAGGCGCACTGCGCAGTCTACAGCATGTGTTTCTTTTCATGAAGTTAAAATCATGTGGGAAGGAGGAGATGACAGCACTCAGGACTTTTATCAGCCTTGTAAAGAAAAAAACCATAGTTATGACAGTAACACTTGCTCCCTCTCTCTCCTGAGATGATTGACAAATCCGTGATGAGAATCATCGCTTTGATCACCTGCCAAGCACTCGCGCTCAGATAGGATAAGGGGACAGTGTGTATTTTCCGTGTTTGGACTTGTTGAACTTATGTAGCTACGTAGCCCAGAACGTGGATACATTTAGTTCTTTTTATGACATGGGGTTTATTTGGAGAGGGAGAGAGATATATTATCGCCTTGATAATATTGCTGTTGCTGTGTTTTTTAATGCATATCGCTGTTGGGTGTGGAGATTGTTTAATAGTACTTGTGCAGCCACGTGTTGATACTCAGGTTGTGATAGCGCAATTTGCTGACAGACTAGCATGAGGAACACTCGTGCTTGGCTATTAAAGGTGTATTACACTGTTTACTCCGTTATGGATGTGTGCTGTAATGGCTGTGACTTATTCTCAGTTTGTGTAAATGAGCAATATGTTAAATGTTAGTCCTTACAGAGAAAGGTGAACATTTAGTTTTAGTAAATAATGTTCATCATGTTCAAGTTCATGTTGGAGTTTAAAATAAATCTTCTTGGATCTCAAAGTCAGACATCTCTGGTTTAAGTTCTTACCGGAAACCCTTCAGCGGGCCAGTGGTTCAGTAGCCAGTTTTAATCATTTTTACAAGCATATTGTGAATATTTATGTAATATAAACATTGTTAGACTGTTTGAAACTATTTCAGCTTGGCCTTTCAGTGCTCTCTGAACATATTGAACACACTTAAAAATACTGCGATAATACTGAAAACCCTGATCATTTTGCTCAATATAAGCGTGAGCTTACATTTTTATACTGTTACATCCCTACGTGTGTGTTTTCTGCAGTGTGTGTTTTGCCTGAGGCAGTAGTTGAAGATGGAACTGGTTAGTTCCGGTGGGGCCTCCCACTCTCCCGGACACATGTACATGGAAGAGGTAGCTTCACTTTGACATTCATACAACAAGGTTATACTGTCTGTCAGTCAAGTTGGTGCACACTGCACACAGACACCATGTCCAAAGAGGCGTACATCAAAACAAGCTCATGAATTCTGGAATATTATTGGTCTTTTGCGGACATAAGTCAGTAAGGAGGTTTTAGTGGATGCAGGCCATTTCAATACTAGGAGATGTTACTGCTAGCTGTCACTCCATCTAACAGCTGCAAAAGTCTATACATAATCATCATTGGTCTAGAATCAATGCCCTGATATTGATAGTGTTGCAGCCTGGTGAAATGCATGAATCTACAGGACCATGGCTGCAATGCAAACACACAATATCAGAAAAACAATTAATAGCTGAGTCATTAAAAAAAACAAAAACAATGTTCACCTACAGTACTTGAAGTCATTAGCCCTAAATGAGTAGTTTAAATGCACAGAGCACATACATGTATTTTTCAAAACGTAAGTAAATAAGGTGTTACAACTGCTGTCGTACTTCTTTGTGTTTTGCATGTGTCCTGTGTTTTATTTTATTTTGTTACATGCAAATAGTGCTGTGCTGTTGCTTGGGGACGATTGGTGGAAGCAGACTTGCCCAACCCATGATAGGCTGCAGCTGTTGATCACTGGATTTTTAAAGAGGCAAGATGGCGGCCGTCATCTGGCAGCAGGCATTCCTCATTCTCCTCTCCTTCCAACCGGCTACAATTTAGTTTTTTCAGTTGTTGTTAGATTAGATACTTTTTGTTTCAGTATGGGTAGACAGCCAGGTTTGTTATTTTTGTTTTTCTGCTGTTTAATTAGTTAGCAAGGTAAGTCATTGTCATTCTTTGGCCATCTGAGGTTAATATCTTACTTTTTAGACAGGAATGTTTTGTTTTTATTTTAGTGGTAGGCCACCCTGAAGCCTTATTTAAGTTGCATATATCAGTTTAATTTTGAGTTCTAATTTCTGTCAACAAAATACTTTGTCTCATTAAAACTAGTTTTGTGGCTACTTGGGGGGGAGGGGGGAGATAGGGCCTTTCTTCCTGTTCATGTTGAGTCCTAGACTGCTGCGTAACAAAGGGGATGGCAATCTCCTTTTTTATGTTGTTATCAAACCTGATCCTTAATCTGAATGCATTCACCTCTTCGCCTATTAAAGGTCCAATGTGTAGGAATTTCTCCCATCTAGCGTTGAGATCATATATGGCATTAAACTCTCTCGCATCACGCAGTTCAAAGTACGAATTATAGCTACAGTAACCTTCACGCTTCAAAAAGCCGGTCTCTTGTTCTTTTCAAAATCCTTATTCTTTTTCTGGACAAAGAAGACAACGAACATAACAACTGAACACGTTACACACTGGACCTTTAACAATTTAGATGTCAATAATGGAAATAGTTTGTGTGCTTAAGGCAATTTCATAACCATTTAAAGTTTTTACTGAAATTTTGAACATCAACATTTGTCCTATTTTATGTGGAAACTGAATCTAATTTGTGGCATTTAAGAAAAGGTCTTTCATTATTGCTGATTGATCACAATCATGTTTTGTATGCAATAGGGTGTTTGTGTGTAAATATGCTGTGTGAGGGTGAATGAATAAGCGACTGAAAGCAGGGGTGCATGCTAATTTTCAGAACACATTATCAGAAAGCTATCCATCCATCCATCAATCCATCCATCCACACCTGCTTATCTTATTCTAGATTTCTGTGGCCCATGAAGGCATCTTTGTTTGTGTATGTTTCCCCAGATATAATCAAGCCCATAACCACAGTTGTCTACAACATCAAATGAGGCCATACTTGCAAATGCCAATCCTTTTGAAATCTGAAACCTTCAGGACATGTTTTTTTTCAAAAGGCTAACACTTGAAAACCATCTTAAATGTGGAAGGTGAGAGAAAAGGACATAGGGAGAAATACTACTCTCAACTACAAAGTGTTGTTGTTAGTGGATTTGCATCCCTGGTCTGGTTTACAGAGCTACAACAGCATCTCTTTGATATCCACACATCACTTAAATTCCGGTTAACAATGCAATTGTGCACTACTCGGACCAAGATTACACACACGCACACGCACGCACACACACACACACACACACACACACCTCACCTTGAAAATAACTGATTGTTAGAGAGCTTGCCATGCCTGTAGCAACACATTGCACACAATGCTAGACATCATTACCTTTCACAGATCACAAGATAAGGCTCACCATATAAGAGTACCATAACTATGAATCAATCTAGGCAAGATGGGAATGGCATTGATTTGTGTTGCCTGCCGGTCAGATAGTTAAAGATAAGGGCCATGTGAGGGAGTGCATGCCAAATCTCAAAGAGGAAGTAGAGGAGGAAGGACCAAAGAGAGCTCAGTATGAAGAGACTTTGCTAACAATTAATAAGATGAAAAGAATGTATTACGTTTTTAAGAGTGCTTGGCAGTAAGTCAGACTTGTTCCAGTTGAAGATTGGCCTCCGCCAGGGCTGCCTTTTGTCACCACTCCTGTTTGTAATATATATGGACAGGATATTGAGGCGTAGTTGGGTGGGGAGGGGTGGCAGTTCGGTGGGCTCAGAATCTCATTATTGCTTTTTGCAGATGATGTGGTCCTGATGGCATCATCGGCCTGTGACCTTCAGCACTCACTGGATCAGTTCACAGCTGAGTGTGAAGCAGATGGGATAAGGATAACCTTACCCCCAAGTGAAGAAGTTTTAATACCTTGTGGTCTTGTTCGTGAGTGAGGGGACCATGGAGCGGGAGATTGGTCGGAGAATCGGAGCAGCGGGTGCGGTGTTATATTTAAATTATCGCAATGTTTCGACAAAAATGAAGATGAGCCAGAAGGCAAAGCTCTCGATCTACCGGTCAGTTTTTGTTCCTACCCTCACCTATGGTCATGAAGGCTGGGTCATGACCAAAAGAACCAGATCCAGGGTACAAGCGGCCGAAATGAGTTTTCCCAGGGTGGCTGGCGTATACCTTAGAGATAGGGAGGATCTGGGAGGAGGCCTCGGGGATGACCCAGGACTAGGTGGAGGGATTAAATTTCCAACCTGGCCTGGGAACGCCTCGGGATCCCCCAGTCGGAGCTGGTTGATGTGGCTCAGCAACGGGAAGTTTGGGGTCCCCTGCTGAAGCTGCTGCCCCCGCGACCCCGATACCAGATAAGCAGATGAAGATAGATTGATGGATGTATTAAGTGAAGTTTGGCACACACTCCGAGGCTGGAGCGCATAGCTCTAAGTAGGAGGGTGTCCTGAGTATGTTCCAGTGGGGGGCAATGAGTCATCAAAACTTCTCGCTAGGGCAGGTCTAGCTCTGGTGCTGGCACACAAGATGAGCAACAGAGAGAATGAGGAAAAGGAGCAAGTTTGAAGTCAAATCATCAGGGGAGTGGCTGAGAATGAGGACATTGAGGTTGTGGGCTAGTTTGAGTTGTTGTTCCGTAATGGCGGCAAAGAAATATGCGGCAAAGCCATTCGATCCATTGAGTTTTTGGAGGCCATGATGTTGTGGCCCTGCTCCCCACGGGGTTCGGAAAAGTTAGGTTTTGTGGTGAAGGAGTTAGCTAAGGCAAACGCTAGCAATGCTAAGCCGACATCACGAGTGGCACAAAGGAAAGGTGCTGCAGGGAGCCAAATTGGTAAAGGATGCTATTTCTTTACTACACAGGTTGTTTTGAATTCTCATCAAGAAAACCACCAAGTTCTGTGTCTTACTTTTACATCTGTTTTCTTTGACTTTAAGACACTGTGTAGTATGGAAAATATGTTTTGTTTGAATAATGAACAAGTCTAAGGCTAATGACTACGTTTTTTATTTTTTATTTCAAGACATTAAACTTTATAGCCTTGAAAAAGGATCTCTCTCTTATTCACTGTAGTAATACCTTTGAACACTGCTGAACTAGTCTACTTCAGGCCTTCAGTCAAATCTTCATGGTGAAACAGCTTTCAGCTTTTAAGAAATTATTACAATATGCCCGCTCATTCACAACAATGTCATGAGATCTTGTCAGTGTAAACTATAAAACAAACAAAAAGAAGGAATGTCTACTCACACATTCTTCCTGCGTTCCTGACCCTCAACATCTAGCCAGACTATTGAGCACAGGTGGATTGACTTATCCATTTAAATCAATCAACAAATACTCTGCACTTAACTGTCCATCTTATGAATCCAACAAAAGGGATGTGTTTTTTGTGGGTGGCTAATTAAGAGCTGAAACTGCTTGAACAGAATTATCTTAAAACTCATTCATTAAAAGTGCCTTGATATTCCGAGTGATAAAACATTTTTTTTCCAGATTTTGCTTCATATGAAGACACAATATAGAAAATCTGATTAGATAAAAGGTCACACTCATGCCCTCTTAATAGAACCAAGGACAGCTTTTGGAAAATAAAATTAAAAAAAAAAATGGTTAAAGTATATTACAGCTAATAATAAAGCCAAAGGGTTTAAAATATTGCATTTCTTTCACACTATTGGGACTGCAGCCAAGACCTTTTTGACCTGTGGTTATTCAAACAGGGAACTCTGGCAATAAAGAGAAAATGTTCTGCCTTGTAACCTTAATTTATTCCGACTTGGATAAGAAGGGCAAAGTGTAAAAGTTTACGGAGTTTATTTCTCTAAATAACACAGCCATATTAGGAAAACCATAAACAGCTAATAGCCTTTAGTCTAGTGATAAATGCTGCCAATCACCTTTAACCTTCCTGATAAAAGCTGCCAATCCCATGAGGTCCATGGTGTGAGTGAAGTTAAATCATGGTAAAAGGAAAGAGGCAAAGGGGAAACTAAGAAATACAGGTATATACACTAATTTGTATATACAACGTATATACAATAAAGAAAATAAAGAAATCATAAGGCATTGAGCCTCTTTTGACAAATAAGATACTACTGTGTTAAGAAGAGATCAAGGGATTGTCTTAATTTTGCTATGTTGTGGTTCAAAATAGCAAAGTAGATCTACATACTGTATATAATTTATATAT
>NC_048428.1:10541883-10584321 GCF_013103735.1 Etheostoma cragini | reverse complement strand
ATATATATATATAACCTCTAACTGAAACTAGTGTTTTCATTTAATTTTAATCTTGGGATTACCTGTTTAAGGCCAACAGGTTTCATAATCCCAGTTACTGTAGATATGGCATAGAAAATTATATATTTTCACATTAGGCTGTGTTTGAATTCATATAAACTTTTACTTTGGTTAAACAAAAAAACATTCTTTGAATTTTAGCACATAAAATAAACACACTCCCTGTCGCGCACACACACACACACACACACACAAACTATGTGTGTTTTAGTGTTTATGTTCTTGCCAAATCAGTGTTTTGCCAAAAAAGTCAATTAAGTCAAGAATTAATGAACATTTGGAAGTAGGATGAAGTAGTAGAAATGTAATGACAAGGTGTGTGTCAGCCGCCATCAGCCAAAACAACGTTAGTCTCCCTGATGGGTGTTCTATCTCCTCTTTATGGAGCCAAGCAGGTTTTAGAAGTATGATTTTTGATGATTCCTGCATTTGAATATTTTACTTGTACAATCTAGTAATTTATACCATTGAATAATAAATTACATTTATATTTTTTAGTTACTTAATGTGATTTTGGTCCACTATTATTTTTCCACATTGAATTTCTTATTATTTACCTCTGCCAAGGAGGTTTCTTGCCTGTTAAACATTTTGTGGCAGTAATCACGCATTGCACTGCACTAATTTCAATGTTTTTTTACATTGTAGAACAAATCATGGCGGGTGTGGCATTCCTAATTAAAACAGTCACTAATATGGGAATATGGAAGCTGTCTGGGTGTAAGACAGACGTTTAAAACACATTGTGAATTGAAACAAACATTGTTTAGATAGCTTTGGCTTTCAGCAAAGCATCAGGAGACAAAGAATGAATATATATGGCAGCCATGAAAAGACCCGCTCTAAAAGTAACCTCTTAACAGCAAAGACACGCACAGAAGAGAATCATGGACCAAAGGCAAAAGCACTCTCTGAAATAAAAAAAAGTTCAATGGCCCCTCTGCACTGGGCGTCATTACATCTCCCTCTCCCTCTATAAAGCAGCTCTCCATTGTCCTCCCGTAAGTTCAGGTCACATCTGCTTTTCACTGTTGACCATCCCAGACCTCCTCCACTTCTGCGTGGCCTCCCATCACAGCCCGTTCTTTCTCCACATCTGTCTTTGCTTTTCTCCTTGCATTCACATTCCCTTGCTTTAAACTGATCTTTCATTGTAAACTGTAAACAAAGCATCACCCCTCTGTGTTTCTCTCTCTCTCTCTCTCTCTCTCTCTCCCACAAGGCTCACACTGAGGTGATCCTTCCCTGCGGGCTTCACCCTCAGAGCTTAAATTGGACAGCTGATGGAAGCTATTTACCAAATTTTGCTGCACCTCTGAGTGCTCATGCTGGGACACTCCTTTTACAGATTCTACTCCTTTTAAGTGAGTAAGGACTCTTCTGTTGCTCTAATCCCAAATATGTCATTAAACATGACTCCTGCTGCTACTACTGCTACTTCAGTGCTACTACAAACAATTGTCTCAAAAATACTTAAATGCATTATTACGTAAAGTGTAGACATACAAATAGGAAAACATTAAGTATTAAGGCTTTTGCTGAAAATAAGTTCATTTTATTTTAAAATGAAAGACTCTCTCCTCTTTATGGGTTTTTCTTTTCATTTAGCATCATTGTTAAAAGATTTGTGTGTGACTTTTCTCGTAATGCAAGTATTAGTTATTTTATCATGCGCTTTTTTTCCTATTCACAAATTGACTTGTTTAGATCAGATTAGATTAAACTTTATTGTCATAACACAGGTATAAGGCAACAAAATGCAGTTTAGGTCTTACCAGAAGTGCAATAGCAGCAAGTGCAGGATATACCATGGTTCCATAAGTGCCGGACATTGATAAGTAGTTAATAAATATAGAAATGAATTCATATAGAAATGAATACTATTAAACCTGAGGCATTTATGTTATGTATGTTGTCATATTGTCTTTTCTCTATTGTTTTGTTTATAATGCCATACTGTAAAGCATTTTCAGCTGCATGTAATTGCATGAAAGGTACAATACAAATAAAGTTATTCATGTATTTTATTTACTCATGTGACCTTAAAATTACGTCAAATATTTTTTTTTGCCCGTGCCAAGCATTACAAATCAATAAATTATTTAATACAAAAATGGACTGTTTTAATGTTTCACTTCTCCGTGGCACAAAATGAACTTGACATATTTTCAGCTGATAGGGTTGTTGATCGATATCACTGTTTCAGTTCAACAATTCAGCTGAAAAGTCTTGTTTCGAAAAGTCACGGAAGAAAAAAAAACATTAAGATACCATTAAGCAAACTTTCTCTATCACGCACACATTTAGTGTACGCCCGCACAAACATCACAGAACATTATACCTGCTTAACAACGGACGGAGTTATATAGGTAAGCAGCTGACCCTGCAACACACCTTGCTGTCAATTCAATATAACAAATGAGCCGATATTATTAAAATCGCATTGTAAGTTGTTTAACAATTTGTTTTGCTAGATGATCAGTCTTTTTAATGCTTAGTATTTCTATTGTGTCAACAGGACCCCATTACTTTCTGTCAATTACAGGCCATCAGAATACATACAAGAGTCCTGTCAACGTGTTCTTAAAGTTTCTCTGTTAAAGTAAAGGTTGATGCGTAAACTACTAGTACTGTACTATAACCACTACTGCTGCTGCAGCCAGATTAAATGCTTCTGGGCTATAAGGTTAATATAGCATGGGCTGCTTTAAGTTGTGTATTTCACTGCTCTGACTGTATCTGTAGCAGCACAGGACTTACAGCAGCGTGCCAGCAGCAAAGCATTCTCTGTAATTTGAGTGGAGTGGCACCTCCAAAAGGAGTTGCATCATTCTTCATTGCAATGCAAAAGAAACCTGAGGCATTAAAGCACACAGACACAATATTAGAGTCCTAAGCAGTACAGTGTTTGGAGCTACTAGAGGAAAAAAAAAATCATAATTATACAATAAAAACAATGTGACAAGTTGTTGCAACCTTTACAGTGAGAAACACAGAGTAGAAAAAGAGAAAACTGTTATGCTTCTGAACAGCTGGTGACTCTGTCATACTTAGGGCCCACTGATCTTTCTCCTTTGCTCTCCCGCTTCCTTCTCCTCTCTCTTCTGCTTTCTCAACTTCAAGTCTCAGGCCTCAGGGCTCCGCAAAGCTGGCAAACTGATTCAGTCACAAGTCAAAACCTGGTGCTACAATCCAGGCAATAGAGGTTTAGGCTGCTATATGTATCTGAAACTGTATGTGTGAAAGTACAGTGCACGCCTACACATACCTGTGTCATTAAGCCAATGTCGAACATTTGCTCAAATTAGCATTTAACTCAGAAGCTGCTCTTTCAGAGACTGACATTTAGCAGATACTGAACAAACACTCACACAACCACAGACAGGTGTATAGTGTGCACACTCACATAGTTGGAACTGCTCACTCACACAAGCGTGGCAACACACACACAAAGTACGGGACTAGCATGTGGCTGCAGGAGCAGATAAATGGTAAAAACAAAAGAAAGCTAAAGAAAAACTGGAGGGTGGATGGAAGGGAGGAGAAGGTTATCAAATGGACAGAGCCTGGAGAATAGGAGACAGAAACTGTAGCCAGCAAAGACAAACATGTTGAAATATGAAAGAAAGTCTTGTACTGTAGAGGTTAGGGAAGAATAGTACAACAAAGAGGCAATCCAGCTGCTTTTTCAGCTGCTATGTTGGAAAAGCAGATTATTTTTGGACACACTGATGCATCAGTGTTTTGGTTGCCATACAAAGTGGTCGAGTGCAACAGGAATATATTTATCGCTCTGACTGACAATACAAGACTCTTGAAGTGACAATCACATTGTGCTTCAATCTTGGGAAAAGAACACACACACACACACACACACACACACACACACAAAAACAATTATCTTCCAATTTCCCAATACATGTTGCGCCATGTATACGCTGAGTCAGCAAGGCCCTCCATTTGATTGGCTTTCTGATTTCTGCTACAGCGACACCCCCAAAGCCCATGAGAATCAAGTGTGTGTGTGTGTGTGTGTGTGTGTGTGTGTGTGTGTGTGTGTGTGTGTGTGTGCACACCCACGCACACACACACTCACAGGCTTGTGTTTGTAAGGAGTTTGAGATAAAGCTATGAGTCATACTAAGAGTTTTCCCTGCAAGGGAGCAACCCACAGAAGAATAGAAAAAGAATTGTAACACGATTTTTTGAGAATCCTTTGAATAGTGGACCATATTGAACTTAACAACTGTGGCCGCATGCAAGCACTAAAGAAGTAAAGAAGGAAATTTTCAGCCCCATACTCAAAAGACAAATCAAGTCAAGCAAATAGTGTCTCTGTGATAAAATGTCTGACAGCTTTTCAGAGGTTTCATCTTGGCTGTGGAGACTATAAATCTTTGGAAATGTGGGGTAGTGTTCACTCGCAACAAGTGTCATATCTTGAATTTAACCACTGTGTAATCTTTGGGGGGATGAAAAACAGCTGCTGCAGAGAGGCTGAATTTAGAAACAGTGACATACAGTAGAAAATCAAAGAAAACGTAAGTCTTTATTATAAAGGATAAGAAAACAGTTGGTTCATTTGATCTTGAACTAGCAATTAAAAAGAATAAAACAATACTATAGCTTAAGTTATCTCAGTTGTAAAAGATGAAAGAGTGTGTTTGGCGTGGGAGGTATTACAATAGGAGAGCTGATTTTTGTGTGTCACGATGACGCCCCATTCATTCCAATCAAAGTTGTTTTAAAGCTATAGTGCGTAGCTTCTGTAGTAGTAATGATAACAACACTGTTGGTGCATCCACACGACACAAGCCTATAGTGATGGCGCGCCTCACCATCCCTCCTTCACAAAGTTGCTAGTAGCGTTTAACTCATCAAAAGTAAGGAGGACACGGAGAATTAAAAAAAGAGTTTTTAATTATCTTGTAATTTTGATGTTATCTTCATCTCCAAAGCTGAGCACTGCTGTTGTCCTTTCACGGCGGTGACATACGGCGCATTGCACAGGCTTCAGCGCGAATGTCGCCAGACTTCACCATTTTGTAAATATAGCCATACTGAGAGTTGTGTGGAGCTGGTGGGCTTAATGAGCTTTGTATCAACTCATTTGGCAATGGTGAATGTCATGTATAATGACACAGACATCTCTAAGTCCCAGAGGAAAGAACATACACATTTGAAAACTAAACATTTATGCAATCCAAACATACTGCATGAAGTCCCATTTTCAGTGTGTGTACACACACACACACACACACACACACACAGACACACACACACACACACACACACACACACCTTGCCATACAAATACACACACGGCAGTGTAAGGAGACAGAAAAGAGAGAATACAGAACAGAGAGCAAGCAGGGATGACTGTATAGTTCTTGTTGACAAAGCACTATCCTCCTAAGTCAAGATCAAAATCATCCCCACATAAACACCTCCAGGTTAGGAGGATTTATTTAAGATGTATTTCCTTCATATGTAGTTTACCTCCTCAATCCTTTGCTCTGTTATCTTTCTGCTGTCGTTTTTCTTCTCACTTTCTTCCTGTCTGTTGTCTCTCTCACAACACCCACACACCATCTATCTACTTTCCTCTATTTCTATGTATCCCTGTCATTCTGCTTTGTGTCAGTGGCATTGCAGAGTGCAATCAAACAAGATGATCTGCTTGTCGTCGACACAGCTTAGCTTTCCCTAAGCCCGGTTCCAAAAGCAGCAGAGACTGAGAGTCGACAGCTTCAGATGAAAGCTACGTGTAAACAGGCCTGCCGCAAAAATGATGTCCATGCTTGTTCACATGTGAACCCTTAGGACAGGGAATGCATAATTTAATCTCCAAGCCTTATCCACTGGTTGATTTCTGACATTTTCTCAACAAGTTTTCCCTCCAACTGTCTCTCACCTCTGTTCTCTTGTCTTTGTCTTGTCCTTGTCTCAGTCATTTCCTTTGATGTGTTCTGTATTTAAGTCATAAGGACAGAAGATATAGCAAACTTTTCATCAGTGAGAAATTGTAATTCCAGCATTTAACTGTAGTAGTTTTCCATCATACTCTTGCTTTCCACAGACATTCTGCTACCCACATCTATTTCGCCGTATGCTGCAAATCCATATTTGTGCTGATGTCATTGTTTAAGTAAATGTCCTGTAAAATGTTGCCTGTATAGTAATTTTTCAGATGGCCTTCAGGCTTTTTCTCATTATTCCTTTTCCTAGTCTCACACTGCCAGACTTTTCTCCACAGTGCTACAGGGGCGGGACTAAAGGGGTGGCACCCCCCCCCCCCCAATCCAATGGGCTAGAGTGCTGTCAATCTTAAAGATTAGAGTTTTCATTGGATCAGAATACTGTCACTTGCTGTCTGTTCTTTCAATCGCTGCCTTGCCATTTGGGAAATGGACTTACACTTTATAAAGAAAAAAGAAAAAAGAAAAAAAGAGCAGAGGTAAAGACACCAAGCCTACAAAGTGGGTGAATTAATAAATGCCATTTGAATTATACAATATAAGATACAATCAAAACACATTTCATCCTGTATGTTCTTTTTGAGTGTGCATTCACACACCAATACAAGCCCACAGGATGTTCAGTGACAGCAAGAAAGTATCTCCCGCGCTGTGAGACAGTCCCAGTTCAAGGCAAATCTCAGGGCTAAGGGAGTTTACAAGTGAAGATCAGAGTTTCAGTCTAATCTGGCTTCAAGGCACCACTGCTAATATTTTACGTAGCGATATGACGCCGCAAATATCTTTCCCTCCCTCCTTCTCTCATGCTGGTTTCCATGTGCTCCATCACCTGCCCCTCCTTGTCTGTTTCCATATCTTCAGCAGCAGAATCAGTTCAGCTAGGACTGACAGATTAAAAAAGGTGGGGCTAAATATAAGAATGTGTGTGGGCTGTCGCTGTAACAGCTATATGCTTTAACCTGCCGATACCATTAACTAATCCAGTACTTTTGTTGCCTTAATGGCCTGCTTGTAAAAAGTAAGAGAAAGATGGATGATACAATTATTTGCATTCTGTATGCACTACAATATGCTACATTCAATTGGTGCTCATCCACTGAACTAAGAAAATTATTCGAGTCAAATGTGAATTAGAAGAGCCCATGCGTAATGAACCACAACCTCTTAAGAACCTGACGGCTAGCTAATGAGCTGACAGTGCTATTCCAATAAAATATACAGATACTGGGCTTGTGCTCCCTGTTTGACCTTGCTGGTTTGTTTGTGGGCGTAGAATTACAGATGAGTTTCTAATGAATTTTCAGCAATTAGTGTTAATGACAGGAGGTGTTATCTGCTGCCCACAGCAGATGCTTCACATTTCATTTGAAAGTGAACTTTACCACCTGTATTATAAAAGCCCTCGTGATGTGATCTTCAGTCATCATGGTGTCCCCAATTCACCCATATCTACAATATTAAAGGTTAACAATGTTCACAATTTCCCCCTTGTTTTCTTTGTATTTTCAATCTCTATTTTATGTCTCAGCTCACACTGTTATGTCCATTCAACTTTTACAGAGTGTAACTTTTGTCTTTTCTCTAACCCTGCTAGCTCTCCAAATTTGACTCCTTTTTTACATTCAGCCCATTTCCAAACAGCACTTTTGCCCTTTTGAGGGTAACCTTTTGGCCTTGCGCACACTAGCCTCTAAAGATTCACAGCTCTTATACCAGACAGTTGAAATCTGAACTCTGACGGGTCAAATGGGTCATTTTGACACTGGCCTTGACCAATTAAACATTCTGAAGATATGGCTGTAGGCTATTTCTACACACAAAATCTGCACACTTGTTTTTAAAATTCATAGGACACGCAAAAGTGCAGACTAATGGTCATGCACAAATTGGGAATGTGCTCCACGCACACTCTCTCTCTCTCACACACACACACACACACACACTTCTATACAATGTATCTTAGATTGTCTGCTCCATTATAACGGTAACTCATTCTTACCATACACGTGTGTCCTGTGTGTGCTGTATATGTGCATGTGCAGTGTGTGTGTGTGTGTGTGTTGGTGTGAAAGGAAGATGCGCGATCATATATTGTCCTGCTATTTAAAGCATGCTGTCAGGCCTTAGAGGTACAATGTAGACTGATCTCCTATCGATCTGACTGGCTGATTCAGCTGTACAGGTCTGCCCACACAAAGAGAGATAAAAGACAAATCACAAAGATGAAAGTACAAAGCTAGGACATTATATGATAATCATCATTATATGTTACAGACATCTCTAATAACGAGAGAGGAAGAAAGGCCAGAATTGCACTCAAGTTTGTGTGACAGTACTTTCATTAGTACTTCTTGTCTGCGTTTTGATTGTTTTCATACGTCTCTCTCTATGCAAGACAAAAGCCACTGGTACCAATTGTTGAAGAGACTGGTTAAGGTATCTTAGGCAGCAGTGACAGAAAAAATGGATTGGATGGCATTGTGCTTACTTTGACGCTGCAAGTGAACAAACAAAGGGTTCTTCATTAAACATTTAGAAAATCTTCAAGGGAGAAATCAAATGCCTTCTATGAAACGCCATGTACATTTTTTTCCCATCTCTATGGAGAGTGGAATTTCAGTTCTCTCTTTTACTGCAGTAAAGGTTACACTATGGCCATTTACTAGTGCTGTCAAATGATTCAAATATGTAATTGCAATTAGTTAACTTGCAATTAATCACATTTTTAACTATTCTAAATGTCCCTTGATTTCTTTTTGTCCCATTATTTTTTTCTTAATTTAAGGCTCTTATCAAAAGGGAAAAGTGGATCGGCTTGCTTTGTGCAAATGTTTCTTTTATTAAAAACAACATTGGGATATTGCTTACTGTGGTGTTCAATTTCCCACTAACGTTCTCTCTTGGAGCAGTCCTTCACACTTGGAGTAAAAAATCTCTCACACAGTGTAACACTCTCCATCAATAATAGGGTTAAAAAATACTTTGACAAGGGGGCGGAGAATTGGCATCAGCTGTGTGCTTGGTCATCAAGTGGTATTTCAGACTGGACTTGACGCGACGATAGCGCTCTTCACAAGGATAAAACACACCGATCACTTTGGTCTTGTCAATGGAACCATTTGGCAACTTGTTAGAAGTAAACTTTACATTCAAAATCATTGGCCTCTCGCGCTCACAAGCCCAAACAGCGTGTGTGCAGCGTGCCTGTTGTTTTGTTTCCTGTCTAGCTAGATCCTGTGAGGTGTTGTAGTTTTTCTAACATTACTAGTTGTTGCAACCGCAGTTGAAATACTACAAATGTTTCTAGGCCATAAACGATATTGATCTCGCGGTTAAAAAATGTATACAGTTAAAATTGGTTTCCGTTGTTGCCGCGAACGCGTTTAACTGATAGCACTAACATAAAATACCATCTATAATTCAAAAAAGATTATCTTGGGGTTGATATGGCAGCACAGCAGCAGTAAGGGAAGCATTAAAAACATGAAACTATGTGCTGGTATTATTTTCTTGACAATAAAACATAAAGTGCTAACATTTTTAAATACGAAGGCTGATTTAATGTAAAATCATTTGGGCTAATACTATAATCTTCATGGTGTCTAATACATTTTTAATTATGTCTAATTCTTTCTTGTCTTTACTTTTATTTACTATATGTCTATATTTTTAGTGAACTCATGTATTTTTGTCTGTCATTTTTCTTTGTGGGTTGTAAATGATGTTGCATTGATTTGTTTTTTAAATTGAGTTAAGAGGAGGCCTATGAACCTCCTCTGTGTGAAAAGGAAAAAAACAACTAAACTAAAAGTATCCAGGAAGGCTGAGCAGCACAATTTATTTTAGGTGAAATCCTGTTCAAGCCAGCTAGAGTAATACTTCATAATTCATCTGCTCCAGACCAAAACAGTTACCATTATAGACGTATGTCACTGTCTAAACGGTGCGGATCAGGAGGCAACCAATTACAACACAGTTAGAAGGGCAGCAAAAGAAGCACCTGTGATCTCAACGGGGCATGCGGAAATCTGGGTATGTGTTTGTGTGTTAATGTTCATCAAAAAGTGTTGTTTATTTCCAAGAAATCTACTTTAGTGTCTACCAGCAGGTCAACAAGAGAAAAAAGAACTTAAAACACAGACAGAACACTGTAAAAATAAATAAAACAAGAGAGACCGGGACTCTACATCATCATCTGAAACATGATAACTCAGGACTGCTTATTGACAAGCATGATTCAATTCCTGTAACAGACCCAACAGCATGAAATACATCAGCTTGAGAGCAAGTGAGTTCCACTCAGAGGGAGCAAAGACTGCTGACTCAGGTCATGTGGTTGCACATACAGTAAGAGAGGGACTGAGACAGAAAGTCGAAGGACGAGAAAGGAGGAAAGTAGTGCAGTAATAAGTCATGGAAGAGGACGGAGAGAGAGAGAGAGAGAGGGATGAGTGGAGGAAGAGAGCAGAGATGAGGACATGTATAAACACAGATACACTTATGTTCAGAGCATGAATAGTGGTATGCATTTGGCCACAAGCAGCAGTACTGTCTATAAACTAAGCTCTAAAGTCTGTCATGTTTCAAAAGGTTTTACTCCATAACATTAGACAAGTACACATTAACACAGACCAACATGTAAACATATGGCATATGGTCAATTTACATGCGCGTAGTCCGATATGAACTGCACACACACAAACACACACGAAAGAAAAGGCCGCCTCAAATCTGTGACTACTTGTTTGTGCTTGTCTAAGCCCAACTTTAACTGTTGCAGTTCATGTTAATGTGTTTGTCTTTTGATCAACCATTGCTCACTTAAGATGAAATGCAAACTGTAGCTCAGAAAAAGCCCCGGTATTTCCAGTGATGTTTTTGTGCCAAGTTACTGTATATTTTAAACAAAGCAGACTGTTTTATCTACAAGGAACCACTTTACTGTTCATCATAGTGTGCATCTGTTTGTAAAGTGTTCAAGTTACTAAAAAGGATTGCTTTTAAACATAGAATGTTTCATACAATTTAAGTTTTAACAGCCCTGTTTGAGGGCATGTCTGATGGGAGATATTTCCTGGCATCCCTTCATGTGCTAATAGAAAAAAGATCAAGGCTAATCACTGCTGGCATAATGAAGGACTGGGCACTCGCTCCTGACATGTGAGGAAAATGCTGCCTTGGGACAATTGGAAGAATGTAAACAGGGGCAATGTCACTATGGAACAAAAACAACACCAGCCCTACCCTCCGTAGTGTAAACGGTTAGCAGCTGCTTATTAACAATAGGAAGTATTTAGTAAACAAGTAAAAATGTTTGCTTACAGCTAGCAACGCCATGCTCTGCTAATTGTTGCCTGGCTGCCTTAATTAAAGGCATCAGGGATTTCAAAGGAAATCATCAGGATAAAGATAAAAGTCTGAAGGTGATCACTGAAGTTTTTTAATTCACTGAGAACTACGTATCCTAATTTGGACCACATTTTTTTCATTTTCACTGTATATGCATATTGATTCCAAATATCGCTTATTGGTTTTATTAACCTCTAATAATCAGCCCGCCGGGTCTAAGCATCTAGCAATGTTTTGGTTTTTTTTAGTGTTACTGAAACATCAGAGATGGTTCATGTAATCTACCTTTTCAGCGTAAAAGTACACTTCTCCAAAGATCAAAGGATGGTATTGATACTTTAGCTAAGAGACTGGATATACAACCAATAAATGTCTCACAGCCTTAACAGCACAAGAACAAACAAGTCCTTGAACCTCATTGCAAAGACTGGAAAGTGATAAGCTACTGCTCAAACTACCTCTTTGTTGTGTCGGGGCATTCTGAGGTGAGAGAGAAATGTCAGATACACTGTGAACTTAGAACATGGTTTTGCATAGTTTTTTGGGCAATTTAGGATTACAGCCAGTATTTTCACTGCCAATGTATTCTGATGAACTGTCTCACATATCAACTGTTTTTCTACCACCCTTTCTCTCATACTGTCTTGCCTACAAGACTAGTCACAGACAGCCAAAACTCAGTTGTCACACACCCCTAAACCTCACACTAAATTGTGATTACATAAGAGTTTTGTTGCTTTACTTTTGGTTCACTATGTTTTCCAACCCAACTACAATTTGTTTTCCACAGACCAATAAGATGCTTCTTCACTTTTGATTCTTGCTGAGCTGACACAGTTACAGAGTCAGATGTCATTAATAATACTTCTATATCAGAAAGTATATATGTTTATTTATATGGATTATTTACAATAGAAACACCTTGAATCTTGTCACTCTACAGTAGGTTTAGTGTGTCACTTTATGATTGCTTACTGGGCAAAGATACAACAAATTAATTGCTAAAATTCAAATATGAATCAAGTTTGTCCAAGCAAGTTTGGCCATGTGTTTTCAGACTACAAGTGGGGGCAAAAAATGATTTTAAAATTGTAGTTTCAACCCTTCTGATGTTGGTTTTGAACTCTCACAAACCTAATCTTAACAGACAACTTCTGCCTGATTTTATGTCACACTACACTACACCGTCTCTGCTGCTCTGTCTCATAGTATCTCCCAGCCTTGCATCACTCTCACCGGGCTCCTTCAGTCTGTACCCCAGAGGGCTGCAGGATACGTTTTTGTCCTTCGTCTGACACATCGGGCTCTAGTGATTTATACCTCTGCACCTTTACCACTCTCTCTCCCTGTGTCTTTCTGTCCCATTCACTTCTACCTCCTTGTCGCTCTAGCCCATTGTCCATTTCTTTCTTGTGTGCCTCTAGACACATACTGCTGCAAACACACTGACACAAGGACATGCGTGTGCACACAAATGCAGAGAAATGGCCCCGAGCCTTACTGAGTGTAGGCGAGAGGTCTCTAATCCTAACCCAGGGAGAGTGGGCCTGCTGGGGGATTAGAGTGGGACTGTGGGTGGCTCAAAAGATGGAGGGCATGGAAGGGTGGACAGCTGGAGAGAGGATATGAGAATGAGTAATACCCCTTTGAGGTGGTCACAGTGATGTGGGTAAAACATGCGTCTGTGATCGATAACAATGGGTCATCCCATCATCCAAACTGACTTATCAACATCATAGACTACTAAGCTTTTGTGCGTGTGTGTATTATATATATATATATATATATATATATATATATATATATATATATATATATATATATATACATACATACATACATACATACACACACACACACACAGAGTATACACATACAGTATGTGTATAACATTTGTAAAGAGTAATGACTGTGCATTACCAGTGGCATGTGTCATATGAATGAGTTCAAAGGTTGAAAGCATTTAGTGGACCTACCTCATGTATAACCCTGTATGTGTATTGTCAATACAAAATGTTCCACTCAAGTTGTGTAAGTGAACTCTACTGAGGTACAGTTTATGTGTGAGTAGGTGTAACATTCCTCCACAGCGCCGCAGTGTACGGTCGGGGTTGTCCACACTACATTTTGAGATGTGAGAAAAACATTCTCTGGTTTATTGGCATTTATTTAAACTAATCACAATTGTCTTTGGTGGTGCTAAGCGCTGGATGCAGGTTTGGTGCCTCTGCAAAATAGCCTCGGGACACACATGTTTTGGTGGACCTTGCGCACGTATGGAGAAGAGCAATGGAATTAAAATGTCTGTCAAGTGTGCAATGAGAATATAAAAATAAAAAAAAGTGATTGTTGGCTCTAGCTCGGAGGATGTGTCCCGAATCGAGCTGGGTTTAAAATGCCAACACAAAGAAAGTGGAAGGTTAGGGATATCCAGTCGAAAATCAGAGACATCTGGTGGAACCTCTGGCACAAATCCCAGCGGAACAGTCCCGTAGATGAAACGTCGTCGACATATAATAGAGTAAGTGCGGTTATTACTGACAAGGAGAGCAGACTGGACTTTTCATCCCCTCTTTTTTCTTACCTTTCTTCCATTTTTTCCTTGCCAATTCTGAGATACAGGACATGTGGACTGTTTTCTCATTATTGCATGAGTACTGCATGAGCAAGTGTACTCATTTAAGGTATGTGCATGAGTGTATCCATGTACAGAGAAAGCAACCATGCAACACTAATTCCACTCTCCAGAAAGTTCACAGTAACTAACAGTGGAGACGGGTGTAAAAGGCCCTCCGGCCTAAATCTCCTTTTCATTGTGGAGAAAGAGGTGGGGAGCAGCAAACATTAACACCACTTCATTATGGCTGTGCACAGATACATTTTTTTCACATACGGATAATGTGCATAAAGACAGACTCATCCTTTGACTTAATCATTTGTTGCCATGAAATCTTTTTTCCAAGTAAATTAAACAAAAACTTTCTTTTTTCCGGCTCCTTCTTCCTGCTGGCACGACTCCCACACTAGCAGTATTTTGTGACAGGAAACAGCATGCATGTCAGCCTTCTTTGATATGGAACATCAGGAGCGGTTTCACTGCACCGCCAAACACACTAGTGTCTGACCAGCATTCAAAAGAAGGTCACTGTCATATGCCTGCTGCTTTGCTTAACATGACTGTTGCACACTAAATATCCATGCCAGACACACACATGAGCTAAGCTACACAAACACAGGCATATATACATCGGTCGTGTGTGACTACAGAGTAAGTGTGTGAAAGTGGATACTTCCACGATTTTGGACAGAATATCAAACGTACTGTACATGGTGAAAGACGCATCGTAAGAATGAGAATGAGCGCCCTAAAGTGACTTATTTCGACTGAGATGTCTCGCACAAACTTGAACTTTGCATGTGTCATACCCTCAATTACTGCTCCCAATGATGACAGTCCGCCTCATTTCAAAAAAAGGTTCTTACAAACAGATTTCATGCTTGGGGCCAAATTCAAGCCAGAATTGTGGTGAAGGAAAAATTGATCATGATGCCAAACTACAATTTTTGGGATATGAAAGCCATTATAGTATGTTTTCTCTATGTTTATATGTTCATTCAATGACAACGAGGATACGGAGTGTCTTGTTCCTTTTCCATTTTAATAAATTAATGATTTAAGCTGTTATTTTACCATATTACCAATCATTATACTGCCTTTTCATTTCATGTATATCATGCACTAAATACACTTACAGGAAATGTGCCCGGATTTAATTGTAATAACAACTAGGTCCAACACAAATTGTGAGACTCAGCCAGTATCAGTATGATTTCTGTGAGATGATGCCTTAGCCACAATTAACCCTTTGACACAAAAATATCTGTCATAAATGTGCATTATGCTAAAATACAAACCAAATGACCACTCATAAATGGTGATTTTAACACAGCTTAACCCGTCTATCCATTTTGATTTTGTGGCTACAAATGATATGTGGGGGTGGGGATGACAGCTGGCTGGCTGGCTGGGTGTGTGTGTGTGCGTGTGTGTGCGTGTGTGCGCGTGTGTGTGTGTGTGTGTGTGTGTGTGTGTGTGTGTGTGTGTGTGGATTTAAATCGAAATCGAATGCAGATGATGGGCTTAATCCGGCCGTTCAGTAGGTCATGCCGAGGATAGCTACTGTTGTAAAGCTGACCACATCGTACTGGCACACAATGCTTCAACATCGAAACATGCATGGACACATATCCTTCTATGTATTTTTACAGCCACAATTAAAAAAAATAATGTGTCGCCCTTAATTGACAGCTTTAATTTACTTATGTTCAATCACATGAAAACTAAATATATATTCTGTAATTCTGAATTGACAATTTGTCAGAGAGAACATAGGATGAACAGAATAAAAAAGAGTAACGGGGGAGAAACAGAGAAAAAGAAGATTTGGGTAAAACAACCAAAGCGTAAAGAGGAAGACAGCAAGAAATGTTGACAACAAGAGTTTCATTGTGAAAAAAAAAAAAACGTTACTTGGTCAGGTTAAAGCAGCAAAACTACTTTGTTAGGTCCAGTAAAAAACTATGGTTTGGGTTAAATTACTGACGTTCATGTTCAAGTTAATAGGTATGTCACGTAAGGAAAAACAATGCTGACATTTGTTTTCACAAGGGACAAGAACACTGCTCTCCTGTGTGAAAGTCCTGTGTTTGTTTGACCTATCCACCACCCTTTATGGAGTTTTGGTCTTTTGATACTATGTCCTACGTGTGATCCAGCTTACCAATGGATGATAAACGCCTACTGAGGCAAGTAGGCGGTAGAGTAGGGCTCTACTGCTTAATATCTGTGGTAGTGATAACTGATAACCTCAATTCAATCAGCGAATAAAGGATTTTAATGTTCTCCATTCTTTTGCAGCTGAGTTCCTATTGCAAAGTTCACAAGAGGAGAGTACAAACTGGAGTGGCATGCAGAGTGGAGAATGTGTATCCTCTACGGAAATCCAATGTAAACCCAAGAAGCAACACAGGTGAGAAGAGGAAAAGAAAATAGGAGCACGTGAGAAGAGAAAGAAAATAAGAAGTGAGGAGACATGAGTAGAAAGGTTCGAAAAATAGAAGAACCTGATATTGTGCAATTCTGTATAAAATGCTTGAAGTAATGAATATGATGAATAAAATGCATATGGGCAAAGCTGGCATTTAACACTTTCATCTCTCAGTCGCCTCGCATTGCCAGACCTTACTCCACAGTGCTGTGCCTAAGTTCTAAGTACCTTGGCATCTTGGAACTTGGTATTGTGTATTATTTGCACCCCGCATTAGAAAGCGCCACATAAAAATATTAAATAAAGTTAAGTGATCATACAATACAGTACTGTGAGCCATTTAAATAAGCTGGATACATGGTTAAACGTAATTTGCTCTTACCAGTGTATCACCTTGTGTCCCCAAAGGGATTTTGAGAATGGCAACACACAGAGAGCGGACATTGCACCTGATGTCAGGGATTATCCTTCAAATGTAATTCCGTCGATACAGACTAATCTCTTAGTAACTACTGACTGGCGCTGAGGTTGATGCTTCTGGGATGTTGACTTTCATAAGGTGTTGCTGGCCAAATTTTGTTGAAGGAATGTGCCCACATGGTTTTCTACATTCAAAGTACTTCTGAATTTGGCCTCTACATGAATGCTTAATGTAGCTAATAGCCCAAGGAAGAGTGAGATCATATTCTTTAGATCATATCTTTGCATCAGTTGAATCTCAAATGGTTATGAGTTTTGAACTGAAGGCTTTTTTTAAATTTTCTGTGTGTATCTATACACGGTTTTTAGTAGTCATATTGCCAGCAAACAGCTAAAAATAAATAATTATGATGAAAAACAAGAATAAAGAAATAATATTTTCCTTAGTTATAGTCTAATCCAAAAAGAATAGACCGTTTTAATGGCAGACATTTTGACTTGTCATAGAAGGAAAAGGACAGATGAAATTGATAATGGCTCAATTCAATCAAGTGTCCCAGTAAGCTATTTCAGTGAGTCAGCATGCACAATACCAGGGCTTCGCCTAAGTGGAATGCAGCCATCATTAATGTTTCTGAATACACCTGTGCTTCCTACAATAACATGTCTACATGTCTGCCCTGAAAAAGGTCTACGGAGTGACTTACAGAGACAGCTCTGCTAATACAAAGGGTGAGCATTCAGAGGAAGCAAGAAACACCAGTGCTCCAGGCAATAACTCTGCATTTGCTTTCAATTTGTCACAGGCAAAAGGAAAATAATTGTTAAGGTCCATCTTAAAACACAAATATACAACCAAACAAATATGCAATCATAGATACAGTTAACCAAGCAGACACAGACATAAACCCACACACACGCGTTTCAAAACCTTTGCCTAGCTGTTAACGTAGCCTTTGTAACATGCAAAAGTGATTGCCGATGGATGTCGACAGTATTTGTGTGTCTATCTGCATCTGTGCATGTTTCTATGTGCACATATAGACCGTGCATTTTATCTTACTTATGTGTGCATTTCTTTGAATGTGTCGGTGAGAAAAGAAACATAGATTTTATAATATAGGAAAGACAAAAGTACAGCAAATTGACAGCCAAGGACAGCTTAAAAAAGACAAATAGAGAGAAAGATACTGAGACAGGGTCTAAGTGATGAGACGGATGAGGCAGCCAATGAGTGACAGAATGAAAAGCACAGCGAAGGAGACAGAGACAGAGAAAAGAAAGGTTTGCCTTAATGTTATTCTGAACTTCAATCAGCGCTCACCCTGCTCTGCTCTCACCCAATCATCTTGGCGACACTCACACAGACACATGTACAAGTATCTTTCTGCCCATCAACCTGAGCCTGACAGACTGCCATGGCAAAGGTTCACAAGTGTAAAGCGAGCACTCTGAGAGAAGAGAAAAAGAAATAAGGATAAGGGAAGTGAATAAATGCCTGAATTGATAAAAGACTATGAGACACGCAGATAAATGCAACGCAAATGACTGGTTGGCAGACAGGTAAGGTGGTTGCATTAAAAATCCCACTTGACGGGGGGGGGGAAAGTGAGAGCATTCACGATGAGCTGTGCTGAAGAAACGAGGGAAAAAAAGAAATGAGGTAAGAGGGGTAGACAGACATGAAGAGAAAGTGATAAAGCCTGGGTTTAGACAGGCCTTTAAGGGTTCACAGACACAGACACCCTTTGAAGTTGTGAGGAGATTTTGGGCTTACAACTCTGACAACAGTGACTGGAGAAAGATGGAAATTTGATTAAAGTTATGCACACAGACATGATGAGACAGCAGAAATCAAGGAAACAAGATCACATCAAAGACGGATTATAGAATAAAGAAGATACTGAGAAAAAGACATGGGCTACAAAGAGAAGCACACATGTTCCATCATTTTATAATTTGAATAATGCAGGCATTTTTGAAAGTCATCAGTGAAAGCTTCACACCGCATAATTTGGCTTTGACATAATTAACACCATCTGTTAGTAGTTGGAATTAGAGAATTACTTTCCCTTCTGAACCGAGCGTGAAATTAAGCATACCAGTCCAAAGCTAGGGCAGCAACCACAAGACTGAAGAAAAATAAAGAACTCATTCCCGTTGGCCGTTAAAATACATTTTAGTTTTACAGAGAAAATGATAAACTGTGAGCATAGTGGGATTTGGACTCTAACACTCTTCCCCTTTGTATGGGGCAAACATTGGCATCATAAAGCTATTTGAAGTGTGATTCTCTCCCGTTGAGACCAGAAGCAAATTAGTGGGTGATGTTGTGAATTAGACAGGTTCAGGTTGGTCCAGCTTGTTTAGCATTGAGAGTGGCTCTGGGGCTCCACAAACTTACTGATGAGCCAAGTCAAGGCACGGTGTGTGTCCCCTGCTACTGCCCCTCCATCCAGTTAAATAGTGCATTCAGTCTTTAAGGACCATGTTACTGTAGACGAATGTCTTTCAAGTGGAATAAAGTAAGCAATATAAACTGCAAACATGATTATATCACCAGTACTTAATGGTGTTGAGGTACGGTGTGCAGCTGCAGGTTCAAATGATAAAAGCTGCCAAATTCAGCAAGAAAGAGAGCTATCAGACAAGACATAATTAGATGACACCAATTTTTTTTTAACAAGTTTAGTAAAAATCCTTAATAAATGGTATTTCCAGGAAAGAAAATGAGTCCGTTTGAGGAGTTCACGCACAACTGCAAAATGCTTCCTTGAACAAACCATAGATGTATAACATAATATGAACAAAATATTCTCAGTGAAATACTATGGAGATTTTGAAAATCAATCTGCACGTAGAGACATAGACAATGCCACAATATCTAATATAAGTTGCTGATAATATTTGTGTCAAAACAATATCTTAGCACTACTGGAGATGTGTTATTAGCTAAAATCAACTTTATAAAGTAACTAAAGAACGAATTAACTTGAGTGTATTTTAGCTAATTGAAAACAGAAATGATTACATTGTGCACACTACAATTCAACTTAGCCATTTGCCCATTAGTACCTTTATAAAAAGGTAATTAGTTACTGTATGGCATCTAAGATCATACAAAATGACTCCTTTTTAATGGAGAATTCCAAACTAAACAGCTTCCACAGGATGGCACACAACATAGTTTGTCCCGTCAATGCTTTGGTCTAGGGAAGCTAGTGTCAACGAGTCTCCTAAACACCAAACTCTGTACTCTCCTGTGCTCTACTTCATTATTTCCAAGCCCTTCAGGCGTGATTTTGACTCACAGCAACCTCTGGCTTTATTTGAATAAAATCTATCTACTCTTGATTATGCCGCTGAAAATTGCGTCCACGCATGAAAGCGTCACAACCTCAATTGGTTCTAACAAGCAATAAGATGGGAATACAACCCCAAACCCCTACGCTGGATGCCTAAGGGTAAATAAAACTGCATGACGCAGACCACTCATATACACACACAGAAAAAAACACTGATGCGGAAAGATGTGGGCAGATAAACATAAATCCCTGAAAGCTCAATAACACACACACACACACACACACACACACACACGCACACGCACACACACGCTCATTAGACAACCTGCAAAGAAAGAAGGAGAGGGAATATTTAATCGCTTTGGGCTTCAAGACACATGCTGCATTGTTAAAAATATGGATGCTTTATTCATGGTGTGTGTGTGTGTGTGTGTGTGTGTATGTGTGTGTGTGTGTGTGTGTGTGTGTGTGTGTGTGTGTGTGTGTGTGTGTGTGTGTGTGTGTCGCTGTCCATCTATTTATGTTTAGTAGGTTTAAGTAAATTAATAAAAAATAAAAAAGTGAAGGTGAGTTACCCTATCCTTCAAGCCCACTATTTTCTGTCCTTTCTGAATACACTTTATCTTAAAAGCACTCAAAGGTTTATTTGTCACACGCACACAACCCATATCAGTGTTTAAATCTAAGAAAAATAATAATAATCAGACACCAATAACACAAAAAGGTAATTTGAAAATAAATATCTGTAACCACTTCTTGCTTTTTAAATTATGCATTATAAACATTTGTGTTTTACTCCAAATTCTTCTCTCCACCTTCTATACCTGGGAGATTTTTCTAAAGACAAGAGGACATGTGCATGGTGGTCAGCATCTTTTTGCAGTGGAAAGCACAACTTTTGGGAAAGAGGGGACATTAATTCTGTCTAAATTGTTTTAAATTGATGCAATTGTTTTTCAGTGAAACAAAAAAAAAAAACTTAAACTGTGTCTAGTGAACTATATCTTCAACCATTTCTCGTCCTTGAAGTAAAGTTTGGGAGTGCAACGGGACTTATTGTACACATTGTGGGATCCAGGAAGTCTTGTTTCACTTTCTCTGTCCAGGCTTGTGTCTGCCTCACTGTTTCTGCTAAGATCTGTTCCCTGTCTCTGCAACCATTTCTCCTTTCGTTGTTTGTCACTTTCTTTTTTTTTTTTTGCTCTCCATTTATCCCTCTGTGTCCCTCTTTTTCCACCCTTACCCTCAATGTTATTAGCTCCTTCTCTCTCGCTTTGTCTATAGTGTCATATTTGTTATGAAGTTTTGGTATTAAAAACTAGACCATTTGAAGTCCATGCCTGTATGTGTGTGTAACTTTTTCCAATCCAGTGTTTATCTCCTCTTCTGTTGTCCGTTGTCACCGCACACACACTAGTAGAACCTGTAGCTGATCTGTCTGTGTGTCGCAGGAACGCTGATGTGGGAATGGGGATATGAGAGATCACAAGTGAATGTTTATATGTGTTTTGTTCTTCTCACTTTTTATGTGTTTTGTTCTTCTCAGTTGACAAAAATAAAAAGTGGTAAAAGGAAGAAGGACAGAGTAGAGGAATCCAGGGAAAATGAAAGAGAAGAGAGCAGCATGTGGTGAGGGTAGAGAGGAGAGAGGCTGCATTATGCGGGAGTGAGTGGGTTTCTTTCCCAAAAAGAAAAGTGTGAAGAGGATTTAAAGGGAAATAAGACAAAGTGACTGTGATGGAATATAAAAAGTTTTAACTCAGTAACAAGGCCAGATGATGAATTTATGGCTGCATTGCTAGAATAAGTTATTTCATAGTGTAAAGCTTATGACACTGTATCAGGTGTATCTTACGGGCACACTGCTTATGATTTAGCTGTAAAGGAATGTTTTCAAATCAGTGCTAAAGAGAGTGAAACTAGGACAGAGAGTAAAAGAGGCGGAGTGTTAGAAAAAAAAGATGATGAAAGATGTCAAATGAGAAGGAAAAAAATGAGAGTTGATGGGCGGAGGAAATCTTAATCATTGTAAGGTGAAGAAAAGTAAGGGGAACAACGAGTTGGAGTGATATATTATTCATAATTAGCCGACTCTGTACATTATTTAACAAACGCAACCTGAGTGGAAAGGTGCTACCTGCGGCCACCCGGTTGCTAGGAATGGGAGCCTGGAAAAATGTCTTTCTACTAGTTTATACATCTTGAAAACACATCACACAAAGATGCACTCTTACAGAGCCACCCACTGCATTCTGCATATAACAAAGAACATCTCACTTCGCACAGTGAAAGCTCTGCAGGACTTCAAACATCCTTGATTCCTTCACATTATCCTGCTACAGTACAGCAGGTTGCAGCTGTTTTGCTATCCTGCCTATCCTCAAGGCATCAATATTTACAGCCATATACTATTTTGTTCACAGCTCTCACAGGGGTGTGGAGAAGGCCCTGGGCATACTTGGCCCTGGACAAAACGTAACTTTGGACAGTAGAAAAAGAAATTAGACTGTGTAGTTGTTAAGAGCCCTACCTCTGGAACCACACTGGCCAATGATTGATTATTCTCTCCTTGTGTCTCCTATACTCAGCTGCACTACTTTCTCCAATAAGAGTAGTGTGGACTGCCCATCTTTTCTTTTAAATAAAACTAGAGTAGAATTCTGAGGGTGTGTTTTTGGTAAAAGACTATTTTTTTTTACATTGATACATTGTTACCCACATATGTCATTTTTGAGACTTCAGAGGCTTTTGGATTTTAGTGGATTTGTCTAGCAGGCCATTTTTTCAGGGTTGTCAAGACGGACCCTCTTTTGTCAAGGGGGTGACCTACTGCTGTTTTGGTGCGCTTACAATGGTGGGTAGTCATTCAAACTGCTTGAACAAAGACAATGCATGCACATCTGCTGGAGCTATTTGGCATGACTCATATTTGCCTCTTAGTAGGTTGTTTGGTTGCACTTCAGATGTATATTACAGCTCTGGGATAACAAGATAAGAATGTGTTTCTGCTGTGGTACCTTAGGAGAGAAGAGCCATGCAACAGCAAAGCCACCTTGTTCTTCTTACCTTCATAGTTATTCATTATATTCCTTTAAACAAGATACCAAATGCCAGAGTCATTACCTGGGAACACACATCGTAGTTTCTACGTAATAAACAAGGCTCACAATTGGAATTCTATAATCAGAGATACCATAATTCATTAGATAAAAGCTGGGGCCTATATTTACCTAAACCACAGAAGTTACCCGGCTTTTATCTGAAGCAGGCCTTTATAGGAGGCAGGCCTTTATTTCTAATTCCATCTGTTTGATAACTATAATTGTTTTAAATAAACCATTTGAAATGATAAGCCGTAGCGTTCCTGTGGATAAGAGCATTCATTTTTGAAGAAACATTTGCAAAAATATCACCATACGACAACAGCCAGAAGGGCGACAGAGCAATTTGGGTCAGAAATAATCAAACACCACCATTGTGTCAGTTCGATCCCTGTAAATGTACCAGGTATTTATTTCAAATATAGGTACTACAATATTGCTGGTAGATTAAAATAATAGCATACAGTACACCAGTATGTGATTTACGTTACAGACGGTAGCTAGCTTCGTTCCTAGCTCCAAGCTAAATTGTTTCCTCCCCCCTCCAGCTAGCTAGCCGTGCTCTGCTCTTGTTGGCTAATCTCTTTGGCTTATCATTCTGTTTCTTACAGTATCGGATCCTCCTGGGGTCAATGCAGAATTATCTTGCAGCTTTTTCACCTGAGTTTTACTCCGCATACAGTTTTTTACTTTAGAACTTTTGTTTTGTTGTTGAAAAGTCCGTCATTCACTGCTAGCACTAAATGAGACCCATGTTACATCCAATGTCGCTACTGCCATCTAGAGGCACCTGTATGTTACTCAGCCAAGTGTAGTGTGGAGTAACACATTCAGCCGCACTGACTAAAATACCGGTAGGAAAATAATACTTCACATGAGTACCATAACCCAGAAAAAAAAGCCTGAATATATAGTTGAATCTGTTAACTGTAAGAAATGTACAGCACGGTAAACTTAAATGCACATTATTTGACACGCATTTAGGAGATTATCCCGCACTAATCTTTCCCCGGCCTTAATTTGAGTTCTGCTTTTATTTGTCCGTGTTGACCAAGCCTCCGGCCACTATCAGACGCCGGATTTTAATTGACTGCCAGTCTTTTTTTAAGGATTTACGGTATCCGCAATGTGCATTTAGTGGGATTTCTATATTCCAGGACTGATTTTTATCCCAAAATGCTTCTAAATCTGCAGTCTTGCAGAGTGCGGTCTCGCCAAATGTTTTGACTGTTTTCAATAATAATGCTGGCTGATTCTCCAGAGCTGAAGATTACAAATGCTTGACAGAGCTTGACAGCTAGTCTGTAACTGGTTTAAGCTTAAGTGTGGCAACATTACTTCTTCTTTTCCCGTCTTTGATGCAAGACGAATTGTAGCCAGCTAAGACCCTTATTAGCTTACAGAAGGAATAAGGGTGATCACAGCGTAAATTTGTCTTGACGTAATTATATTTATTTCATCTTTCAATTGCTAAAATTGTGGAGATTTGTATTAATGTTGGATATACTGTAAATATACCTTTAAAATGTTATAGTACATCTTGTTTCAGACTGTTCACAATAAAGTGTACATTATGTTATGCATTTAACAAGGAAAAGCAGACACACAGATCACAGCACATACAACAATGCAAAAAAAAGCATACACATTTCCTCTTAAGCCACAGTAATAAGGAGCCCAGAAACAAAATAAATAAATAGATAAACAGATTTGTGCTAATGTTTCAAACAAGCTGTATTTCCACTATGAAAAATCAAAAAAAAAAGAGAACTGTCAACATCTATCAACGTAGACCCCAGTTTGGGGAAAACTAAAATGGGTGATATTGGAAGTATTAGTAAGTAGAGGAAAGCACTTTGTGGTAGCTAAATCAGTATAAAAACTTTTAATTTACTTTATTTTAGTATGGTATGTATGTATGTATGTACTGCATGTATTTTACCAATGCCACATACAGTAGTGAGTTAATAGGATTTTCCAACTGTTTGTTTGTAACCAACACTAACTGCAGAACTAAGGGATGGATTAATTAATACTGTCCGAAAGAAGAAACATTTTGTTGATCCCATGGCCTTTCATCAAGCTCTTCAAACAGCAATTCAATGATTATGAAAGTAATAGTGAAGTTGGGTTAAATAAACAGATCCTAGACAAGTTCTACACGCATGCAGCGTGACAAGAAGGAAGGAAAACAAAGGGGGTACCTTCATCTACACCTCCGCCATATACTCTATACACTGTACTATTGCCAAACTGTTGGACAAACTATTGGCTACTGCATTGTATTGCATTCATCACTTATAAACATTCAGATATCCCCTATCGAATATTCTCTAAATATGCATTTGTCAAGTACATCACAACCACAAGCATTTGTGTTGCATTATTTAGCGCTTGTGATCTGGCAGTGTGATTTATGTTTAAAACATGTTTTGGCGCTGAATCAAGTGCAACAATTCCCACTGTGGCCCCACACAAAGAAACAACTTGTCAGTTTCTTATAGTACCAGAAAGTGTCAGTTATATACTAGCATCAATGGTGGCGGAAGTACTTAATCCATTTCCTTTGAGTAAAAGTATACATATCCCAATGGAAAAACAACAAATTGAAATGTCATTCTTATATGATGGTGGGGGGGAGGGTGGGCTCACAGCAATTTGTGAGCCAAACATCTAAAATTCTAATAAACAACAAATAAATATAGCTGAATTAACATTTGGTAAACATTTCTATCTGAAATATACTTGCCTTCTAGCTCTAACTGATATTATGCCAAATTACAAACTATATTCACAAAAAAAAAATTTGCAGTACAAATTTGGAGCAGCAGCTGCAGCGCATGGAGTATAACACACATTTGACGGCTACTCAGTACAGTTGTTCTAGTGGCCACTGAATAGATCTACTGGAGGACTTAGAGGTTAAGTGCCTTGCTCAAGAGTACTATGAGAGTTGTTGCTGTAAAAAGGAAGTGCACTTCAAAACTATTCTTGTGCCTACTGTGGCATTTTTTGGTCATGTCATCACATCCTCTTTGTGTAATTAGGGTGTGGTACTTAGAAGTCATTTTGGATAAAAGCATCAGATAAGTGTACGAGACAGAGTCTAAAATGGTGAATGTACTGTATATGTACCTGTAGATAGAAGTTCTTCGCATAAGCTAATATCAGTTGTACACTATACAACTGGATATATATTAGAAACTGATTTCAGATAGTGTGATTAAGTGAGTTCATTCTTTCACTTGGGTGTCCATTAGCAAACAGAACAGTTGAAAGGACAAAGATATTGGAAAGGAAACGTGAAGCACAGGGAAAAGGAAAAGGGTGGGGAGGGGTTGGAAAAGAGGTAATAAAAATCAAAGACAGAAGACAGGGGAAAAAACATTGGCATGCACTAGGCAGATTTGTTTCTTTTTGGATTCCACTTGAGCATAATTACTCCTTTCACATGCACCCACAAATACCTTCCATGGTATCAGCTCACATTGCACTTTATACCAGCCAAGGTTTATACAGGGCAGAGGGGACAGTGACCTTCTGTGCTGCATCTGCTACATGACATTTAAGAAATCACGTTGCTACAAAAAGCCAACATAGCCCAAGTTACACTGTACCAGTATTGAAGTGAAGATAATGGGTAGACGATCAGTCTAGGTGCTAGTTCTGGGTTTATTGCCAGGTTTACTCAGGTGTCTAGGCCAGAACACCTCTAATTATTCCAGAGTTCCAGCTGAGAGATAATTCATGATCCGTTTCTTTATTTCTCTAGTTTTTGTGTAACGGTAATTTTAAGCGTGAGGGTTATTCTGGGCGTGAGGGTAATTCTGGGTGTGGTTTCTATAAAGAGGGAATCAAAATACATATGCAAAACATATGCATACACTCATTCCTCCTTATGCACTAATATACATTACCAAAGATAAAATAAATAATAGTAAGAATATGACTATATCTCTCTAACTCTAACAATGTAAGCAGACAAGAAGGAATTCAAACACTTATTATATGGGATTCTCAGCTTCTCCCTCCATTTGTTAAGTTACAGATAATGTAGACCGCACTTCCTGTCATCTATGATACGCTTTTAAGCCTCCAACTAACTAAACGGCTGACTGCTTTTATTGTGGAAATTCCAAACAGGATGCTAATTTTCTTTAGCACAACAGCCGCGTAGTGACCCCTTAAACTCTTAACTCTCCTCCACATTAAATAGAACAAACAACAGCTGGTTTAACTGATTTCATGCCGTGAATGTGAGATATTAATTTTAGCCACATGACGTTAGCAGTACTTTAGTAATAAAGAGAGAAGAGCCAGCTTAGCCCTAGTGTATATTCTGGGCTATCGGTCTCTTTCTGAAACCAGAAATAACTTTGGGGCCTTTTCTACAAGGATTGCCCTGTTCAAGTTCTTTTTTCAGCATCATGGACCCAACAATAGCAAAATAGAATTTAAAAAAGAGTCAGCACCTTGCTCATACATGCAAATAGGTACTGTAAGCCTACACCCATTTTGCTGAGAATAAAAAAAATTACTTTTTCACATAACATGAAATGCTTTTAGTGCAAAAGTGTTTAAATGAAAGGTCCTTAGAGCATCATTTTTCTCTTATCATAAAGACTAAAATCGCATCTACACTTTGTGCAAATGTGGTTTTAGTCTTTGTGTAGATGTGGCGTAAGCAGCAGGTTAGCGGAGCAGCTGCAGCTTTAGATCACTGTTTGTGTTGTGTTCAGGCAATGTAATGAGAGTAGGCCAATATGCAGGAAAATATGCTTGAACAAAAATGTGCTTTGGGTTGCCTATAAAGAGAATATAGTGTAAGTGAAACTTACTAAACAAAGCTGAAACGCTTCCTATGTAGACATGGCATAACACCATGTCCACAAAAGGAGGCGTAACATGAGCACATCTGTGCCCCGACTGTGTCTACACAGGATGAGTTCATGCACAGTATTGAGGGTGGGTCACCGGCATTTTTTTGTATAATACGTTCACATATAGTGCAGCTTACATGGCTAAAGAAATAAGTTGAACCAATTTATTTAGCAGACAAAGGCCTTTATACGTAGGCCTAAAAAGGTATTAAAGGTTTTCACTCTTGATTTTTTTGGCCAATACATGTCACCATTCTAGTATAGATAGTATAGTATAGTATAGTATAGATTCCAACCTAATTCCACTTCAACAAATGTATTTACAACAATCCATCTACAGATGATACTACATTTAATTCTAGTCAATCTGCATATAACCTCAGCTGCTACAAACAGCAAAACACACAAGTTTAACATTCTATGTTTAGCACATGGTGGGCTCATCAATACAATCTCATTGAATATTCCATGTGAAAACACTTCTGTCGTTGCATTTTTAGTAATTTATGTCTACATCAACCTGTCTTCATGGGGGAGTCATGGGGAAACGCTCTGAACCTCACTAGCCATGATGTACAAGAAGAACGCAGAGAGGTAAATAAGACACACACATGCACAACACTAGGATGGTTTCACAGGATCACCCATTACCACCCTCTGAAGTGTGCGAGTTGCTAATGGTTTTGGATCACATTCAGGGAGAGTCTGTGGCCTGACTGTCCATTAGCTGGCTGACACACTCTGCTGACTAAACACAACACTTCCAGTGCCCTTGTCCTCTGTTCCTCTCTCCCATTCCCCCCCTTCATCTTGGAAATGAAAGTAGCCCACTGAGTTTGTGTTTCTCTGTCTCTGTCTTTGTTTGTTTGTGAGCATATATAGAGTACAGGTATAAGTGTGATTACCTAATTGAGTTTGAGCAATCCAGAAGACAGAGAGAAAAGGAGCAGGGCAGTGGACTTTTCAAATGGCTATATCAATTAAGCTACTGACCCACAACAAACTGGAATGAAAAACTACGTTATAGAGACTATTCTTTTTCATTATGAATTAGCGTGTTGAATGTCAAAAGACAATGCCAAAGAATAATTTTAAAAAGTTAAACTTTTCTGAAAAATTAAAAACTTTGATAAGTTGATGACTGAATAAAGAACTGTGTACATGTAAATATATAATAAAATAATATGATGAATTAAAAGCACCATGAATGCAAGGGAACTATTCTAAACGATAATGAATAACATTTCAAATACAAAACAAAGATTATTTTGCTCTAACTACCACCACCATTTGTCAGCAAGGCTGACTGCCTATGACATGGACTGCGAGGGATAAACCCGTCCTGCACACCTCGATGCACAAACTACACTAGCTTCCCATCCAGCCAAAGGATCAGACCCCACACTGAGCTTTTAGGGCAGCACTTTGCACCATGTCCTTCAAAGAATGCCAAAGAGCATTTGTCTCTTCTCTGCTCTCACAGTCAATCAATAGCACACTTTTCTGCCTCCTTAGTAAAAAGCATAGAAGACTTCTGCTGCACTGTGTGTGTGTGTGTGTGTGTGTGTGTGTGTGTGTGTGTGTGTGTGTGTGTGTGTGTGTGTGTGTGTGTGTGTGTGTGTGTGTTGCATGCGATTGTGAATTCCCTTAACAACACAGAGAAACCTGCACGGACAAACTAGCAAACACATGACCACACTCGCTAACCCATTCATACTCAGATGTGCAGACAGGAATCACAATGCTTACATTTTCTATCTATTGCCCAAGCTGCTAAGGAGCATGGTAGGTTGCTGTCTGAGTAGATAAATCTATGAATCAGATTTGATGTTTTGTGTCTACCCGCCTGGCTATTTGTGTGTGTGTGTGTGTGTGTGTGTGTGTGTGTGTGTGTGTGTGTGTCAGCCATGTACTCAATCAGCATCTCTGCTCGTCCCAGACATAGATTAAAGAACTGAAACTGATCTGTGATCAGCAATGCTGTAATCCCCTCCATGATGGCCACCATCATTTCAGCTCTAGACAACGAATAGATTTGCCAGCAAACGGGATAAGCATTTATTAAGTAATAATATTAAAACTAATTCCCAAATATTTCCATTTGTAATCACAAATTGGAAATGTAAAGCGCACCGTGAATTTAAATGTGTCGCACGCATAACCAACCGTTTACAGGGGTCGTACACCTTTTCCAAGGTCAAATTCAATTACTTTAAAAGGTCCATTTTAAAGTTTTTTCCAGCAACTTAAACCACCGTAAATTAAATACCAATACATGTTCAAAATAATTTAAATTACTAAGTATTTAAGCAAAACAAGTTTTATTTTCAAGGCGTATCACTGCCTAAGTAGACTTGGCTTGCTATCTAACCTTTGAACAGAAATATATACATTTCTATCAGAAGTAGATAATATATTTATAGGCCTTGGTTTTGGGACACATACATAGAGATTGGCATGGTTTTATTTCAGTTAGACTAATAGCCTGTTTGATTTGCATTGAGAGATGATTTTATAGAAAGTAACCCATGCCAATCTCTATGTATGGAGAAGGGTATGTGACGATGTGGGGTTATTTTAATTCCAAAGGCCAAGGGAACTTTATCAGGATGCATAGTATCCTGGATGCATGAAATAACTGGCCTTGAATAATCTAAATCTGCGTGCCTCTATGGGAATCCAGTCTTTGCTGGGATGCAGGGCCGCCACACTGCAGCAGACTCGCTGTGGCAGACCATGGTAAAGTCGGTTTTATATTTGACATTATTAATTAGACACTATTAGACTATTAGACACATTCCAAAAAATCTATTATGGAGTTTGACCTTCCAGTAGAAAACCAACTTTACCATGGGCTGTGACAGCTGGTCATCGCTCATTGCACAGAAAGCTAAAGACACTGTTCTTGACGTGATTTATCATAATAATTTTAATTGAACAGGTTGCAAAAATCAATTACAAATTTGAGTATTTTCAAGCATTGCATTCAAAATTCAAGCACTTTTAAAACCTTGAAAATCACAACATTAAAATTCAAGCATTTAAGGATTTCAAGCACCCGTACGAACCCTGAGTTTAATAGGGAATTAATGAAATTCCCGACAAATCAACTGAGCTGCCAAAGGATCGACCCAACTCAAGCTACAGTCTTTAATATTGTCTTTAACACTTTCAGCAGCTCTAAACTGAGCTCATTCTTGATCAACACATGGGGTATATTAATTAGTAATATGACCTCTTTCCACAAAGGCCAGGATTAACCAGAAGTATAAGTGCATATAAACAGATTGTACGGTATGTGGGAGGAGGGGTGGTGGCAGAAAAAGAAAACGTATTTTCCAATACAGAAACTGTTTCCCAGAAACTGAAACTCTTTCAAGAACCAAGAAACGATACTCTATTTTTCCATGCAGAATCTGGTTCAATTATGAATTCTTTGGCCACAGTTCCAATACCCTAAAAGAGTCTAAGCAGCTGACATACATTTCACTGACCCAGTAAATGCAGTAGAGGCACTAATGAAAATCACTGACTAATCAAATGCAAACTATACAAGAATAATATTTGATTAGGGACATTCTAAATATTAGTTGATTGATAAAGAGCAAAAGGAACAAGTAATTGAGTTTATGGAATGGGCCGATGTCCTAACACCAAAAATACAAAAGAAAAAAAAAAGTGTTTTACTACTCCAAACTTCAGACATATTTATGGTTCCTCTGAGTAGACACCCAGCATGACTTGGTTAAGTAGCCTGCTATCTAACTGTGCTATTTAGTTAGCTAATGAGTTACACCACCTGTGTATTACTTGCTGAGATATATCACTCCTTTAAAGAAAATATTCCACAACATACAACACAACTCAAGATGTCTGTGAAAGTGCTCCAACCAGGACTGAAGCCATTCTGAACAAAGCTTGCCTTATTTTCCGGTGAGTCTGTTATTTTATCTTAATGCTGCATAATATATGAATAGATGGGTAAAGACAGCATGATAAGGAGAGACAAAATGGTAAGGAAAGTCAGATTACTACATTAAAAAAAACAGGAACAAAGGTGGCATTTAATAGACAGAAAGCAGAATGAAGTAGGTAGGAGTAAGAGGCAACGTGTGTGATTAAAACAGTCAAAAGTATCCGAGTAAAATGACAGGAGAGAGAAGAGCACATAGACCACGACAGATGGGCACCAAGCGAGGAAAAAACGACAAAGACAGCTGCAGTGAAGGAAAATAGAGGAAAGCAGAGAGAAGGCAGGTGAAAGAATGGGTCTAAAGAGGAAGCAGTGACCCCTGTCTGACTAAGCTTAGTTTAAACTGTAACAGCACCTTGAACCAGAGCTAATAGACCACTCCCACATCCTTGCCTCAACTCTCTCTTTTTCTTCATCTTATACTACATGCAAAGCTATTTTCTATCACACAATAACCCACACTTCCTCCCACACTTAGCCCCTGCTATACACCAACATACACTTTGACACATATGCTGTACACAAAGATGGGCTAAAGCCAAGGTAGGTGGTTTGCAGTACAGACTATGTACAAATGGATTTTCTGCACATGTACTATAAATTAGGGCTGCATGACTAATTGTTTATAAGATTGCAATCTCAATTCAGGCATGTGTAAAATCTCATTTGTTAGGGACAACGATTCAGTCATTTTTGCTTTTGAGAGTTGCAAATTTAGAATGAGAATTAGAATTTAGAATTTGTCATTGCTGTGGCATGCACAAATGTACTTTAAGACAGACTCTTCCTGTACCCACCACTTGGCTAACATTTAACCAATAAAATTTGCTACAAAGCTTTCTGTGACGTCATGCTGGTTTGCCGCAAAGAGTGTCCCATCTTTGGTCGTGGTTATATATTGCAGGCGGACATAACCCTAGTATGTAGCTTTTTTAACGCGCTCCTAACAGTAAGGTTACTGGAAAATGTGTTAGCTGTACCAGAAATATTATTAGACATATGACTTTGGCTATTCATCTCCCACAGTCTGGCTATGCTTGTGGAGACACACTCAGTAAGCTAAATAGCCTAGGCTACTTGACTGTCACCAACATTTTAGTGAACATCTTCTGGCTGGATATGCTGACTGTACAACATGCAAGGCATGCAGGTCAATGTGTGTTTCCTTTAATGTATGGTTGCCTACTGTCAATGAATGAACAAGTTTATTAGCAAAAGTGGCATACATGAATGCAGATTTATAGTTACATAACATTTGGTGTCATTTTCCCGTTGCAAGATTCTATTTGTTATTCCGTCTTCTGCACAAATTGTTTACCCAACTTAATAGCAAGTGTTATCCTACTTACATTTAGTTCGAAACAATCCTACTCAACTAAACTACTGTGTATGGAAACTAAAGAAGTTGCGTGATGCTACTTCCATCACAGACAATATGTTCTCCAACCAATTGTACTACTGTGGATTAATGGGGACGTAGATGCGCAGATAGATAGGTATAGCAATTGTTTTGTTACTATGAATGTATGTTGTTTACCGTGTTGGTATTTTAGTACATGTTATTTAATACAGTTCCATGCAATTGCTTTGTTTCTTTTTAGGATACCTTTAAAGACATTTCACCTGAGACGCATATGAGAATTGGAATCTCAATTCTTACCAAATAAAATGTGCTTTCATTTCATCAAGTATTGTCCAAACTTCCTGTACCTTCACATATGAGCAGCGGTACACATGCAAAGTTACTAGGGATGTCCGAAGACAATCCTAAGGTTTAGTCTCAGAGCCAATCCTAAGGCTCAGATGGTACAGCCCATCGCTTTAGGCAATGGCAGACAGTAGCCGGGGCAGGTTATATCAGTTGTTGCTAATTAACATTAATTCAGCAAGTAACTTGATGGCAGGACTAAATTCCATTTGGCGGTTGTTGGGTTTGTGTGCTCTCTGCAAGCCCGTGTCTTTACTCTGCCAAAAATCACTCTTTAATACCGCTGTAAAATCGGGAGCAGACTTGGACTGTTTTTGGTTCTCTCTAGGGTGGCACATGAGGTTAGCTTCAGGAGTCACATTCTTCAGTGAAACCTTCCTTAATTATCAATTATCAATCCAAGCAACATTTGAATTAAGACTTTAAGTGTTTGGCTCAATTAGCTTGTAAAAGATAAAATGAGGGCTACATCTGCTATGTTTCAGATACATATTTAATCAATATTTAGGTAAATATAAGTAGCAGATTGGACGGAAAAATATTAAAGAACTTGGATTGGGATGAGAGAAAAATACAAAGTACACACACACACACACACACACACACACACACACACACACACACACAAAGAGAGAGAACTCCAGTTTGCTTTTCCAGTTACATTTCTTCTCCTTTCTTTATATCTTTCTTCTTCATTTTCACAAACACTCATACATTCACCACAATGAGAAACACACCCACAGTCTTACATTATAGCTTCACTATACTGAAATAGAGATACACACACAGAAATACACAGGTTATGTTTTCCAAGTGACTGGCTGGCTACAGTATGTTCCCATTCTGCCTCTTTGCTTTCCCTCTGAGTCTAAAGAGAAAAGGGAGGAGTGTTTCTTCAATGGAAGTAGCCCAAAGATTAATTCACTTAATCTCAGGCTGTAAATGGGGTATTCAAGCGGCTTAAAAAACAAATTGAATGCAAAGGCTGAGAGTAATAACAACATTTGTCTTAGCTGCAGCACAATGCCCTTTTCCACCACACTCTTCCACACAAGCTGGTGGCTAGATTTCCAACATCCATTATGACAGAAAGGGACTTGTACGTGCATGCGCTGTCTGACATACACACAAACTCGCTCTCTCACAGACATATACACACACATTTTGACTGTGCTATCTGCTGTATGTATGCCATGACAAAAAAGATGGGAGAGTGAAAGGAATGGTGAGACTCAAAATCACTGATTTGTGTGTCAAAATCACTGATTTGTGCGCTTGTGTGTGTGTGTGTATATATATATATATATATATATATATATATATATATATACACACACACACACACATACGCACACACAGACAGTTGGAGAGATGTGCTTCTGTTTGTAATGTGTAATCCCCCGATTCATCATATTAACCATCAGGCATGACAGATCAAAGGGTTAATGTTGCTAAAATATAGGTTAAACTCAAAGAAAGAGTCAAGCAAAAGCAACTGTTTAATTATCCAGTGACAATCCCTTCAAGTAAACTATTTAATTCAAGGATTACAACTTTTTATTGCTAGATCACCGACAAACTCTGGGCTAATGACTTTGTGCTGATTATTTTTACATGAGCAATAACTAATTAGATAATGAAATTACTCAAAATGTCATTACATCGCTGTAATCACAATGTAATGTACTCTCTATGACTAAATAATGTATGTATGATTAATCCGTGTTATCCATGCCATCAACATCCATCCATCCCTTTTCATCTTCTTTCTTATAAGCAAAGTGTTCCAGACGTCCCTCTCCCCAACATTTTCTGGCGCTACCTGGGGAAGCCCCATGTCAGATGAGCTATATCATTTCTGAGTGTTCTAGGTCTAACCACAGATGCATCTTACCAGTTAGACTTGCCCGGAATACCTCAAACACGAGGGTCTCAGAAGTCAGCCTGATTAGATGCCCAAACCACCTCAATGGGCCCCTTTCAACATGGCGCTACTTTAAGCTCCTTTTGGATGTCTGAACTCTTTACTCCATCACTAAGACTGGGCTCAGCCACCCTACGGGGGTAACTTATTCTGGCTTCTTGTATATGTGATCCCATTCTTTCAGTCACTACCTAAAGCTCAAGACCTTAGGAGAGGGTCAGAACACAGATGGACTGGTAAACCGAGAGCTCCCTCTTCACCACAATGTCACAAAGCCCTCATTGCCACTGACGCCACACCAAACCGCCTGTCCATCTCACTCCATTTTACCCTCCCTCATTAACAAGACCCGGAGATACTTAACCTCGAGCGCTTGGAGTAGTAACTCACTCTCAATCTGGAGGGAGCAATCCATCGTTTTCTTGCAGAGAACCATGGAGGTAATGACTTCCCTTTTTGTGCAGACACTTGTTAATATGGACCACTCTTGCTTCCCAAGTCAAGGAACACAGCACTCACGCAAGATAAGCTCAAAGTTCAAAATAATTACTATAGCAATTCTTTTATTTCCTTTATTGTAGTGCTCAAATTAATAACCAGTCTGACGTTAGCTGGGGAACAATCAGCTTGGATTTCAGCTTGGATTTCAAGCAAAAAAAGATTTAACAAAAAGAGCAATCCCAGGACAGACCACTGAGTTTACTGCCTCCATGTGGCAAGGAAACTCAAACTACTGCACACGGTCACCAAAACCAGGATGGTCAAATACAAAATAAATCAATGACTAATGACAGGCTGTGCTTTAATAAAGCAATATGTACTGAAAAAAACAAAATGCAACTTTAATTAGAACATGCATTTCTTTCAATAAATGCTATACTTTTATCAACACCAATTAAAACAAGCAATAATACATTGATGTTATTACTCTCCCAAGTAATATAGTGCCTCTAGTACATGTACAGTATACATTGTCAGTCACTTTTTGCGTAAAGAATCGGTGAGTGTAGTTGAGATATTTAAAACAGAAGACCAAAGCCACCTGACTAGAAGAGCTAGAAACGCTTGCCCACCAGGACAGGTTCTTGGATTCGGTCCCTGGCTGCACCTTGCTGCTCCCTTGTATTGGAAGTACTTCAAGAGCATGTACAACACTACGCTCTAGTCAGTAGGTCTTAACTTTCTCCCTTTCACTGACAGAAATTACTGCGCTGTTTTACTTTACTTACATAATCTTTCTAAGACTTCCTAGTACCCTGGTGCAGCTCACTTCTGGCAATCCCCCAAGATTGATTGAGGCCGGATGTTGCACCCTTATAGCTTCCTCTTGTGATTTAACTGGTACATTAGAGGCTAAAACAAACACTTAAACTCCATTCTGTTCACTTTTGGAAAAACTCTCAGCCTATTTTAGACTCACAACAAAATCAACTGGACAAAAACAAGGAGTTCACAACTAAATACAGAGAGTTTCCCACAGTTTCAATTGGTGCCAATGTTTAAGTCCTGTATTTCCTCACTAAATGTTTTAATTATTTTAAATATGAACAAATATGGGAAAGTGCAGAAGAAGATAAGGGCCACCTGTGAAAAATGTATTTGAGTTCTGACTTAAAACTTAAAACTCAAGACATTTGAGGGCAAATCAAATCAAATGTGTCTAGTAAAATTGGTTTACAAATATATTGAAGCAAAAAACACAGTTGCTGAATGTGCTTCATGGTACACCTGCGACATTTACAATAATTGTTGATAAGGTTCAGAGATTTGAAAGCTCTGTAAAAGCCACATTATAATGTAAACTTCTCTAGAGTCTGCTGATGGGGCAGGTTTAGCTGCCCAACTCATGTATGACGCTGCATGGATTTCTAAACTAAGATCTTGGAGCAAAATTTAGCTCCTGAGATTTCAGGATTTTTTAGCTACGCTTTCATTTCTAACATTTGTTTACTGTTATTCAGGTTTTACATTTTTTTCATTGCGTATTCCCCTGCACTTTGTAAAAAAAAAAAAAAAAAAAAACTACAGTATGGCTGTGTTTGTGTGTGTGTGTGTGTGTGTGTGTGTGTGTGTGTGTGTGTGTGTGTGTGTGTGTGTGTGTGTCTGTGTGTGTGTGTCTGTGTGTTTCTTTCAAATATCCAAACCGTTTATTCAATCTACTCAACACTTGGCTTCCTGGGTAGCCATAAACTTGCGGTTTAGAATTTGGAGCAGTTTGGACAGCATTAAATATTGTATGCTGTAAATAAACTAAACAACCGCACAATAAAAGGTTGAGGGGAAGAAAAAATGTCTTACATGTCTACCTTTCCCCAAAAAATATGTTTGACGACACTAGATGTCAAACAGTTCTGATGGTTGATTAACGCAGTTTTTTTTGCTAAGTGGCTCTTATAACAGAAATGGATGGGTGGCGTTGCAGATTGTATATCACAAAATGACATTATTAAATGAATAAAATGTAGAGCTACCACACACATTTTCCTCATGGACTCATGGCGGTGCACCATGCAGTGACATTTTTCTTTCAGATAAATGTAGTAGTGCAATGTTTACCTTCGGAAGTAGAAGTACACAGACAGTAAGTCAGTAGGTAAGTGGCATATTAAGTTATTTTGGGGTACAATGGTTCTGTAGAAAACTACAAGCACCAATACCACACGCTAAGCAATTGGCCCGTTCCAAACAGGCAGTGTACTAGTACACATTTTACAATAATGACGATGACAACAATGACGATGACAAAGATGTACAATAAGCGGATTTTAAGTGGATATTCACATCAACTGAAAAGACGATTATGAAGGATATTATACGATCAATCAAGTTGTTAAAAAGACAGGCAACACCAAGTGAAGTTTTAGGTTACCGGTACATAGCCCAATCCATTTTCTGACAAATGCAAGGTTGCAGTCTGATGTAGCTAGAGATTAAAATAACAATGGTTATATTGAACGACAAGGTGTCAGAGAAAATCCTTGCCTCCTGACCATTTTTCCTCGAGCTGTCTCTCCTCATCCTTTTCTTTTTCTGATAAATGCTGCCTCTTCCTCTCCCTATCCTGCCAGCCCTCTCTCGATCTTAGAGACTCTTGTCTAACGAGGTGGACAGATTCTGACGTGTTCTAATGAGAACACATTCCACTAGAATAACTTCTGATCTGTGCGCGCACGCACACACTCACACACAACAATTTCTTACACAGTATGTGCATGCATGCTTCTCTGTATGTATGTGTGTTATGTTACTAACATTGTTAAGTGAATTATGCTGCATGACTGGTCAGGGCACATTTATATCACTGTGGCCTTGCTCCCATGATGAAACATAGATAGCCTCGCAGTAGCATTCACTTTCAAGAGAGAAATTTCAATTCTTCAGGAGACCTACCCAGCACTCCAAGTATAAAGCAGGAAATTGACAGGGGAATAGAAAAGAAGAAAACAGTTTGATGCTCTGACCATTTGTTTCTAAATATTACAGTAAAGTTTTGATTTTGAACTATGCCATTAATTTAAAAAAACGTAATTTTTAAAACATGCAGTTGACTTGTGTCATATAAAGTGTTACCAAGCATGTTAAGATATCATTTTCAAGTCAAATACATTTACATTTGGTTGCTGTGAAATGAAGCAATTCTCATTTCTTGTGTTATGGAAAAAAAAGTGAAAAGCAGTAGATCATAGGTCAAGCATTTTTGTCTTAAAAGCATGCAAATCGTGAATTTATGTTTTAGTGGGATAAAATGTTCATGCCGTGATGGGCAAGCAAAAGAGCTGTAGGAGACTAAAAGAGAAGAACACAATGTGTCTGTGTGGCTGCGATCCATGTCAGTCTTGGTGTTCCAGTGGAAACACAGATCAGGTGCTGCTTTTATAGTTTGCATGCACAAGCAGACGCATCACATTACTCCCTTACAAAATGGCTAGAGGGGACAGATTGTGAGGAGAGAGACTGGGTGGATGAAAAAAGAAGTCGACAAATGATAGAGTTATCGTGATTATGGTCCCAGCATAAGACCACTGAGGAGAGCCAAGTAAGAAGAGAGAGAATTAGAGATAGTTAGGGACAAGTAAAACGGCAGTAAGCAAGTGGCGAATAAAACAGAATTACCGTAAATAATGAAAAAAACGGGGGGATTGGAAGATTAAGGGGGAGGAGTAGGAGGGAGTAAAAAGAATCATCAGGGGTAGTTAGGGATAAAGACAGGCTAGAATAGCAAGGAGAAGGTGGAAGGAGAATTTGGAAAAAATATGGGGAAGGTTTATTGGAAATAGAATAACACTTGGGGGAAGGCAGTATCATGTCACTCTTTTTTCAGGGTGAGTTTTTCCTTCTGTCAACTTTCTGTTGGTGTTTTAGTGTAGAGTGGAGGGGTTTGAGAGGAGGGGCCAAAGAGAGCGTATGTTACATGTAATCTGGAGAAAACGCCAGTCTTCTGGACCCACAGCTCGCTGCTCTAAAGCCTGGCATTACCACACAGCCAGCGTACGGTAACGTCTTCCATGAGTTCACCTGGAACTCCGAGACAGCAACCATGTTTACTTACAGTACATCAGTTTTTCTCTGCTGCCGTTTGTCACACCGAACCAGGCTTGTTAAAGTGAACTTAACTGACGGGAAAAAGGTCCGCTAAAACAAGCTCTAAAGTTAGCTAATGTCAAGAGCTAACGTTAGGCCTGTGACAGACAACGGCAAAGAGAAACAGATTTACTTTCCGTTTAGAAGCTCCAGGTAGCAATTTCACCTGGAGGAAGCCGTTGCTGTAGATGTACAGTAAAGCCAGAGGCTGACTGCGGTCGGGTCAAGCAGTTGTGCATGACAACGGAGATAAGGCGCTCTGTTTTGCTGTGTCACTTTTAGGCGTATAGTACCCTACTCAGGTCTGAAAGAATTGCCTCCTTCGGTACTATAGAAAAACAAGTAAAGTTGCATTTTAAGAATTTTAGTACAGACTTGGTACCGCAGTACCAGTTCCCTGACATCCTTAGTGCAGAGGAGCAGTAGATTTTAGAAAAAATAAATAAAATAAATAAAAAAAATACAGGAAGAAGTGGGCAATTCAGACAAAGGGAGGACAGGACAGATGAGAAAAATGGCAATTTACAACTAGACCTTGTGTCCCAATTCTGACTCACTTGAAGCAATGCATGATAAATCTACCAATGTTGACAACCACACACAGGCAGGTGCACACATGAAATACACAGGGGCAAAAAAAAAGAAAAAAGCTAAACAACAAGCACTGAACTGATCCGAGCCAAACCAGACTGCTTGCTCCAGCTCTAATCCTATTATTACCACCTCCAACTGGGAGCCATCACATACATACAAACACAAAGACAAAATACAGGGCTACAACAGGCATCATGTTTACCTGTTTGTTGGTTAAAGTGTTGGTTTTACAAAATTATAGCGATATTCCATTGACATTTTCCCGACAGAGACGGATACGATAATAATAACAATGCCTAATTTGTAGAAATGAGAAATACTGTCCAATGTTAACTAAGTGGGACTGTAAGGACATCGATTATTGTCTTGGTTGCTTTAGATCAGCCACATTTTTTTCAAACGGTTTAATGAATCATATTTTAGAACATGAAACCCTGTCTTGCCCTGTGTGGCCCTGGAGGTGCAACCAGACTGTTGTCTACAGTGTGTCAAATGGCCTGGGATGCTTAATGAGGAGAAAAAGCTAATCTGATTCTATATCAGACAGGCTCTAGGGGCATCCCATTTAGCCACCCATAGTGTCACTAACACACTGACTTAAAAGGCACATTCTTTACTTTTCAAACATACTGGTGCGGAAAATATTAAACAACATTAAACCCTGTCCTTTACACAGGGAGCAATGTTGCAGCGCAGGAGAGTTCAAGGCTGATTAAAGGAAAGATTTACAGTTTCAAACAATGATGTCAAAGTTAACTTTCATGAATACTGTACAACTGGGCCAAATATGTGAAATATCTGTGCACACATAAATACACACACACACACAATATGCATTAAGTTGATATTCCTGTTGCCACGTGAACCATCTTCAGAAAAATGTGTTGATTTGAATTGCAAATGGAAATGAATGTCCTGATGATTATGAGACATCATAGTAGGTGCTGAGAGACCTTGCCTCAGACACTACAACAACACATTTACATACTATACAGTGACAACTCATTAGAGCAAGGACAAATGCATTGTTCTTCAGTCGTGTGAGCACCTGTGGTTGTGCATGCACCTCTGAGCTCATGCGTGTGTGTTCATTTCATTTTGCCTATATAGACGATCAGCACTGATATCACTAGTCAATTGAGTGGTACTGAAATAAAATTGACAGATGCTTTAGGCCAAGCTTGTGTAGGAAAGAAATCCCTGGGATATGTTTACAATCATTTGTGGAACAAAACATGCATGAACAAGCATAATCCATACCCAAATGGGCAAAACACAATAAATGTGCCTGTATTACTTTCTCTTTCTTTCATTGGTATAAATACCTCATAAAAGCATTTTCAGTGTGCACTTTGGGGACTCCACACAGTCAGTGGGCCAACCAGCCCATTGCTGTTTAGTCTGTGAGTTTGTTTGCAGGATGGAGATGTTATTCTTTTGCCTCAGACCATTGGTTACAATGATATTGTCTATTCCCCCAAGTGTTTCACATGTAGTCCCTGAGGAGGGATAAAGTC
>NC_048428.1:10516357-10541783 GCF_013103735.1 Etheostoma cragini | reverse complement strand
TAAATACATTTTACCTCAGTATTTAAAAAAGGAGAATTTACATAACCCTAAGTTTACAGTGACTTTTTCATTACTTCAAAATACTTACCGGGCTTGCAAATGTTGTATCCTAGCCTAAATTAGCATACATTTATGTATTAGAAATAATTTACATAGACTAGTCATTAGTCACTAGCAATTCTAGTTTGAAACATTCTACAGGTCTAAATGGTTTATGTTGCATTCATTACAAGTCTTTAAATCAACCTTGTAAAAGCCATGCAGCTGAAGATTTCTTTAACAAGACACTGAATCTCTACTGTGGGGATGCTGATGCTGACCCAGTCAGACCTGCCAATTGACGGGACCAAGAGGACTGAGGATTTCCATAAAAGGATCAATAAAGTTTTATAAAGTATTGTCACTGGGACACATATTCGCTGGGAGGTTGCTCCTATGAGCAACAGCTTTGTGAAAGAAAAACGCGCTGCCCATCGACTATTACTTTACGTCTCTCTTTTCTCCTGTGGCTCGCTGGCCAGCACACACGCATCTATGCATGCACGCGCAAACGGCTCGCGCTGCCATCGCACCGTTGTCTGTCGGACGGGATGATTAATGAGGCGCGTCCCCGAACACATTCATCCGGGACCCGGGAAGCCCTGGCGATCTCCGGGGGGAATCAGTCACACTGGCTCAGTCCCCGTCAGAAACATCGGAATGACACCGAGTGTGGATGATTCCAGAAAAATACACAACCAAACCGCTCATTTGAATATGTACAGGACCGACAATATCACATTAAAGCTTACAAATATTAGGGAGATGATACGTTTCAAAACGTAGGCACACCAAAGGGAAATACCATACCAATATATATGCTAAATAAGCCTATAGTATAAAGCATAAATGCCGTAAATCCCTTTGAATTGTATCAATTGGAATATCAAAATAAGGCTATGCTATTTCAGGTAATTTGTAAACAAACTACCGATACAAAAATTACAGGTTGTTACTACTTGGTAAGCTTAAAAAAGATCATGTTTGGTATTCCAAGTCTTAATGTGCTTTACTCAGGCAAAAATAGATCATTACTTTGTATTACCATCTCAACTTGTCTGCAAGTTTTCCAGTGACTGTTTGCTGAAAGATAGTTGGTTAAAATAGGCCCAGACCTCTTAATAGAGGAAAGACTAATCAAAATTCAAATGGCATTGAAACTTGATGAACAAGCCAAATTAGACTGCACAAGCAGTAGGCTCAACATTTGACATGTGTAACGTGCCATGGGTTCAATAGACTCAGCTTTCACAAAGTCCACTATTCCATAACTAGAAATTTGGAGATTCAACGAAACATCGGTGTTGGATTTTTTTTTTTTTGGCAAATCCAGTGCAAGGGTCTAAAAACAAATAGAATGATTGGATAGAGACTCATTCATTTTTAGAAACAAAGAATTAGCAATTAGTGAAACTGTTGGTCTCTCAAACGCTCTCTGCCCAATGACTGACACCGCAAAAAAACACAGCAATCCTCAACTGACACACGGGCGCTAAAATCAATGGACCAGAGATCCCGAGGAGTAACGCGTGCAGGTCGAAACTCAGAAGGGAACCACTCTTCTCACCCTTTTCCCGGTGCCGCCTGGCACTTAATCTCCCGAAAGCCCCAGCTGGCACCGCCGTGGGGACACCTGCAGCCCCGCCGGTAAGCGCACCTGCCTGCCTACTGCTCCGCTCCAGACACGGACTCGGTCTGCTCATATCCAGACTCACCCGTTCCGCGATGCATGGGAGACACATCCAAAAATTAATAACAACTTACGGTTTGTTGGCAAAGCTCCGTGCACACAGTTGGCATGGCTGAAAATCCACAAAGCGACCGGCAACAACAACGTCAATCCCTGGGCAGGACGGTACCGGTGCATCTTCACGGCCGGTGTGGACACAGCTGAACGGGAGAGGAAACACTCAGAAAAACTGCGGGGTGGAGGTAACGCCAGTCGATCCGTCAGACTCGCTTAGCAGTTGAGGACTGGCAAAGAGGAGTCTGGCTGCACGGACTCTCTCTCACACTCTCACCCCCTCCCTCTCCTCATCCCCCTCTCTCTCTCTATCTCTCTCTCTCTCTCCAATAAAGAGATGATGTAAGGACCGCGCCGACTAACAGGCTGGCTTGTGCTTGTAAGCGTAACTCACTTCTCCTGCTGCTGTCTCGCGTCCTTATTTAGTGATTTTCGACTAAAAGAAAACAAAAACAACCGTGTCTCCACCTGCACAGGACGAGGACGAGTGGCTGCGACTGTAGTTACAGAATAGGCTCAAGTAGTTCAAGGAGGCATGACTGTACGCAGCTCAAATCCACTTAACTGATTTCTCCAGCGCTCCGGTGCTCTGTCCGTGGTGCTGAATTCATCTGTCTTTCTGCCTGAGAATTATTTTTTTTAATCCATTATCATCCTCTCCACCCTTGCTGCTTGTCATTCCCCCTCTTCTTTTATGTATTCAGCTGTCATATATAAATAAAAGCCTGAAATGCCCCAAACAAATAATCTTTGTTTTCATGTATTACTTGATCACGCTAACTCTGCCAGCGTAAATACTGCAGCTGCATGGAATGGTATCATATTCAATGTTATAAGGCAGGTCTTCCCACTGTTACTCACAAAGTACATAAAAGTATGTCAACACTGTGGGGTATATAGTTCAAGCACAATACTGCTTGATGTTGTAAGATAGCGTACATCCATATCTTGTGGTTGTGCTGAAACCCATTGCTGAGCTATGAATCAAAACCTACGCCATAAATACAGCAGGAATCCCATTATTGCCATGTGTAAAGAATAAAGCCAGCGTAAGTGATTACAGCCATACTAGTGGCTTTGTGAAGCTGTACTTCGACAAAAAAGTATTTAAGCTGAATGCATGCACATGTAAAATGCATACAATATTCACCATCATAGTTTAGCTTGTTAGGATGTTAACAGGTACAGCTGAGGCAGATGGGAATAGTTTCTGTAGGCATTTGGTCCTAAACCAAAATATTGGACAAATTAACATTTTGATGATGATGGTGGCAGAGAAAACTGTCAGAGAAGCCCCAAAGCTATTACAATTTCCCCTGTGGGGACCAATATGTCTGTACAAAATTGCATGATAATCTATCCAATAGTTGAGAAAAACTAGTCAGTTTAGAAAAAAGTAGTCAACCGGGTACCTGAGCTAAAATGTCAGCCATTGAGCCATTACATCAAGTATGCTTCTTTACATCTTTTTCTCCCGTTTCTTCTCTTCAGTTTCCCTCCTCTGCTTGTTGGTTTCTCCATCCACGATGCATTTTTCTGTATAAAACTGCTCTGTCTCCACAAGGACTGCAAATGGGTTTGTCAATATGTCATGCATGGTAATTTACAGCCATCATTCATCTCAGAAAAAAATAACGATGACTGATGGCCCATAGATTTTGAATGAAAAAAGTTGAGCAGTGATGAATCTCACGAGGAAGGCTGTTTTGTCAAAGTGCCCATATGCTCATTTTCAGGTTCATAATCTTATTTTGAGGTGGTAGCATAATGGTTTCATTTCCCCCCCGCAAAAAAGCCATATTTTTGTTGTACTGCACATTACTGCAACTCCTCTTTTCGCCCTGTACGCTGAGCTTTCTGTTTTAGCTACATATTGAGACATCACACTTTAATCCCATCTTTGTTGGGAGTCGCACATGCGCAGTAACTAGGTATTGTGCCGTAACTAGGTACTGTGCAGTAACTAGGTATTGTGGAGTAACTAGATACTGCACAGTGTTGCTAGCTAAAAGACTGAAGGCAGGATACATTCAGAAATCCGTGTCTCACTCAAAACAGCAAGGATGGTTTTTTTCTAAGTTTTTATGTGTGTGGAAGTACCAGAGATAACGAAATAACACACCAAATCCCAGAAAAAGTTATTTTTTCATAATATAGGCACTTAAAGTAAAACGCTTGTGAGAAAGGAGCGATTTTCACAGAAGGCGGCTTTCCTGGCTGACTTGCTGCTGTTATCTACCCACCGTCGGATAGAGAAAATAACGCTCTGAGTTGATGTCACATAATTTCTGTGGGATCAGTAGAATAGGTGTCACCTGTTATCTCTTACAAACAATATGAGGAAATGTCTGTAGCGCTAAACAGTTCACCAAGTAGTGTCTCTAGAGAGACCTCTAGAGACCTGAACAAGACTTAGATAAGAATCTATGGTCTGTTTTATGAGTGGAAATTACTGTGGTGATAACATGGATTATTACAGATCCTGACTCAGCACAATAAAGTAGAATCTCAATGAAGGTAAAACACTGTACTTTATTCAATATACACTGGAGAGGAAATGATCGGATAAACAATGTACTGTAAGTGGTCTAAGGTGGAAAGGGAATTCATTGTTGAAATTCCCACTACAATTGAAGTGTTGAAAAATGATGTGACCAAATTGCTACCCCAGGGAGGAACTCAGGAGTGGTCTTTAGAGTGATTCACTGCTTTGGGGGAAAAGTAAAATAAAAGGAACACAAGCATCCATCCACCACAGTTTCATCAGGAACTCCTATTATTGAGTTATCGTGACAAACACAGTCACAGGGTAGAAGAAAACGTCCAGTTTAACATGACGTACAGGCTTAATTTGTTTTAGATGTAAAGATAGAGCCCATCTTACTGACAATAAAAGGGAAGCTCCTTTATGAATGATATGAGGTTCTACTTTTCCAAAGTGTGATAAGCAAATGTTTTGTCTAAGTGACCATCTCTGGTTCATTTGGTTGCCGACACAAACACTTAACTGTACACCAAATCCTACTGGGTTTCAACCACAGGGATTGGCCTATATGGAAGTCGAATTATGCAAACACTCCTAGAAAAAAGCCCTTCTTTAGGTCAGAGAAACCTTACACAAAAAAGATAAAATAGGTCAAGCAATCTCTCAAAGGCTCCATAGCAAGCACATATGTTATTTTTTTTGTGGGTTTTTAGGGTTTGCAAAATCTCACAAACAATACCCCGGCACAATACTATGAATTTATTGGATGGCATTACAACTGCCAGGTTTCATACTATATATGATATCAGACATGGGTACATCTTAAATGCACAATATGTAATTTTCTGTATTAACAATAACAGAAGATTGAGCAATGCTGTCATTGCAGTCACTTTAGCTATCCATGTCCTTACCTTATTTGACCGGCTCAGCCACTCAGCATGATGTACAGTTGATGTATTGTTGTACTCGCATGTAGACAATGTTGCTGTTGATTGGACGTCTGCATACTTTAGCACAGTAGTAGTGTGTGGAGATGCCAGCTTGTTCCTTGCCCTGCAATATGTACATAGTTAGCAGTTATTTATTTTCACAGGTAGATCCCATTCAACTGTCACTTTTCTGGATGAGCTTAGAAATTCTAAGGCACCACACATTAAAAACCACACGATAATGTTATTTCAAATGATTGGACATTTGTCTTTGAGTTAATTTACATTATAAACTACATCCATTTCCCCCTAACACTACACAAAAAGTCCCTTAAATCAAGGTCCATTCTTTTAAAAAAGTCAACATAGCAGCATAGGCATTCAATAAAGTAAAAGCAGTAACTCATAAAGCAAGTAAAACTAACTTTATTTTTACATAAAATAGCATGCCATTTTTTTTTTAACCACATCATAGAAATCTCTATTTAAAATACAACTTGGATCCATGTTAATTTGTGCATCAAGTCATTTGCAGTGTAACAGATGTCAGTTTATTTGCAGTTAAAAAGGTATACGTTTTAAAATGTCACACATAAAATACATGCAAATCCAACTGGCCAATCAGCCATACAAACATTGGAAAGAAGACAAAGATTGAAAAAGAAGTATAGGAATGAGAGAGGACAGTAGGTGGTAAAAGAAAGTAAGATTGAAGAAAAAAGAGGCGAGGTGGAGAAGAAAGGTGAGGAAGAGGGGAGAAGATAGACTGGAGAACGGAAGAGAATAGAGCTAAGTGATGGTGATAGAGACAGTCAGGGAGAAGGCTCAAATTAATGGAAAGCAAAAACAATTCATCCTATCAATCACCCTGAGAGGGGCTGGACACAGATCCTCTGGACACAGATCCTCCGGAGTTCCCCTGGAATGTAGGCACCGCATTTCTGGACCATTAAAGTGTCTCGATAAAGTCCACATCCTGCACTCTGATCAAAATATCAAAGTAAAAGCTTTTAGAAGCCATAATTTCTGATAAATAATGATAGTTTCACTGTGAGATACATTACCACCAACTAAATTATAGAAGGGCATTTGTAATCTTCAATAATCATTAAGGTTAATGTACAGACTGTACATATGTGATAGCTACTGCCTGCGTCCTGATACATAACGCTAGCTACAGTAATATGAGCGCTAGCTAGCTAGCTCTATCTTGCCATAAAATTGTCCTCGTCAGTTTGCCCCTCACATGTCTATTCAACTTTAATAAACGTCTTGACTGTCACGAACATTTGCTATTCGGAAATTCCCTCTTTATTAAATTCAGCACCAGACATATCTCACCGTTACCGATTAGCCTACAGTTCAACACTAACTGCTTTTCATCAGACAGTATTGACAGAAAATATAGGCCAATATTACGACTAACGCAAGATTTTCCCTGTCACTTTTCGTCTTTCAGCTGTAACACCTGGCTGAACTCTAAGAAAACGTTTTGACTCACCATTTCAGGAAAAGTTACCATAAATGGCTAGTTTCCATTGACATACGCTAGCTAAATAAGCCACGCCAGATAGCCAGAAGGTTATAGTCTCACTAACTTTACTGAAGTCCTAATTGGTGGATATAATTAATATGATTTGTTAAACCTGTGTTTGACAACTTGAAGTCCCAACGGTAAGAAATAACGGTAAAATTAGGCTGCTAAAATTACCAATGTCATGCGTTAGCTAGCTAGCTAACTAATTAAAATATGGTGTTACGTTAGCGCTTGGACTCCAGTAATAAAAACGTTTAGCAGATGTGCACGGTAGCTAAGGTAATGTCGGCAAGCCACCTCTTTAATTTAAAAACAACAGGGTCGACTTATGACAGTACCTGCGTTCTTTATTTTCCAGTTTTTCTTTGTGATTATCCTTGCACTCCTGACAGCCTGGACAGTAATCTGTGCAATAGTTCCTGCATTGCAAAAGGATGTTATGGTTTGCTATTTTGTTCTACAGTTCGTCCATGTGATTGTGTTATTTTTTTGGTCTTATACATGTTTTAGTCCTTGGTTGCTCTTGTCTTGTCTAAATGTGGTTTCTGTCTTGTGGTCTCTTGTGAGCGTCTGTTTGTTCTGATTCCTGTTTTATTTTGATAGTCTAGTTTTCTGGGGCGTCTTGTCTTTAGTATTACTTCCTGTGTTTTCCCGCTCTTGTGATTTCCTGATGTCTTCCACCTGTTTCCCGGCCCTTGTGTCACCTGCCTCTTGTTATCTCGTTACCCTCTCTATTTAGTCTTGGTGTTCCCCTTGTCCCTTGGTCGTTGTCAGATCATTGTAGTGTTTTGTGTGTGTTTGGTGTTTTCTGTGTTTTTTTCTTCTTACCCTTTTGAATTTTGGCTTTTTGGACTTTGTTTTGTCCTTGTTGTTTGCTTTGTTACACTTTTGACCCGTGCATTGGTTTTGATGCTTTTGTTGATAAATCCCCATATATATTTGACATTCTCCTGCCTGCCTATCTCTGCTTTCAGGTCCTCATATTCCCCGGGAACTCTAAAAAGTGACTGGTCCAGCGCCAACCTTTCCCCTAAATATAATACATAAAGTAAACTAGCTAGCTGCTCTGCCCAATGCTCACATTATTGTCATTATATTATTATTAGTAGGCTAGTAGTATTAGATCAACAATACTTAATTACATAATTTCAAACGCATTGCATAAATGTTTTATGTTCTAAAATTAAGCGTGAAAAATAAATTTAAAACTCAAACATGATTTCAGCAAAATTCTATTTTGTATCATTCTGTATTATTGCCGCAAGCCCTGTAATAAATGTGACCAGTTTCCTCAAAGCTTGAATTTATCATACTTAAGTATGAACCCACTGTAGCAAGAAAACAAAAGTCTGTGTACACTTATTCTTACATTTTTGGTAGACAGGTGAACTGTCCAAGAGTCATTCCCCCTCTCACACAACTGGGAAACTTTCCAGCCCCCCTTGACCCTAAATAAAATGAACAGTTGAGAAAATGAATGGGTGGATGGACTATAATCAACCTTACAGATCAACATGTGTAATATGTAGCAGAGTATTTGGGATCTTAAATTAGAAAATAAAAGTCAAACTCATCTCTTTCAACTTATTACACTTGCTGCTTGCTGTATAGTGTGTGTGTCTGCCTTTCATTTGCATTTTGCGTGTACTGGGAGAGAGGTAGAATGCCGCTACATTTCGGTCCCAAAAGAAGCACAGTGAAATTGACTTATGCTAATTAACGACCTTTGGTGTCAATCATTCCAGGAATTATTTGCATATTCTCAAAATAGCACTAGAAGTAGGAAAATCAACATCTGCACTCATGTAAACCTCTCCTTGTTTCTCGCTCTTCAAACGCATCAAATCACTGTAATACAAATCATACAAATCACTAAGCAGGTTGTACAAATCACTGTAGTGTATGCAGGATGTTGATTAGCAGGAGAAAAATCCCTTAGTCATCCCTGTCTTGGTAGATTTGTTGTCTCTCTCTGTGTTCGAGGAATTGGGAGCTCCTAGTCAACGATTATGTCTTTTCACGAACATTTCCCTCATACAGCCCAGTGGCCTACATGTTCACTTTTATCAGTAGGATAAGGTATGATGTCATTCTCTTAAATAAAACAGTATTTTTGTGCTTTACATAGATGCAATGACCACTGTAGTAATTAAGGGGCAGCATTGCCACCCTCAAAAACAAAAGGTTGTGTGTTAAAACTTTATACTCAGTTTTAATGGTTTGAGTCAGATGGATTTCCTCTTTCAGTCTCGGCAGTGCTTAAGAGGATTTATTAAAAAATGTCCAGCTACTGGTTACAGCCTGCCATATCCCGCAAAATTAACAAGAGATCCTATCAGTGCCCAAGCACTGTAATCTGATGTCAGGCCCTTCTTATCCATAATAGAAAATCCTGGTGCACAGAATGTCGAGGTCTGTCACTGCCATGTAAGAGTTTCTCTAATGATATAGAAATAAATGAAATTGTGGATCCACAAGTGAGGTGAAACTGAAAAAAACACAAAGGAAACTGAAAGTTGCTGATGTTGCATTTCACTGTATAAATCCAAATCCTGTTTCAATCGCCGCTTAGGTCAGCCAAGTTTCCTTTCTGTTGGAAGACAAGAGACGGACACAATCTGCACTTACAAGGAAGGGTGGTCTTTTAATAATGTCACAGCATAATTTGTTTCTGAACCATTTCATGGCCTTAATTAACTAAATGGGCCTAAAGGAATCGGTGAGGGGCAGGGGAAAAGAGGAAGAAGGGAAAAGAGAGAGAGCAGGGAGTAAAAAAAAGCGATCGAGATCAGATAGCTTATCTCTTCAGTTAAGTCAGCTGTTCATTCCTCGTCCTCCTCTTACCCACACAAAAGGTTTCCTTCTCTCAACTCAAATTAATCTACTTTTCATTCAAAGGCTGTCTCCAGCACACGCCAGGTAAAAATTAGCACCCGACCATGGGCTGCTTTTTGTGGAAGCACTGAACACTGTAAAGGCTCTCAAATGGATGGCCAGTGTTTCTACCTCAATGGGTGATTTGCCTTAGTTTTGATTCAACCTCGTCTCATAAAAACTATGATTATGTGAAACTACTCTGCATTAGTAATGCCGTTTTAGGCATAACAGAACGGAACACTTAAATTGTACCCATTTCGACGGGGATGGTCTTTCTCTTTTTTCTTTTCACAAACAAAAATTAGGGTCACATAAAAAATGTATTTGTTTTCTGAGAAAATAAAGTCAGAATTCTGACTTTAAACAGAACTCAAATACATTTTTCACATTGGCCCTAATACTCTTCTGTAAAAATGGAAAAAATATTAAAGAAACTATTATCACCAAAGACTCATAAACACATTGTTACTTAAACTATTTTTTTATTTCTGTGCACAAATGATTGCTGAGAACATTTTGGGGCTTTCCCGGAGAAAACACTTATCATTGTAAAACAGTTGTACATGAATGGAAGTTCTAGGAGATTGGGCTGTTTAAATTTTGCAAGGAAGATTATTTTCAAGCTTTTTCACTCACCAATTTTCATGTATGGGATGTGATGGTACCAGTAATGGATCTATGTGTATTTCTACATTGTGTGTGCAAGGCAAATACATTAAAGGTCCCATGACATGTAGGTCTCTGGATGTTTTTAAATGGACCTTAGTGGTCCTCTAATACCATATCTGAAGTCTCTTTCCCAAAATTCAGCCTTGGTGCAGAATTCCAGCCACTAGAGCCAGTCTCACAATGAGCTTTCCTTAGGACGTGCCAATTCTGAGTCTGTAGTTTTTGAGGAAGGGGGGGTGGGGGGTTGTGGCCTTGACCAACTGTCACTTTGCTTGTTTGAAAGCAATGGTGTCTCTCTCTCATGTGTGGGCCCCTTATGACCTCATAAGGAGCAAGCTTGTTTATGTACTGCACATTTATAGAATAATGCTGATGCCTGTGATGTTTTTCTGTTAAAAGGTGACATAACATACTTTTCCTTTTTTGTCATATCTACAATGTTATAATTCTCAATTTCTAACCCTGATTTGTAGTTTTGTAATTATTAAGTAAACTTAATTTCTTCATTACTTCACCATGTTTGTGACCCTTTCAAATAAAGTGCTGATCTGGGCCATCTTTAACATTTATAAATAAGATATGATTAAAGGTGGTATATGCAGCAATCATCTTTGTGACCCCTCAAATGAAAAACAATTTCAAGGAGTTTCACGTGTACAGACACTTAGAAGTTAATAAAAAAGTAAAATTCATAAATATTCTACTTAGGTGAGCACAGCTCTTAGGACATACTGGTGAAGTGTCTTATGTTTTGGTATAAAAATGCATCTGCAGTATACTGTATTTTGTGACCTTAGTATCATTTTGCCAGTCCACGTTTTTATTCCTAAAGGGCATCTATTACATAGCATTTTCAGAAGCATTGAAGGACATTTTGCATATTTCTTCTATCATGGGGGTGGCGTAAATAAAACAAGACAGAAGAGTTGGTTACGGACAAAACCATCCATGTTTAAGCCTTCCTTTGTGTCATACCGAAAAATGTGAGGAAAATATCTAATTGTGATTTTTTTTACCGATATTGTGATGTGATATGATTCATGTATTGAGGTAATGTTAATATAATTCTCATTCATATTAAAATTTAAGTAAGTGTGATTTTCTGGTCAGACTGGTCTGATACATACTTTGTCTTTAACAAATATTGCGGGATTTGGATATTGCAGTGGTCCACACAGAGGTTGATTATAAATAGTGTGATAGGTTTGTGTGACAGTACAATATTTACATGCAAGTAAAAAAAAAAAAAGAAGCAGTTCAACGTCTAAATAGCACAACTCCCTTATAACATACAGTACTTCGATCTGAACTCAAGCATTTGGGCCAAGTCTAAAGACATTTTCGATGGAGTCACTTCAATTTTATTTACAGTGTCAAATCAAAACAGACGACAGTTTAGGACATTTTACAGATAGAGTAGGTCTAGACCACACTCTACTTCACAGAAACCCAACCACTCACCCTAATATCACCAAGAGTCACACCTCTTATTGCATTGGCCCCTCCTCTGGGAGTTGGGACAGTGGGAGAAAAGAAAACTACACAAAGACGCAGATTTTGACTCCCTGTTAGATTGAGGGAGCATCAGGGTTTTCAGATGCAATTTGTAGGCGAGGGAAACACTGTTCCTTTAAGACCTACAAAGAAACCGATATGCTGTGATTACAAGACGATAGCCTCAGGTCAGTGGTGTGCTCGCAGTCCTTTTCTGCTCGGCGGTGACTGAGTTTGCACCAATAAAAATCTCACAGGTACTGTCATGAAGAACATAGGTGATGGGGGATGTGCAAGACACTGCCAGTCTTTACCCACTAGCTACAAAGTGATGTACTGAGGAGCCAGACTTTTCTTTAACCACAGCAGCTGCTTTTAACTTCCCATTTGGTAGTTGTTAGTGACATGTTTGGACAGGCCTTTGCACAATGGGGAGTGTATCCAGCAAGCAAAGCCAAAAACATCAGAATTAACAGAACTGAGGACCCAAGAGCAGAGTTGAGGCAAGCAGGCATGCAGGAGAAAGATTAACAAGGATGCAGGAGAAAGATTAACAAGGGTTTATTAACCAAAAGAGTCAGAATAAACACAGGGTTCCAAAATGCAAAAACCAATGACACAGGGAAAAAACAAAGTCCCAACTCCAAAAAGACAAAAAAGTCCAAAGAGGGAAAAGGAAAAAACAACAACTGGAAAACAGACACTGGGAGGAATTCCCAAGGAAATACTGATCTGAGGGAAGAATCCAAACAAAGAGAATACCGACAGGAACAGGCCAACCACGAACAACACAAAAAAGGCTCTGACGAGAGACAAAGGGAAAAACAGAGGTTAAATACGAGTGGTGACGATCAAACAAGGAACAGGTGATACAACAGGTGAAACACAACAGGGCAAGGGCAACAATCACAAAGTAGGTAGAAAAAACAGGCAGGACTAGACAGAAACAGACTACAAAAAAAAATAAAACACTATAGGTTGTGTATTGGTGACTAAATCTTCCTCAAAGGCCTACGTAGTTCTGGTCTGGGGGTGTGTGCAAAATTCTCACTCTTATGTCCACGCTGGGACATTTTGCAGCTCAACAGCAACAGATTTTGATCTTTTACAGTTAAATTAAAGTGAAACACATTAGTGTTTTAAAAAAAAATGTGAAATCAGCGATCCAAATATGTTTATTAAGCAACATTTCCTGGTTTTGTTTTATGACGGACTGGAGAAAAAGGGTCTGGAAAATTGAAAACACTAATTGCATCTTCAGTGTGTCATAAAAAGAAGGACAACTGCTTGAGCCAAAGACCTGTAAAGAACATTAATGTCTGCAAAGGAGCTTGAATATTAAAAAGCTGTTGAGTTCATTAACTTTCCCTCCTTCTTTTTCTCCTTCCTCCATACATAACCTGCTTTCTACCTCCCATCCTTCTCTTTTAAAGACTTTCCACCAACAGAAGTTTGCACATTTGAATTACCTTGTTCTACTCACTCCAGCTTCTCTTGTGATAAGATGATTACAAAACATGTTTCATCTCAGTTGCCTACTGTTAAATGCTGATGACAGATCACATTAGCCATATCTTTTATCATCTCAAGTGCCACAGCGACCCCAAACCCAGCCAATCCCATCGCTTTGTAATTAATGAGTGTTCTGTTAACGGTCTTATGCACATGCTCTACTGACTGATGGAATGTTTTGGGAATGTGTTGCCGGGTCACTGTGGTTATTGGGCCTTCGTTAATGATGGAACATTCTCCCCCTAACGAGGGGGCGGAGTGGTGGCGCGTGTCTGAGCAGGTGTGGCCAAAGCACTAATAGATGGCTATTTAAAATAGAATTAGAGGGCTGATCACCATGAGATCTGAATGAGGACGGCCCTCATTCAAATGAAGAGAAAGGAAATTCACGGCATCACGTTGACCATGGGATAACCGCGGGTCAAGGTTTTCACACTGAGAACATCTACTTTGTGGATAGGTGAAAAACTTTGTACATACATCCATGGCTCCCAGACGAACCCTTACTTTTCTTGTAGAACCAACATGAGTTTGACATCTGTGGTTTTTGAGAGAAACGTCTTGAAACTATTGGGTGGAATACAATGAAATCTGGTACAGTATGTCCCCATCAGGATAAATTGTAATAACTTTGGTGATCCCTTAGCTTTCCAGGTAGTGCCATTATCAGGTCAGAATTCAAAATTTGCCAATAATTTGGTTTATAACTACATGCATGCAAATCAAATCAGCCTCAGCTGTACTTTGTGTTTAGTGCTAATTAGCAAATGTAAGCATGCTGAACTAACTACACTGGTGAACATGGTAAACATTTTTCCTGCTAAACATATATTAACATTGTTATTGTAAGTACGTTAACATGCCAACATTGGCATTTAGCTCAAAGCCCTGTTTTAAGTATAGCTTTACAAAACTAGTATGGCTGGAGAGTCTTGTTTAAATATCTGGATGGTTTTCCCTCAACTTAAGGATAAGGTGGAGAGGCTATGGCATGATTCCAAACTAGGCTACCTAAAATAAGGTAGGCAGGAAAAATCCCGATCCATCTCATGCGCCACATGCTTTATTTATTTTCTTCCTTGAAATGCCTCCTCTCTTTTGTCACAGCTCCAGTCTTTATCACTCTCACCCGCAGTCCAAAACAGACTCTCCTGCTCTTTCTAGCCCTCAGCGTTTGTGATTTTGCTGCGAAGGCATTTTCTCAGTTTGTGGTGGCTATTCGTCCATAAAATGGATTTATAAAAGCAAATCCAAGGCTTTCTTTACCAGCTTGTCCTTACTCTCAACTAATGTGTTTCTGAGCGAGGAAGTGTGTGTGTGTGTGTGTGTGCGTGTGTGTTGGTGTGAGTGTGTGTCTAGTTGTGTAGGCACTATTTGTCCATAAATTTTGTTTCCAGATTTTAATTCTCGTTGGAGACTATAACGTCTTAATTCCTCCTAATCCATGATGATTGGCTGGCTGCTGGCTACCTCCAAATATGGAAAGCTGCCCTTTTGCCCTAGTGCTGCTTCACATTCTAGAATCCCAAGCCCTGCTCCCAGGTCTTCCTGGAGCCCACAACCCACACTTTTAAGCACAAACATACATGCATGCACACACACCTCTCCTCTTACATCTTTCTGCCAAATCTCTCCAGTGTTGTAGCCAATACACTTTCTACTGAATACATTATGCATGCATTCCTTACAGAATTGTTCCGATTTTTCACATTGCATTGACCCTACTCGCCAATTACAACAACAAAATGGATGAATAATTGAATAATTTATAATCTTTTTTGTTATAACTGAAGTTTTGAGGTCAACAAAATACAGGTTTGAACACAAAAGAGTTATGTTATTCATTGATGTGTCTTGCTTGACTGAGAATAATCATGAAACAAAGAAAATATGCTCACAAGAAAAAAAGTCAATACTGCTTCCAACTGATCTTTTGGAAAACTGCTGCACTTGAAGGATACTGACTCAAAACTGCAAAATTACACAGATTGGCTGTGTATTATTGCAGTATAATAATTGTCCCATTTTAAAACTATTATAACACCCAATCCCTTGAACCTAAACTTGAACCCTTTGAGAGAGTTTAACTTTCTCAATTGCATTTAATAACAGGTACATTACTCAATAGCATGCAAAAAGGTAATGTGCAATCGTGTCTTCTCAATATTGCAGCAATTTTTCCCTCTGAGATTTAACCAAGTCATCTCACGTTTTAAAATAAACATAGATTTGGTAGATAGGACTTTATAAGAGATACATTTTACATTCATGTATTCGCATCCCAAACCAAAAATATTAATTCACCTAACACCCTCATTATTTCATCCATGAACTCAAACTCACCTCATAACATACCTTTCACTATCATTATGATCATCTCTCATCACCAGCAGCTTACCCACACACACACCGTTTTATTATTCAAGTATGACGATGTAATTTTTCCACCAATGATAGTAATGTCTTGTCCCAGGTAATTCCAATTGGGAAGCCTGACGACTCATTTCAGTGCAGAGTTTGGGGCTAATGGAAAAGTGACCAGGGCTGAAGAAAGATAGAGACCTTTTCAATTACTTTGGAGGTGAGAGGACGACCCATTTCACTATATATATATGATTGGCAATAACACCATAATAATCAGGATGCTGGGAGACCAAGATAATTCCACAGTCATGTTCTATTATTTTTCATTAATGCCACAGGCGTGTTGCCACTACGGGGTAAAACTAGAGGGATTGGATCAACTACCGCAGAAGTTCCGACACTATACAATATTAGGCCTGCATGATTGGGAAATGTAATGTCATATTTACAATATTTTGCTAACCTTTCAGTATAAACAAACGTGTATTTTCCATCCAAAATTAGTTATCTGTAAAAGTTTATTTGACAACTGTATTTATTTAAAGAAATTAAAAGTAAATACCCAAAGATTATTATTTAGTATCTTCTACATACATTTCTAGCATGTGTCTGTCTAAAAAGCAGTGTATTTATCAACAAAACACCATTTCTTCTCATTTTAGAACAGACTTTCTTATTTACCCAATTGGAAGCAGCGTGGGTGCTGACTCAATGTTGCCTACCGCTATACAATGCTGTGCTGATACCAAACTGCTTTTCAATTCCAGATGTGCCCGCAGATGTCACATGCGAGCAATTTAATGGCAGGCGTGATGTTTTTCCACGGCAAATGCACTGAACTGATGAAACAATTATCCATCATTATCCTTCATGAGAATAAATATCATTATCTCTGTACTGATATTGGCATTAGTATTTTGCAATTATAAGAGGAACTCACCCAAAATGTAGCAATTTGCTTTTTTGAACCTGGATTGATGCTGTTGCTCAACACCACCCTGGTTTACATTCACACGGTCACACACATTCAAACCTAGGAATAATCAGTTTTGCACCGTTAGTGAGTGAACGACACTGTTGGAGGAATGGGAGCATTGAGTGCCTTGCTCAAGGGATCTCAGGTTATGACTGTTAAAATTGATCTTAAAAACACACCAAGGTGTAGTGTAACTGAACTGTATTTCTATACTATGTGAGTTTTATAGAGAATTAATAGCACAGTCCAAATGCCTGATGAATGAGGTGCAGCACTGGGAAGAAATGGCGACAAACAAAAGGTATTATCTTGGGTCAGATAGCTCTGTTTCTGTCTGAGCCTGCTTGTCCCAAAACGGCTCCATTAGCAAATACAATTTCAGCCGTTACAGACGACTGAAACCCCTATCAGAAGAAAGCACACATTGTAAGCAAACTGAGACGCATACACACATCACTACCCAGAGGCACACACACACACACACACACACACACACACACACAGACACCTTAAAAGCAGCCTATTGAGCTCTGGAGAAAAAGGCTAAAGATGCATGAAGATCCTACATTTAGTTTTTTCTCAGTAGTAGGCCATGAAACACTGTTTATCTGAACACCTCAAAACAAAAGGTTACCTTGATTTAGGCTCAAAAATATATAACTATATTGTGTACTATAACCTTCTGCTACACCTTTGCGTTATCCATGTGCAAGGATTTGTCATAAATTATACCAGGCAGCACACAGATCCTGACACAATGGATCTAAAACAGCTGGTTAACCTGGGCTGGAAATGCACAATCTCGAGGCTCTTAAACAGTTACAGTGACAAGTTCCTTGGATTTATGAAAAGAAGAAATATTTCTATTGACATGGTTAAACTTTCCACATCTATATTTCCAAAGTTATACAATGCCATGTTCATGACAAAAGACAAGTGGAGAAACATATTTAACCAATAAAGGAATCCCTGCTTTTCATTTTATGACATTGAATATTACCACGTTTGCGAATATTCCCACACGTTGTCTTCCAACCTAATTTATCTTGCAATCACGTAAGCACACGGAGCTTGTTCTGAAATGGACTGAAACTTTCAATGGTGCACTCTTAAGGCGAGTGTTGAAAGCAACGTTCACATTTCATCTTCCACCAATTTCCAAACAGATTTTCTGATATCCGGATGCACGGGTGACACAATATAGCCTATAGGCTACAACAAAAACAATTTAAAAGGTTGGGCGCAAACTATTTTCAAATTTCCCAAACAGAACTTTGCATCGTAGCTAGGGGTTTCAAATATATCATCATCTTCCACTCTAAACATGACGTTGCAGGCTATTGGCATTTTAGCCTACTTTTGCTGCTTTTCATAAATCCAAGGAACTTGTTGTTGGAGCTGTTTGAGAGCCTCAAGATCATGCGTTTCCAGCCCAGGTTAACCATCATTCATAACAGGAGTTAGAACCAACTAACACGCCCAATTAGCTGGTTGAACAGGCTGCCTTCAACAAACAGAACACAGTGTTAAAGTACAGAAACATTTAAAGCTGCATTAACTGAAGTGTTTGCTCATGTGAGCAGTAGAAACAAGCTCACTGGCATAACAAAAATGATATGCAAACACAAGGCAAGACGCAAGGCAACATTAGATTTCATTTGGAGTCCTGTTTAATGGCCACCTGACAAATGTAACCCCAACATTTACCCGATTTCTGTTTATAATCGGGGGATTCCCCCATGCGCAGATGCACTGCATTCTGGCTGGGCCTTTGTTTTGTTTCATCCTCACACCACACTGTTACAGAATCAGAGCGTTTTGTTTGCAGATTCAGTTGACTTTGTTATTTTTTCTGGATTTTTATGCCACCATAAAAGTAAGTAGTCTACACAGTTTGGCATTTAGTCTAGTTATGAACAAAATGGATCAAAACGATTTGTTGCTGTTTTGTGGTTGTTAAAATACTGTAGCAAAGTCATGCGTGATTCAGAGGCTGCAAAAGTTGTTTGTTTTGAAAAGTGACTGGATGCTCTCTGTGTTCCACTTAGCGTCCGGCCTGTGCAACGCAATGCGTTTCTCTCAAAACTAGACCTAGCGCAGATTTTTGGCTGTTGCCATCTTGGCAGTAACTGACATTGGCTAGTCCAAATATGGGCAAAGAGATAGAGCATGGAAGGAGCTGAGACAGGCTAAATGAAGCCAACAGTTCATGCTCGCCTCCTGTGACGGTAGCCCACCTTTCCCTCAAAGCAAAAATGAGCAGGCCTGCGTTTGCTACGCTAAGTAATGTATGTATATCAAGTCAAGCACGCGACATAGGTTAAGTACATGCTGACAGAGTTGTTGAAACGTTCCAAGGAGATGAGGGAAACTGCAGAGTTGGGTGATAATTCTCTGAGAGTTTGTCACTGCAAGTAACCCCGTTTTATACAGTAGTAAAGAAGTCATGTAGTAGTAAGTGGTCATGTCCATTATATCCATTGTTAATAAGATTTTGTTTACAGGCTTTTTAAAGAGCTGCATGTGTTCATAAGTGATTGTTTCTTTGAGAATGAAGTCGCTCCGGTACACACAATATCACTCTGTCTGCTGGCATCATCAACAAAATTTGGCAAAAACAGTCCATGGGGAAGCTCATTGCAGCATAGTAACTCAGTTTGTTGGGTAACCAATGCTGGATGCCGGTGGCTAAGTCCAATGATCTAATGAGCTAATGACCCGGCTACGGCAGCCAGCAGCGCTGCCACTCAATGCTGATGGCTCAATAATAAACTAAAAGGAACACCCAATGCCAACAGAAACAAACATTTGACTCATTAATATAAGTAAACTGCGAGAGTAGACTGATTAGGTTCAACTGTGCAACATACATCTAAAGCGACACAGTGGGTCAACTACATCAAATCCATAAAAAGCTTATTTGGCGAACATGAAAGCAGACACTGCTCTCATTCATTTAATGGTATTAGTTTGGTTTATTTTGTTGTTTACTTTTGAGTTGAACGGATAAGTGGATAGATGTAATTATTTATTCAAATAACAATTAGCTGTTAGCAAAGCAAGACCACAAACATTGGATGGATAAGCAGATAGAGGCAGTGAAATTCTCATCAGCCATGAAAGTCACACAGGAAAAGCATGAGAGAGAGCGACGTAGAGAGGGACTTTATTTTCTCCTTGCTTTACCCTTGAAACTACTTCCTCTACCTGCGGTGATCCGCAAATTACTTTCTCTGGTGGCTTTTTTACATATGAAGTAATGATGGAGGGATTCTGGGAAATTTATATAGCTTAACCACATACACTCATTCAAGTCAGCATGGCAATGTTACAAAGTTAACTCCGGTCCCACTTTACTTGAAATGAAATAGAGAGAAACAGCACATTTTCTGTGTGTGTGTGTGTGTGTGTGTGTGTGTGTGTGTAGTGTTGTTATTATTAATTGTGTTTGACAGCCTGTACTTTCTTCATTCTCTCTCCAACTGGAGACATCTGTTTTTCATTTAAACCTCACAGCCATAGGGAACCCCTCTCAAGACACATGCACATCTGCTCTCACACAAACAGAGTGTATACACACGCACAAAAAGGTCATCATTTTTTACACCAATACACAGATATCACATTTAAAATATGAAAAACAGTGCAACTTTCCAAATTGCAAAAGGACATGTTTGACATGCAAGGAATAACGTGTGAAGGTCCATGGAGCATTCACTTTTATCTAAGCTTCATATCAAGTCCAAGTCAAGTCATTCGAAATGTGAAATTGTCTTTTTGCACACCTATAAGCCCTTACGGGTATTTAGAATTATACAATATTTATTTAAGATTATGACCTATTAAAGCCATTCAATTTGATCCAAAATCACTTTTCATGTCATGGTTTCAATCCAGAAAGTTCAACACTGATTGATAAATAAAAAAACATGTTTACAGTACCTTTAGGGTAAACTCAAGTAAGCCAAGGGACTAAAACCTGAAATTGCTCCATTAACGCTGACTCACAGACCAACTTTGCAAACACAGCGGTTGAAAAGATTTGATGTGGGTCTTGTACTAAAATCGCTTCATGTCAAAGCTCAAATAAGCATTCCATCCAGAAAAAACAAACTGTGTTCCAGCATAGCTTTTCCCTTTATTTATGGTCTGGGACACAGTTATTTGTGTTTTCCCAAATGTTGATAAGGTGCAATTAAAATCCCAACATGAAGGCCCACAGTGAAATCTGTTCCGCTCCAATTTGCTGATTCTGTTGTTATGGCCTTTTCCTAGTTCATTATAAACTCATCATTGGCTCAACCGGGACAGTACACGGCCAAATTAAAATTAGGAATAGATCCATGTCTACAGCGTGTTTTCTGTGTTAAGAAAGGTGTGCAGAGAATACAAAAAGCCCTCCTCACTTATCTATACAAATGCACACAATCTATTACACAGTATATCCTTCACACAACGGCAGAGAGGGCAGTTTCTAACGCCCCCCCTAAGAGTAGCCAAGACCATGGGAGAAATGCCACCAGAGACAGCCAGGTAAAAAGCTCTGACTCACTTGTGTTTATTGGAAGGAAAGCTGCCAGCCTCAGAAAAACATGCGATAAGGGTCAGAAATTAAACCAAAAACTTTCGGTAGGGCTATGACATAATGTGAACACAAATTTTTAGATCATAGGCTAAAACGTATAAACTACAGGTATGCACCTTTATTTCTTTGCTTTACTGACAAGTATACATCTAATTCTCTGCATAAGTGTAGCTTTTGCCACTCCGCGGCAAATACCTTCACTTGTTTTGATTGTTTGCAAACTGTAATTCTTTTTTCACTGCTAGTTACAGATAAGTTGAGTGGAAGGGAGTAACACAATTCAGTATGTGTGTGCTGTGTATATGAGAGGTTCAATAACACAGGTGGATTGCAGGCTTAGCCAGCACTGGTGAACACTTATAACAGGAGTGCAACATGTCTGCAATTTGCCCCCCCATTCTTTGACTTATCTCATGTTCCAGACAAACAGCACAACAAAACCGACAGAGGTAACTGCACCTTCATTTTTCCTCTTTTCAAGCATTACGCTACTATATCCCATCAGGCTTTATCACATCTCTACACTCCCGTAAAAATAATGTTGTTAATTAATCGCATGTGCATGTTAGAACATTCTTCCGGAATATTATATAATATAATATGTATTAATCCATTGCACAACTATCAGTCAGTCTTACAGTATATCACTACTGCATTTCATCTTAATTGCTTTATAAATTAGGTCCAATAAATCATAATCACAGATTTCAGTTTTATTTAGTGCACTTATAGATTGTTCTCTGGATCAGAGCATGCAAGGACAAGGAGAATAACAACTGTGTTTGCTGATTTTGGGACTGAATAGCTTTTGGCTGTTAAGTCAAGTGCTGAGTCAGCACTTCAGTATTTTTGGGTCTATTCAGGGTTTCCCTCTTTCTTCCCTCCAACCACTCTCTACCTAACCATCTCTTTTATCATCTATACACACTTTCCTGTGCACCCCATCCTACACTCTGAACTCTTTCCTCTAACATTCAAATTCAATCTCTTGTTCCAAGCTCTCCTGGTTTTCTGTATTACTTTATTAAAGCTCCCCTTCCTTTACTTCATCTGCTGATACTGATGGTAAGGGTGGGTGGTATTACAGTAGTATTATCAGTAGTAATAGTAGTAAGCGCACCGAGTGACCTGGTCTCAAAGAAGAACACATCTTCTGCAGTTTGGCAGCATTTTGGGTTCCAATCCAAGAAGAAAGGGAGAGGTGTTTCAGTACTTGTGTTAGGTATTCAGTTTCTAAGCGGTGTAGGCACAAGCCAACATTTCTGTGATGCCGACTGAGCCATAAGTCATACGTTTTAATTAGAAACGGTAAGACAGTATACCGCTGTAAAATGGGGAGGTTGTTTGACGGTATCAAAATTTGGATACCACCCAACTCTAACTGACGGCAAAGGAACATAGTCTCAGTAGATTCAAGTTTCCAGTTCTCTCAAAGAAAAGAAGGGAAACATCTTGATTCAATGATCATTCAAGCCTGCTGTACAGGAGCTTCCACAGAGCTTTCATTATCATGATTAATGAAAAAAAAACATAGAAAACTACACAGCACACAGTAGAATTCAAAACTTAAAGGCTATTGAGCTCACAAAGCTGCACACTTTAACATTTTTTTCCCATGCTAGCGGCCAAGGCTCTGTGGTTGTCTGTTGGCTGGTTGCTCCCCAACTATCCATACTGAAAATATATCTTGACAACTATTAGATAGATTGTGATTACATTTCATCCAGATATTAATGGTTCCCAGCCGATAAATCCAAGCAACTTTGATGACCCCGTGACATTTCCGCTCACACGATCCGCGGGTCAACTTCTTCACTTTACAACAGTAAGTTACCTAAACTGAAACGGTCATTTGATGCCGAAAAGTCTCTAAGCAGCTAATACAGCAACCTCTTCCATACTGTGTGGATCTTTGGAGCTAGAGCATGATCAGGGCACAAACAGAGGTCTGCACACTATTGTGCTCCAAATAGTGTGCAGTGTAAAATAAAAAAAATAAAAAAATAAATGTTAACACATAGTGATGAAACATTGCAAATAGCTGCGGAGGACAAGAGGCAACATTAGCCCCAAAGCAATACAATTATTTACAAATTGATCCTGGTGTAATTGTTGAAATATATTTTCTCTCAAATGGAAAATGAGAAAAATGGATGAAATTAAATGGCTTCACTGTAATAAATCTGTCATCTTGGATTAAAAAAAAAAGAAGCTACTCAGAGAGTACTCCAGATTTGACACTAATGTGTATGGATGGTTACAAGCAAGGATGAGACTATGCATCTTTCTGTTTTTGAGGAATAAGCATGCACAGACATACTGCACACTCTCACACACACAATAATGATCCTTGAATTCTGCACGGGTGGAAGTCGTGCGCATGGACTGATATTTTCTCCCATAATAGATCAGATGAAATCAGGTTTGAGGACATTACTGTTGCTCACCAAAAACACTCATAGGCATGCTGATGTGCAATAAAGCCCAATAAAACTACGGGTGAGAGTTTGAGCAGAAGTAATGGGGTAATAAGTAGATTTGTTTGCAATAAGTCTGTAAATGTCAATGCAATTCTTGTTTAAAATGGCAATAAGAGTGTTTTGTTTCATGTCAAGTTAACCATTTAAGTGAAAAGGTAAGAAATTGCTTTACTGACCATGCCTACTTCTGTGCTCTTTCTATAAAGTACTTTGAATTAAAGTTCTCCCACCAAATTGCATGTGCTTTATTACAAATCTTAAAGCTGTATATAGTTGTCAACCTCAAAGTTTAAGTTTTGAACAGGACCCACACTCTTCCTACTTGGGAGTATCTTAGTCTTTGAAGTTGGTTATCTTCTCAGCAGTGTATGCAGCTGTGGTGCTTAAAATTAATCCATATATTAATAATGTCAGAGTTCTGTCTCTCTGTCTCTTTCTCTGGGATGCAACATTAGAGGAGGAAAAGTTTTAATCCATGCATAAATGATTCAAGAGTTTTGTTACTGAAGGATTATCTATTCTATCCCCTCTGCACAAGTACCTTTGATCCTGTGACACACACACACACACACACACACACTCACACACACACCAATGGCACTTGTGTTACCACGCAAGCAAAGTCCCACAGATCAATGCATGTGCACACTCTGCAACTCAAAAGTGTGAATGTGTACCCATGCGTCTGTCTTGTATACGACATTATCAAAGGCACTTGTGCAGGAGGGATAGAAATGATAATCCTTTTGTTACAAAATTCTCTAATCATTTATGCATGGTTTGATTCTTTGCCTCAGCTAAAACAGCACTCCAGGGACGGAGAGAGAGAGGCAGTGAGAAAGAAGAAGGTAGCAGAGACAGATGCATAACAGCAACAGATAAGGAATGGACTTCGAGGTTAAATTAATATTTATAAACATATACATATTCAAATGTATAACAACATCCTAGGTCCTCCTCACTCAGACTTTGCATGAGCAGGATTGGACTGGATGGAACCTACTTTTTTTTTTAAAAGAAAGTTAGATTACATTTACCTTTTTTTGTTAATGTGAGAGAAATCACTTGCCTTACTGTCAATTAACCGGAATAAATAACAGTGTATGACCACAATATGTTTATTAGGTTGACGAATGCAAGGAAGAAGTCAACATTTGTGACTGAAATAATAATAGCTCGTCACGATGTACACTCACCTAAAGGATTATTAGGAACACATGTTCAATTTGTCATTAATGCAATTATCTAATCGACAATCACACGGCGGTTTCTTCAATGCATTTAGGGGCGTGGTCCTGGTCAAGACAATCTCCTGAACTCCAAAATGAATGTCAGAATGGGAAAGAAAGGTGATTTAAGCAATTTTGAGCATGGCATGGTTGTTGGTGCCAGACGGGCCGGTCTGAGTATTTCACAATCTGCTCAGTTACTGGGATTTACACGCACAACCATTTCTAGGGTTTACAAAGAATGGTGTGAAAAGGGAAAAACATCCAGCATGCGGCAGTCCTGTGGGCGAAAATGCCTTGTTGAAGCTAGAGGTCAGAGGAGAATGGGCCGACTGATTCAAGCTGATAGACGAGCAACTTTGATTGAAATAACCACTCGTTACAACCGAGGTATGCAGCAAAGCATTTGTGAAGCCACAACACCCACAACCTTGAGGCGGATGGGCTACAACAGCAGAAGACCACACCGGGTACCACTCATCTCCACTACAAATAGGAAAAAA
>NC_048428.1:10479744-10516257 GCF_013103735.1 Etheostoma cragini | reverse complement strand
TACAAGATGCTATCCTATCAATATGGGCCAACATTTCTAAAGAACGCTTTCAGCACCTTGTTGAATCAATGTCACGTAGAATTAAGGCAGTTCTGAAGGCGAAAGGGGGGTCGAACACAGTATTAGTATGGTGTTCCTAAAAATCCTATAGGTGAGTGTATATGTATTTAAAAAAAACAAAATTGAAATGTTAAAACTAATGAGATTTTACAAATATTCTCCACGTTAACTGGCCTGACAGGGCTGTCGTTGGCCCAGAGCTCAGCAGCATTTGTGCATGTTGCTGGTTGTTTCCAGTCTCTCATACTTCTCTTTTCCCATTTACAAACAGATTCATCACTTAGAACTTGTAGCCACAATTACGCAGTTTTCCCCCCCCCAAGTAACAAGTGTAGTTTGAATTAGAAAAGACTAGATTTTGACAAATGACCCCATGCTGGACAGTTCAAAGATAACATATCCCTTGCTCCTTCTATAAATCGTGTGATAAAAAGAATGATTTTTGAAATTTGGCTAAACCGTGACACCTCTTCTACCGTAAATGTCCTTGCAACAGCAGATTGAATTTTGCCCCTTTCTTTGTTCCAAGAATAAATTCTTAATAATTACTCCACAGTGAACAAGTTCTGCAAGCAGATTGTCAAGAGCTCTGCAAAGAGCACAAAAGCACAATTAGGTCAAATTATGCATTTCAATAATGCTCCAAATGAGCTCCACCATGGGTTTCAGTTTTTATTGCCACCCTTATAAAAGCTACTTCAATATTTTTTTTTTTGCTAGTCTGAATACACTCCATTGATGTCACTGCTGAAGACACTGTTCTGCTATGATTATGGGATTGTGTTCATTAGCAGCCTTTGCAATACTAATTGGCTGCTGGACAAAGAAAATCTCACAAATACATGAATGACTACATGATTAAAATGAGAAGAATACTTTATCAATTTGATGTGATTTTAGATTGATTGCTATTTAGCACATCAGTACGTATTCTGCACCTAACGAGCGGTGTACTGATTGTATAAAATGCTATATCATAGTGGAAAAGTATGCCAACAGTTTTTTTCATTTATTGTAGCAGCAGCAGCACATTTTGACACATGTAGCTCAAGGAAATGCCTTTTACCTTGTGAAGTACTAATTGAGACAACTGTGGATTCTTAAATAAGTAGATGTCACAATTTGCCTCGGTCCAGAGGGTAACCTGATGTCCTTGCAGATGTCTTCCTACATGTACTCTATTCACCCGATGTGTGTAAATGTGTGTTTATTAAAGGTTTAAGGCAGAAGCAGCACATTCACTGCCAGCATGCCTCTGTTTTCGTTAAAATGAAAAACCTTATCCTGCGGTCAATATCTAATTTTCCTGTTTTGCCAGGTAGAACAAACAAGAGAAAATACTTTCCCAGCCTTCCTGGAACTCTACTTGTTACAGGAAACTGCGTTTCTTCCTTCTTAGTTTCCTTCTTCTATCTCATTGTCTCCATTCTCATACACTACATTACATTCTTTGACCGACATAACTTTCTGGGGATATTTCATACAGCCGACAGGGAGCTGACGTTAAATCCATTTGGTTTCTAATTGACTTATTTTCCTAAATTGGCTAATCTTACCCTGCATTTAGCACACTCTGTTAAGACTTTAGACGGTCACACTGGCCTGGGGTTTAACAGTATGCAAATAAAAAGACAGACAGATGGCGCATCTCCCTTTTGCCTTGGTGTTTACTTTTCCAAAACAAAACTTTTTAAATGACCAAAAAACAAGATAAATTAGCCATCTTCTCATACTCTCTGTGCTCTTGCCATGTCCACGTATGTTTACATTAGCATTTACATGTGTGAGGAACAAACCTCCACTTATGAATTATAGAGAGCGACAGAAAATATATATTGAGGTGGAAGGGATTGGTGAGGTGAGACATTAGTATTTCTGCCCTACTTTCCCTCCAGCTTGTTAAAAGCAATTGTCTGGACAATCTGTCACCTGGCTTGTAACGCCCCCCCCCCCTAGTGAGGCTTGAGATGCACGCATACACACACGTGACCACCAAGCTCCACCAAAACAGGAGGCCTGGGGCTTGTTTCAGAAAGCAGGTTTGGTGAAAACTATGTTTTGGTACAACCCTGTGATGAGGCAAACTTTGGGTTTTTGTTTCAGAAAGGGAGGTTATTGAAACCTGAGAGAGAGAGGTTACTCCCGCCTGTTTCAGAAAGAGAGATAACTTAACCTCGGAGGCAGTTACTATGGTAACTGAGTCTGTGAACCTAACCTGGTGGGGAGCAGGTTTTCTTCGAGACACCTTGAGTTTCTCTCTGTCTCCTCCCTCTGACACAGCGTTCTTTCATTTCCTTATTCATTCATTCATTCATTCATTCATTCATTCTGTCTGTCTGTATCAGGTGCAGTTTAGCCCAGTTGGTAATTTGCATGAACAAAAGCAGATTATAAAACTTTTTCAAGCATTGACTTCTCTCCCACACCACTTCTCGCTATTTTGCAGCAGCAGCAGCCATGTTTTCTTTTTTTTACATGTTCAAACCAGCTGTATGTGCGCATGAGTAGGCTACTTCCAGTTCCAGAAGGGTAAAGATTGCAGACCAATTTTTTGTGGTTGTTGCCATGGTGAATCGTAGTACCAGAGACCGCGGATTGTGTCCCAGCGTGTGACCTGTCCTTTCCTCGGTCTTCTTTTCTGAAGCCACCCTCCGCACAGATGCTTCCCATTACGTGCGGGCCGTTACAAAATAAGATAATTGTGTCTGTGTTCACGAAGCCATGATTCACATGAGGCCACATTGTTTAGCTCCGCCCACATTTAGCTCCACTCACACTTAGCCAAACCCTAATATGCGTACTGCAGTCATGTGCAATTTAAGTTTTTTGGGAGTCCAAGGTCAAGGTAGCCTACCTTCATGATTAAAGAAGGCTCTCATGGAGCGGCCTCTGGCTCACCCAGTGAGAGGGTGCACCCCATGTGGGTTGGGGCCTTTGCAGCGGCCAGGGTTTGAGTCTGACCTGCGGCCCCCCCCCGTCTCTCTCCTACCTTTCTATCTATCTACTTTCACTCTAAAATAAAGGGAAAAATCCCCAAAAAGTGATCTTAAACAGAAGCACACTGTCATACCAGAGGGGTTGCAAATTTGTGCCTATTGTTCAGGTCACTGGAACCAGTTATACAGTGATGGGAATTGGACAACTGAGCGGGCCATGGAACCCAGATGAAGTTGCCTATCATGCTAGCTTAGGCAGCCAGTGTAGTATAACCTGAGTGATACAACGCAGATAGAAAGCCAGGTGATCCTGCCGATTATGTAATCTCTTTGTGGTTGAAGACAGGATTCAAGACAGCTTTAGAAAGGTGTACTAGTTTAGAGAAAGGTGTAGGGCTGTGGAGAAACGCAATATTGCATTAGCACCCTGATGACAGGCCAAATGCAGAGGATGGGTAGCAACCGCCACAACCTTTTTTTCATGTTTTTTCTTTCTTCATGAGACTAGGCCCTTCTTGTTTTAGACTTCAGTACCATGTATTGAATGTTAATTAAAATCATAATAAGCATGAATAGTGTTTCCCAAAGGGTTGGAAAATAGCACTTGCAAACAAAGGAGGCATTTAACAAACAATGAAATAGTCTCCAAAAATCAAAATTCCTTTACCTCGGCAGTCCTAGAACGGCTTAAAACGTTTTCTGATATAGTAACAATTTTAAGACTAGTGGAGCAAGATAAGTAAGCATGACGGCTGGAATGCTCACTTACCTTTTTGTGTTAATCCAATATTCAACAAAGTGAAGCTGACACTTTTTTCCCTGTCTCATTCCCAAGATTTGTAAGTATAGGACACATTTACAGTAAACAAAACCAGAAGGAGAAAAAAACATGCCATATCTGTGTGTATTTTTTTGTGCATGTGCTTAGGTTGTTCCCATAATGCATGAAGCAAGTGTACGCAATGTCTTTGGTTGCCATAATCCAAACACTACAAAGTTAAATCAAATGAGATTTTTTTGCCATACAGAAAAAAAATGAATTCTGTTTAAACTGTGAGCTCTCAAAGACTTTCTGTCTTCCCCTTAGCTTTTAAAGAAAAATCCCACAGACAACAGATCCACAGCAGAAATAAAGCCTCTTACAGAGTACCCTTTAACTGTCAACTGCACTGACAGGATCAGATTTAACACCGCACCTGATTTTCTCAGCCCCCCCAAGAAAGGTAAGAAATGAATGTCTAGCGTTTCTCTGCCTCGCCTTTATCTCGCTGGAGATCAAAAGTGAACTAGACAGATACTGTGTAGTTAAAAGACACGTAAAATGGGCTCAGTACTAGTAGCTGCTGCTGTTCCTGTTCTGTGTGGAGAGAGAACAGGGACCCAGGCTTTGTAGGGCTCCGTCCTGCCACTTCACTCAACTACTGATGTGATGATAAATAGGTGGGCTTCCTTTTAATGCCTTGGAGGAGGTCATTGTGGGGTTTTCCAGTTTGTCTCATCTGCGGAATGAAAGTCTGCTCTCAAAACTGTTTGGATCTGATTATCACAATGATGAAATTATAGACCTTAACCAGTTATATTTCATATATAGATTTTTGTTGTGTTTTCCTTTGTTTAACCCAATATTGTGTGCACAGTGTTAGAATAATAACTCTTAAATTTTTTTATTTATTGATGCCAAAGAAGCAAGTAATTGAATTTATCAACTGAAAAGCTTTCTCTTCGGGTTTTAAATTTATGGCCAGCCAAAACAAACTATTTCAACACATCATCTTGGTCTCTGGGAATTTGCTTTTATTTTTAAAATGTTCTGACAAATAATCAGTTTAAACGCTATACAATAATGGATATAAACATATAGCCCTCATCTACTGCATCTCATGATAATTCAATGAATGTGTCAAGATTTTTCTGAGATTCCACTTCTTACTAGAGAATACGTTTTTGCATCTTAGGAGATTTCAGGTACAATTTTCATCTTACTTCATCTTCAACTTACTTTAGTTTGGTACCGTTTGCTGTCATTTATAGAAAACATGGCAGTTATCCTCTGTTCTGCACATTCTTCCCTCCAACGATTTCCAGCGTGATGCTTAAAAGAGAGAAATGCTCTGTCGATCTTCATATCGTGTAAGATCATGAATAAGAACCCCTCACCCCTGCACCCAAACAGCGCGCAAGGTCAGCTAATGAGTGCTCCTAAAGGCCTGAGGTGATGGGGTGGGGAAGGTGGGGGTGTCGGTTGATGATTATTGAGCTTCTTTGATGAAAACAGCCTCTGGAAGGCAGAGCTGAGTGATTCGGGGATGTGTGTGGTAAAAAATGAAGATGGAAAAAGCAGGGAACAACTGTCAATGATATTAAAGGCCTCTTTTGGTCCACTGATGAAAGACTAATCATGATAAATGCTTCTTAAGCCTTGCTCATTTTGTACCGGTAGACACACACATGCACACACAGACACACACACACTCACACACAGAAAAAGAAAACCATTTCTCTTACCAATACTCTATACTATTTTAGAATAAAACCAACTCAGGCTTAAAATATGGGAAAGGTGTGCAAAATAGCAATGGCAATAGAAAGCTTTTGAACAATTGCAACACTGAGTGTTTTTATTCTACCTTTATAGATGTAAATGGTTGAAATGCTGCAAATCACTGATAGGTACAGTACATTTGAATGTAATGAAATACAGTACATCCATTTTAACAGAGGTTACAGTAAACACGGTGACATACTGTAGATCTCTGTCACATTCTGCAACATGTTTTTGCAGCAGTTTTTCTCCTTTAAATGCATATCATGGAGGACAGATTTGAATATGAAAGCAAATGTTTTTGGCATATGTTGACATTTGTAGAGACGCTACCATCTCTATTTTTATTTTAGGAGACTGACTAGAGAAGGTTTAAGTGTATAGTGCTGTCAGCGTGCACAAGGGCAGGCACGGATTTTTCTTTAAGTGAATCCCGCAGTACAGGCTGCGAAAATAAATGTTACTTTGCACACAGATGAATGGAGCAAATTGATACACCTCACATCCATCAGTGGTTCTCATCACTGTCCTGCAGGGTACCGGAACATAAACAAAACATAGCTTGTGACGTTTTATAGTTTGAATCATGGAAACAAATTTCAGATGCAAGCATTCAGTAAAGTCATTTTCTGTTTCTCTTTAATGCACAAACACACTTCGGCCACTGTACATGCATATACACATACATTAAAACACAGACTTGCATGCACACAGAAAACACAGACACTTCCCCATGCACCAGTGCCTTTTTATTTCGCGCACTGAGCCCAGTAAGTGAGTTGGACTCCCTCCCCATTCCCCCTTTGTCTCTGCTATAGTTAATGACTTCTGCCTAATGTCTCCATAAGCTCTATTGAGAGCAATGAATGGCAGGTAAGACTGCAGGCCACATCACATTTATGCCTCACTGCTAAACTACACGGTCTGCCTTCAGTAATTATCACAACACAGATAAGAAATTCAGCAGCAATGTGTTTATGGGGCATTAGCTGGGGGGCTTTTATGTATGAGCCGGTGTGATTATTCAAATTCATCTCTGCACTCTGTGCGTGCGTGGTGCGTGTGTGTGTGTGTGTGTGTGTGTGTGTGTGTCTGTGTGTACAATATTTGTGTCCATGACTGAGCTTTCTAGATTCAGTGCCAATATAAAAAGGAAAGGAAAACAATTGCCAGAAGGGTAAGAATTAAAATCTGACACATTGCAGAAAGGGGTCATTTTCATTCTGCATCCTGAGTGTGACTCGGGAGTAGAGGACATTAATATGTGCTGTCAAATGAATTGATTTTAGAATTGTAAAGCATTATGCTGCCATTAAGCTCCTTAGGTTCACCAATTTCCCTGTTGAACATGAAAAGTACATAAACGAGTGAATGGAAATGCCTCATTTGTGATATGCATTTTTATAGCTTTTTCTTTTCCATATTTTCCTCTCAATTATTTAAGGCTTTTTGGGGCCTATGTGAATTGTGATAAATAGCCCACTTCTGAGGAAATAAGGAAGTAAAACAATTTTAAACTCCTGGGTGTCAATTTGATTGATGGCACAGCAGAGAAGGTCAGGGCTGCTGTCCTGGTTTTGCTTTTCAGCAAAACCGGGACAGCAGCCCTCTCAGACACCGAGCTGACAGTTGGCCATCGGGTGCTGTTGTCATTGGCCACCCACTGTTAGCACAAGTTAGATTTTATTTAGCACCTTATATGCCAATTGAGCATGTTGAACAAGCAGCAAAAGCACTTGATGCAATGCTGAATGCAAAGCTTTACATGGCCAATCTTACCGTTGTCACACATACACAGTTAAAAGGAATGGTTTTACATTTTGGGAAATGTTTGGAAACGTTGACAGTATTTGCTTCTTGACAAAAATTATTTGAGAAGGCATTACCACTCCCGTGTCTGTGCGCTTAATATGAAGTTACTGCCAGCAGCCAGCTAACTTAACCAACAGGTGGAAACAGCTAGTCTAGCATTGTTCAAAGGTGCTGACTACCAGCATTTTAAAGCTCACTAAATGAACATTGTTTGTTGAATTTGTACAAGAAGAAACTGTCATAAACTGCTGTTTTAAGGGGGTAATGTGCTAGATTCATTTTTAGGGGGACCAAACAGTAGTCTCCGCTTAGCCAGATAAGTGCTATTGCTTCTTATTTAGCTTAAAGACATGACAGCGCCCTCTGTCGTCTGTAGTCCAACTCTCTGCAGAGAAAGTGCAGCAGTCAGCTGGTCAGTATTTGCGATGTGATGGGTTTTTAAGAGAATGCGAGGCTTTGCTTTTTCTTTAAATGTTTAAATGGAGGGAATGTACAGGGACTCAGACAAATGAAACCAGCGAGGTACAAACAAGCTGTAATGTGTGCAGGAGATGGGGTTGGACAGAATTGACTGTGTATTTCTCGATGTACCGATGTTTGCCGGCTCGCATGTGACAAAAAAGAAAGCAAGACTTGTATCAAATCATATTTAACCTCTCCCTTCATCCATTCATCCATATATCCAACCCCAACTGATCCAGAGGAACAGAGAGAGAGCACAAAAGTGATTGAATGTGGTTATTCCCACATGATTTACCACTCATAATAAAACAGGAATATATTAAGGCTCAAATTCAATTTGAGAGGAGGGCGGTGTCAGCATTTTGCCTGTCAACCCTAGCAAAGGGAAGGGACCGGGATGGATGTGAATGCCTTCTCTTATTTAACTCTGTCTAAATCTCCTCTGGCATGAGTTACCACACACACACACAGACACACACACACACACACACACACACACACACACACACACACACACACACACACACATTTTTGACTTGACGGGAGGTTGAGGGAGTTCTTAACCTAATCCTGACTAACATTTGGGAAATAAGCTGTCCTGCGGAGTAAAACAATTGCATGTAGTAAAGAAGAGAAATATTTATCAACTGACAGTCCAACACTTTACATTTTAGATTTCCAGTTACTGTAAGTCTTGGTTCTAATACATAGCAGAGATTTGAGTTACATAATACCATGTACATAAATATACATAATACATACATTCTACATTATACAGATGGATGCACCGTTTATTAAATAAAAGACCTACACATTCAATGTAAAATAATATGTATTCAATGCATATGGAGCGCTCATAAAATAATAATGAATGCTCAGGCTGATAAGAGAGACCCTTCTGTCTGACACATTGTGTGACTCTTCAGTGAATCTGCCTGCCAGTCTGTCTGCCACTTACATATTCACAAACGCCATGCAGAGATAGCAGGAGAGCTGGTGGAGCATGGTGCGTGTATGTGTTGTGTGTTGGGTGGGGAAGGGGAGGAGGAAACATGAGGTCGTACTATACACACAATTACATACCAACCTTATTGCCAGTGGGGGTGTCACAAGACCCGAAACTTCAGTACCAAGATGGTACCAAAATTCTGAAAACTTGACGGTACTTGTTTTTCCACAGTACCGTAGGTACATTACAGCATTAAATCTAGTAACGGCTTTCCCCACTACACCCACACCTACACAAGTGAAGTCTGTTTCTCTCAGACGTCTTTCACATTCTAACGTTAGCTGCAATGACTGACACTAGGTAACTTTAGCGCCTTTAAACTAACAAATATTAAAAAAAACATGTACACACCGTGGTATCGACAATGGTATCATGTATCGTGTAATTTTGGTGGTATCGGTCCTATCAACTACCAAATATTTGGTATCTTGACATCCTTAGGTGCCAGCCCCTTCCCTGACAGCAACACAGCAAAACAAAACATAATATCACGGAGACCAGAAGTAGTCCAGCAATGGTAAGAGGGCATAGAGCAACAAAACTGGCAAGACTGTGGTTCAGGAAAAGGGTAAAATAACACTGTTAAACATTGCTAAGGATTTATTTTATTTAGCTGGAAGTGTAAAAGGAAAAAAAGGAAAAGGGAAGCCTGGACAAAGTCTGGGGTGAGGTGTAGCCTGAAGTTTTTATTACACAATAGATAAGGAGTGATGCCGCTGTCTTGCTACTGACAGGAAGATCATGTCACCACTGAGGACCCAGGAGGGTGAATTGTCCAGACAGAGCTCGGTGATAGCCGGGTCGCCACAGGGAAGAGAATGCTGAGCACCTATTAACTACAGAGTGCAAAGCTGGAATATAAGGTTGAACCGTTGCCTAGAGGTAGGGGGTATGCTTCCTGCCGGATCCTATATATTGTTGTCAGCATTGAGGTGACTTGGAGGAATGCACAAAGGTGGACGGTTGTGTAATGGGTGAATTGCACGGAACAGACAGAACTCCACAGGGAGCCGAGCCAACAGGGGGTCTAGTCAAGAAATGACTGGGGTTCGGGCAAGGACTTGAGCTGAATCCCTGGGGAGAAAAGGCTGGATTTGACAGATGTTATAAATCTTCTGAATCGCTCCGGGACAAAGTGAGGTTTAAAAGGCTGCTGGTCGTCGCAGCAGTGAGGGACTGGGGTCAGGGGAGTGTTATCACTGAGGTTGTAAAGGTCTCGCAGAGGCTAGGATTTGCAGAAAAAAGAAAAAGAGCGCTTAAAAAAAAAGGTGCTTGAGCTGAGCAGTGAAGCTTGTCTTATAGAGTGTTAACAGCTCAAAGAAAACATTACAATCAGCAGACTGGCTGATTGAATAACGTGTTATTATATTAGAGGGTAAAAGACGTCATGGTGTGTAGAAAGCCTGCCTTAATACATACTGTAAACCATTTGGGATTCTATTTGAATACATGTCTAGAGCAGCACCTTTGAAGGAGATGGAGACCTTGAGTCCTGAAAGAGTGAATTTATGTCTGGATTTAGGATGCAGCAATGTTTGTAATTGTATTTCAATGACGAGCGTCTGTTTGCTGTACAAAGCAGATGATGCATCTGTCTCTGCCAGATTTGGGTCTGAATGAAAGTTTAAAAGAGACTGAACTTTTTTGTATTCCAAACAAAGAGGACACAAACACTGAAACTTCTCGGGCCAGATCTATAAACAATGCATTCTCCTTTTCCCGCAACTTTCTGTAAAATGTCAATCAAAGGCACATTTGTAAACTTCAGTTTAAATTATATGAACGGCATCATCATTTTTGTTGACATTTGAGTCATTATCTGCCTTTTAGCATTTGATTTTATGCTGAATAGTGAAGCACTTTGCAAGGTCTGTTTCAACATAAGCGCAATAAATGAATAATACTTCTGACATTTAATAATAATAATGATGAAATGATAATAATGATGTTTGACATATCAAGGTGAAGATGCTTTGGAGATACGTGATGAATTGATGGTATGGGCATTAAAAATAGCCATAGCCGTGCGTAATGACAGCTGCTCTGTTGGAGGACCTTGAAACAGTCGGTCAATTGCACTTTTGCTTTACTGTTCTTCTCATTACAGATCTAAGAGTGATGGGGCTATTAATATGCAAACAGATGTTTGTGCATCCATTCATGTACATCTTTCAGCTACCTGTGGGAGTGGAAATGAGGCCCATGGCTGTGAACCCAGCTCCACAATGATTTATAAATCAGGGCACAAGGGCACACAAAAATACAGCTGTGCCCACTCACTGCACAGATACAATTACAGTTTGAGCTGGTAGTCATTCTAAAATCATGTCAGAAACCAGACAGAAGCAAAAATATCCAACCAGGAGAAAAACTTGGTAAATAAAATAAGCCTATAGCCTATATTAAAAACACAAAATGATCAGGACTAAAGCAGTCTAAAAGAACAAACACTTAAACATAAAATTCAATCAGTAGCCAAACACAGTAAAAATGTTAGCAAATCAAAAAGGACAAACACCGTACTGAGGTAAACAAAGTATTTCAGATGAAAGTAAAGCAGTAATAATTGAGCGAGTAAAACATTCTAAGTAATCTCTAAGCATGGTCAACTATGTCCAGGGAAGATTATGCAAGTTACAAATCGATGAAACCAGGAAACGTCACACGTTGCCCCAGCGGCTACCGCACCTGCAAGCCTGTCCTGAGGGCACAATTGACACAGGGCCTGTTCGCCCAGCAGAGTTGAACGTCGGTAGGACATAGCTAGGGCAAAACAGCGTCATAGCTATTGAAACTTAGTCGACATACCTCGACTAGCAATGAGCATCAGCAGCACAGAATAAGTAGAAGAAGAGATCAGAGCTTCCCTGAGGTATGCACCAATTCATTAAGTGGGCGTGCATTAATCTGCAGGTTGCTTTTATTTCAGTGGTATTGTCAAGTCACAAGAACTATGTTTTTGGATTTCAATATTTTTATTTCTCTATAAAAGTAACAAAATGCATGAGATAAAATGCCAAACTTATCAGATATTTAGCTACAGAAATACAATGTACTTAAGCGTTATCCGCCATCTTGAATTACTTTCTTCAACTCGCGCAACCACTGACATGCGTCATGCTGCCTTCACTCTGATTGGCAGTCGCTTTGCCGCATCGCTCAGCATTTGCATAAAGTAGACTGCTTGTCTATTTTGGCCCTGCCTTCCTCATGGCAACGACAGTGAAAATGAATGGCAGCCTGTCGCTATGTCTGTCTCATGTAGGGTTAGAGTTATTGCAGGGCCGCCACCAAATTGTTGTTTGATAATTTTTTTTTTCTTTCAAAAATTGAAATATCTTGAAAATATACATTAATGTATATCCTACGTATTATTAGCACAGATAAATCAGCCTATTTGTGGAAGAAGAAAAAATTACTCAACATTGATGATAGGTTTACTGGGCCATAGTCAGCCAGCCACCAAGGTATTCATTCACAGATACAGATAAGCTTAAGGATACATGTTTAACATTAAAACATGCCACACATGTATGTCAACAATTAGTTTGATAGCTTAGCATTGTATGCACTGCAAACCTTGTTTTTCAAAGGCTAAAATAGACCATCTTAAAGAAATGTGCTATTTGTTTTCATTTTATTTTTTGTCATTGGAAACATTGACAAAAAAAAACTTCTTCAGCGCTCCACTACTGCCACGCCAAATCCTGATTTCGATTTTTGGCGTTCCAATTGCCATTCACTCAGCCGAGTCATAACTCTGCCTAAGAGCACTCATTGAGGGCTGAGGCAAGAAAATGGGCTTATATATATGCACAGGTTTAAGGTGTGAAAAGCATGTAAATGACCAGATGCATCAGATTTTGTCCTTGTAAACACAGCAAACACAGGTGATTGCTAATAGAGAGAGTCTGTGGTCAGCGCTGGGAGGCAAGGAGGAGGCAACTCGCAGCTGAGCATGTGCTAATCACAGCTCAGGCCATGTTATCTGCCCCTGATTAGAAACACTTGGAATTTATTATTGCTGGGACGGCTGCAAAAATAACCTTTTGACTACAAATGTATGTGAGAATAATCTATGTGCATATTAGTTTGTTTAAGGGCCTATGGCATCAAGATGTGACTACATCCTACACTCATTATGTAATGGTGAGTTTATGATGGACCTCGTTGGCTGCTGCACTTCCTGTCTCTTCTGCTTTGAGATGATAAGAGGCTCGTACAAATTCAACTTCACTTCAAGTTTTTACAGTTTGATGGAAAACATTTTGGAGTCCAATTTCAAGTCTTGCTCACTTTCACACATCTCATTTGCACAAACTAAACCCTGATGAAGCATGATTATCTTAATTTTAGATTATCATAAATCTGTATGAATGTATAACTCAGGTTTCTCTTCTTAATTCTGATACATGTGCCACCCACACTTTCAATTTCTCAATGGAAAACCTCAAAGATAGCTGTGCTGTATGTAAACTTATCTTATTCTTATCACTTCCCATTCCCATTTAGACTCTTTCTTAATACTTTTTAATACTCTGCCATTTCCTAGTGGAGGGCTATATGCTGTCTCAGCAGAGGACAGACAAAAGCAGCAGGGGCTTAGTGTCTATGGGAGGGTGACCCTATACTGTTCCAAATGCATAAGGGACCAAAAAGAAAACCCATGGATGAGGAGCCTTGGCTTAGCGCGTAATGCATAAAATGAATTTTGCACCCACATCTACTCGGTTGCTACTTATTCACTCTATTTCCTCCCTCCCCACCACCCTGGCCTCCTTCCATATCTTGCTCTTGTTCACTTTGCTTTTGGTTAAACAGCTCATGAAATTAATGTCATGGCAGGATCATGGGTATGTGCATGTGTGCATATAAAGGAAATGGTGATAAATTAGAAATTGTGTTGATCTGATAAGGAAGGAGTCAAAGAGCAATAGAACAAATGTACAGTGTGTGTGTGTGTGTTTGTGTGTGTGTGTGTGTGTGTGTGTGTGTGTGTGCAGAAGCACTCCCACTACCAAGGGATATGTACTATATGTGTGTGTTTGTAGACAGAAGTGGTAAAGAGGTTGAGCTGAAGGCAATGATAAGACAGTACTCTGTGTGTGTGTGTGTGTGTGTGACAGAAAGAGACGTCCCAGATATTAAAGGCAGGTAAAGTTGCAGAACGCTGAGCGCAGTTAGCTTTTCTCTAGGTAATTGCTCCTTGCCGTAAATGCTAATTTGGTGTCATGACTGCTTGAATGAATCCCAGATGGGATTTTAAAAGTACCCAGCCTCTTTGTAATTTCATTCTGTTTAACCCGCCCATCCAAAGCCTCTCACCGCATGCGTTCTAATGTATGTGTAATGTATGCAAACTTCAACTTAAACCACCCGTTCTGTGTTCAATTTAACATTTGTAACATGCCTGTGGTCACTGTCAGCGTTTGAATCATTCTATTGTTGTACGTTAAGGCAACAATTCCAAAAAGAGTTTGATCCATTAGGCAAAATGGAAATCATTACAAATCATGAGCCATGTAGGACAAATTAAAACAATGTAGAGGATAATAAAAAAATCTATTCAGCAATTCTATAGGTATTAACAAATTGCTTTGGTAATTTGTTAACAAATTCTTAAATACACATTTGTTGTTCTGTTCTTAAAAAAAGATTTGAAACACTTTTTGATTGATGCCATGTTGCTGTTCTGTCATTGAATCCCCCGAAGCAAAACCATTTAACTGGCTTAAGTTGAAAAGATAAATTGTTTTTGCTATTAAATTATTTAAAGTAGCAACTTAGTGCAAAACACCTGCAGAACATGTGCTCTAATGTTTAAGATTTATTTTATTTTTGCGTGCAGCTTGGGATTATTTTGACAAAGCCGTTATCGTAGTGGACCCTCGTCTTTTCAGACTGTCTGATAGTTACTCGGCTGGCTTTGCCCTCACTGTGTGTTTGTGATAGGTTAGTTCTTTGGCGTTTCTGATTAAATGTGTGGGTTTACTGGATGTCTGCACTTATGGATTTGTGTACATGCTCTCCTAATTTGTGCATACTTCTGCTGGCTGGGTCAAATCAGGGGCCATATTGAGAGCAGCCATACATTTTACTTGCTTTTGTAGTGTCTGAGAATTGAAGTCTTAAAGCTCAGAAGTCTCCATATGGATTAGGCTGTAACAAACCGAGTCTATGACATGCCTCTAGCTCATAAACATCCTCTTCTATCTGTTGACTGCAGAGAAGGGATTATTTAGGACTACATGGTGGCTTGTCTCTGTCCACATGCCCTCTTTCATTGCAGAAAATTCTCAAAGTGAAGTCCGGGGATCCCAAGTTTTCAGATTCATTCATTTAAATTATCAATTCATATTTTTACATAACCTCTATTTATTTTTACTTCGTTTTATTCTATATTGTTTTGGTGGACAGTCTATGGCTCTGCATGGATGTATTTATTCAGTAGCATTAGTTTTGTTTTGCCTTATTTACCTTAGTGTTTTGATGGATTTTACTTGTTTGTGATGAACCTTCACTTTAGTTTTGAAATTCAATAATTGTGCAACACATTCATAAAGAATGCCTGCCAGTAAGCCCTCATTTCATCATTTGGAGGTCCAAAACATCAACAACAGGCTAAACGTTGTAAAGTAATAGTTTATCAGGGGATTTAGATTATACATAACCGTTGTTTCAACAGCATTCTAATGAGGATATTTCATATTTGAAATCTATTCCTTTAATAAAACTGATTTTGTGTAAGTGCTATTATATGACTATATATCATACAAACTGATGACATCATCTAACATGTAATGCTGACTCATCTGACTTGCTGTCACAAGCCATCATTGTTCTGTTCTCCAACTAACCAGACTGTTAAAAGGCAAACGTCTTTCACAGAGGTTGAATTATGATCTGCATTGATTGGTTTATTCATTCAGTAGCAGCAGTTATGCTATGCATTCCAACATTGTAGGTGGTCAACCCACATTTTCATTGCAATAAAATGTAACGCAAACTAGTTTGAGTCAGAAAACTAGCCTGCTTTTCATGTCTTCTGATCTTTAAATCACCAAATCAATGCTTACTCTCATTTGTTGAGATGACTGTTTGGCTGGTGAATGAATGAACAACACACAGGCTAGCAACACAATCCCTTTTTTCCCTTTTGAGTCATTAGGCTTTACGTCATAGGCCAACCAGGGCAATGCCATTTGTGGAGGGGCCGCTTACTAAAAATTCTAGACACGGTTGTGATCGTTTGTGCTTTCTGATTAGACAGGACAGCAAACAGTCAGGATTTTATTGAGTGATTAGTTGTCCCTTGCTGTGAGGAGGCAGAAAGTTGTGAGTTGGCTGATGCAGAGTGGAGCGGGCAGGTTGGGGTACAGGGTTTGACCATGTCCTGGATGTAAGCTGGGGCTGACCCGTTCTGGGCCCTACATGCAAGTACTAGTGTCTTGAAGGGGATGCGGGGCAGAAATTGGTACCCAGTGAAGAGAGTGGAGAAGCGGTGTAGTGTGAGAGAACTTGGAGACAAGACGAGCGAGTCATCTGCGTAGCTGTGACAAGAAAAGTTGTGCGAGTGAATGACAGACCTGAGAGAGTTGGTTTCGAGAAAATCAGAGGAGACCCAGGACTGAACCCTGAAGAACCACAATTTTGAGTGGGCAAGGTTATGAGGTAGATCCTCTCCAAGTCACCCGGTCTGCCAGGTAATATGTGAGCAAAGAGAGCACAGAGCACGAGACACCCAGGACCTGGAGTGTCGAAATGAGGATCTGGTGGTTCACTGTGTCAAAGACAGAAAAAAGATCCAGAAGGATGAAGACTTAAGACAGAGAGGTTGCTCTAGTGATGTGTAGCTGCTCAGTGACAGCAAGGAGGGCAGTTTCTGTTGAGTGGCCAGCCTTAAAGCCAGACTGGTGGGGATCAAGAAGATTGATCTGGTGGAGATAAGGAGAGAGTTAACTGTAAATGACACTCTCAAGAGTTTGGGATAGAAATGGAAGAAGGGAGACGGGTCTGTAGTTATTTACCTCAGACGAGTCAAGTGTTGTTTTTTTTAGTAATGGGGTCACTTTTGCCTCTTTGAGGGTGTCAGGGAAACAGCCAGTTGACCAGGAGATGTTGATGAGATGGGTGAGCAAAGGTCAAGAGCAATAGACTGTAGAAGGTGAGAAGGGATAGATTCAAAGGGGCAAGTGGTTGGGCGGGCAGAGGTGATCAAAGTAGGAATTTGATTTGGAGATAGAGGGGTGAAAGAAGAAAGAGTACTGGATGTGATGAATGGAAATATGATTTCAGGAAGTGTGGTAGAGAATGAAGAATGGGAGAATCTAGGAGATTAGAGAAGATGGAGAAAAGTGTTTTGGGGTTGGAGAAAAAGCGTTCAATTTTGTTTGATAAAAAGAGCGTTTTGCCGCAGAAACAGAGGCAGCAAAGGAGGAAATAAGAGACTAATTGGCAGATCATCTGGGTGTTTAGATTTACACCACTTTGTTTCCACAGCTGAATAGTTGATCTTTCAGCATGCACTGAGTGAGATAACCACGGACCTGGGGAGGACTTGTGAGCTTGCCATGAAGTAAGAAGACAGAGAGTCAAGAGAGGAGGATAGACGAAATAATCAGCTGTGATAAGGTTGTGTGTAAAGCCCCAGGTGACTAGAAGCTTATGCGGGGCACACAGAGCAAAAGCCTGTCTGGCAGCACCCACTCTGTACTATACTTCTTTTACAATCCTCTTGTCATAATGTTTTCATGCCACAAACTCAATATCATATCATATATCACATATATTGCTCTGGCTTGCTGGCCTCAATTCAGTGTCCCAGTATTGGCCGGGGGAACAACTTGCATCTTACTTTGGATCGTCTTTTACTATTTGATATTTGATATTATTTCCAAGACATTTTCAGTTAAAGTTCAAATCCCTGCTGCCAAGGTTCTTCTCTATTGGTCACAGATGGGTCACAGGTGGTTGGATTTATTCACACACTTTACTTTCTTTTCACATTTTTATTTACAGCATAATATGTTGCTGTTTATGTAACAACATTCTGTATATTAACGCTATGGTACAAAATAGGTTGTTATAGTATGTACTTTGTAAAATTACAACTTCCCTGTGCGGATTTTTGACTTTTCAATACTGCTTGCTAGCGTAATTGTTCTGTGATCACAAAATAGGCTTCCCATTGAAATATATTACATCAAAATTTCTAATCAACACACACACACAAAAAAATTCACGGGACCTGTACACAACTCAGTAGATGAAATAACTTGACCATTTCACAAACTGCATGGGACTGGGCTGGATCCCCATGTTTTTCACATCAAAATGCTCAGAAGAAACTCCTCTTTCTGTACAGTGGCACCCAAAATAGTTTTGGAGGATTGTATGAAGAGAAACATTGGCCCTAATGCGAAATATTTCTCAAATCTATGAAAATTGGTTTTGGTGCTTGAAATTAGTGTACAAAAGTGGCATAATATGTGAATAAAGGGGTAAACAATAAAAAAATTAATAAAATCGTTTTGTGAGTAGGAGGGTTGTCAAAGTCAAACATTGCTTGGACTCACCGGTGCATCTTTTGTCCTCAGAGGGTTAATTGAAGAGTTAAAAGGAGGTAGACACTCACAGAGATGAATAACAGACAGTCTACAGTTAGGTACTTGAACATCCAAATCAACAATTGCCCTAAAAGACCTGAAAAAAGAATGTTAGTGTACAAATCTAATCTATATATCTATCTATCTATCTATCTATCTATCTTTCATCAAGCCATCCATCCATCCATCCATCTATGTATTATTTTTGTGACACCTGCAGAAAGTAATATTTCTTCGGCTGAGACAAAAATCCTTCGGATCTTTTCTTTTTGCAGTGAGGGGCACTGGTTCATATATCTGGTATTCTCCAGGATGGGATACCTCATTAAGATTGGCATTAGAGGTTTCCTGTGACATGATTTGTTTCCAGGGTGAATGAACTCTGCACTCTGAGGGAGACTTCCCACACCAGCCGACACCATTATCCCTGGGATCACATGCACATGGTTTGCTGAATATTGCATCAAGACTCATTTTCTTTGCTACACTTGCTTACTTTCCACCTTTAACTTTCCGGCTTTCACTTCTCTCTTTTGCATCTGATAAATGCAGATCTGGCACCTGTTAACGCCTGAGCGCTCTCAATATGCCACGCATGTGTTATGGGCCCAATTTTTGGGATATGTAAGCAAAATCTTTCACTATGTGTGAAACAAACTTGTGAAGTTGTGGGGAGAAGGGCATCAATGTCAATATGATATATATTTTTTTTATATTTTCTTCTTCTCAGCATATACACAATTGTAGCATGATATAAATATAGCACTTACTGGCAGTGGCAATGCTTCATGCTTTGAACAAATAATACTTGCATATTTTACCTCTATACTTGTGCATTGCGTATTTTTTTCTTTATACATGCATATTGCATATTTTTTCTCCATTTGTCAGGAGTCAGAAAAGAGCCATCCTTCTGTGTATTTATCTTTCATCTGCCCAATATCTGCACACATGCACTTTCCTGTATGGGCAATGATGACGATGCATATGACGTTTGGAGCCTTGCAGTGATGCTAAAATGCTAACTTAATTATACAGCACCGTAGAAAAGATACTTTTGTGTGTGTATGTCTGTGGGGAGTCAATATCTCATAATGAGCGAACTGTACAATTGCAGAGAGACTAAATTGATGGAACCTCACATGCGGAGATATTGCTCTTTTGAATTGATCCCAAGGAATCTAACTCTCTTTTTCTGTATAATTCCCCCCTCTCTACACTGGTTTGTGTGCACACTAAAACAAAGAGATAAACATTCACTCTCTTTCACTTACTCGTGTTGGTAGCCTGTGCTGCTGCCATGCTCCTAAACTCGGAAGAATCAATAATAGCTGGCAGGCAAACTTACTGGTGGGCCAGCTGAGGAATTCTGGATTATGAGACCAAAATGTTACACTCCAGGAGCCTTTAACAATAATAAATGTCCACAAGAGCCAGACAGCAATGATTTGGCATGGTCATTCCCCAAAAATATCCTCCTTTTTCTACAAATACTGTATATAACTTCATTATTATATATTATTTTATTTAATTTTTTACAGTTTTACAGTTTTCACACCAAACTCAAGAAACAGTGGGAGCAAAAACTGTCCTGTCCTGTTAGTAGGGTCCTGAAGACTGTCCCATGACTGTACACTGTCCTGTACACTGTCCTGTGCCTCCAAGACACTGTCCTGTGACTCCATGACTCCATGGAGTCACAGGACAGTGTCTGACTGTCCCGGGACAGTCATGGAGTCACAGGACAATGTCCGGCTGTCCCGCAACAGTCTTCAGGACACTACTAACAGGACAGGACAGTGTTTGCACCCATTTTTGCTGCCAAGCTCTTCACCTGCATCAGGTCAGTTGTCTTTTTCGAAGCGTTGACCCGTGTTCAGTGACCTGTGTTGATGATCCATCTCCAGGTCAGAAATGGAGCCGGTGGAGAAGATTCATTGCAGGACAGGCTGACAAGTACAATGAGTATTGTACTCGCCACTGGTCACTGTCAAAACCTTCCATTGGCGACCGGCAAACATGACCATAGCCTCCATTTCATCCACGGCAGCTGTGATGGAAGACTAGAAGAATGTTCACCTTCCATAAAAACTGGCGTTTCTATTTGTCCCTCTATATACCATCTTATAAGACTCTGGCTTTTGATTTTCAAATGTATGTCAAAGCAGAAAGATGAAAATGGACCTGAAGAAATTAGCTGTTTCAAGAGAGTTTAAATCTGCAGTCCAGAGTTTGGTACATGACCAACCATTTGGTAACTAAATTAATTTTGAAATACCCTTTCTTATCCTTGGATTAATTAAACAATGAGCTACAGTCTTAAAGCTTTATCACAGCTGACGGTCCAGCAGCCCATTGACAGACAAAAACACATCAATAAGATCCTCACAGCTGGTGGGTTTCCTGGTTGAAGGAAATCCTTAAATAGAATATCTGACACCTTACTTTGTCAGACTCTTTTAGGTTCAACTCCGTTTCATAAAGGTACTTCTTGTTCATATTACCTTAGTTTTGGTATTAGCCTTTTGTAACCCTGGAAAATCAGTCACTCTGCTAAAAAATCCTTTTGTTGGCATGGTAGTGCTTTGTGTAATTGAGCTCATAGTTTTGCATCTGATCCCTGCCAAGTACTTTGTTTTAATACTTCATCACCATGTTCTCATGCTGCTTCAGTAAACATGTTTTATTACTCTCCATCACATATTTTGTTTAACAAATAGTTTAGAACATGGCTCGAGAGAAAAAAACAATCCAATATCTAAAAGCTGTTTTTTGTTTACAGAATCCTCAATAGCTACTGATTTTTCTCTGGTACAGGATTGTATCTCTCTTTAGCTGTTGGTGCATTACCTCAGCAGCCGGCCAGTCAGCAATGCAGGCAAGTCTGTCAATCATGACAGCCAAGCTGCCAGGAAACAAAGCTTCCCCCCTGCAAGCTAGTCAGTCAGCTACAGTACATTGTGAATTAGAAAACCAAACAGTCAGTCAAGCATTTCCTTGCATCATTGTTTGCCTAATTAATATCATATATCAAAGACATGAACAAAAACATCTGGTGTACTACCGGAGAGAAAACGCTGAGTGATTACAATGTGTGTGTGTGTGTTTGTGTGTTTTTATGTTGTTCTAAATACCTCCAGGGCAGAATCATGAAACAAGCATTGAAGTGTTACTGAACACATGGAAAGAAGTAATTGTAATTCAGCACATACTGCACATTTAACTACTGACCTGCCAAATTTTCCATTCCACTTTCAAACAGGAAGAAAGAGCCAGTACATCTATCTAAGTTTTCTTAGTTTACTTACAATAAAGAAGAATTGACACTGTCACCTCAGTCACTGGGATAGCCAGTAGAGGCTCTCTCAGCCAAGTGGATAAATAGGAATGAAAGACTATACTTTAGGGGGTGGAGAGACAAACAAAGTGGTAGCTAGATACATAGTTATGTAAAGTCAACAGTAACGGCATCAATTCTTGTTATGTATGGCTCAGTGTTTACATTTGTATTGATTCTCAATGGAAAGTAACCAGATTATTCACACTGCATCTGTCCTATTGGTGAGAACAGCTCAGAATACGCTTTTAGCAACAAGAGGAGGAGTGACAATTTGAGACAAAGACATAATCAAGTTTCTCATCAAAGTCCCTCTAAGTAGAGTACTGCAGTTGCTAGTAGCCAAGTAGCCCGGGCTACAGATAAGGAACACATGCTTCCACTCACCTCATCAACCCTCTCCATAAAAGCCCGGTCCTCACACCTCTACTCTACCAGATAATTTGGTCATGTTTGGTAGTATGCTGTGTTTCTGCTCCCTCGTGTTCCCGTAATCCCTTGTATCTATTATTGCTTCAGACCTCCAGCTCCTTTTGTACACTAACCTGTGGTTGTTTGTGTCCACAGGTCTTCCCGTGTTCCTCACTGCTCTCCTGTGCTTCAACGTCAGGTTTTTCATCCTTCCTCTGTAGATTAACTCCAAGCCAGCCAGCTCGCTGCCACCAGTACTTCTGCTTGAGACTCTTTTAATTAATACACTGTTTACACTTACCCACCAGTTCCAGGACTTGGGTTTGGGGGTCCGTCTTTAACAAAAACCTAGGCATGGTAGGCATGATTGGGAACCGCTGGACAGAGCCAGGCTAGCTGTTTCTCCCTGTTTCTGATCTTTGTGTTAAGCTACTGCAAGACAACCAGCTGCTAGCTTCATATTTACAGACAGAGAGGGGTATCAATCTTCTCATCTCAACTTTATACATTGAAAGTACTGTGCACTAACTCTGCAAATTGTGTTTTAATAATCCAATTTTCGTGTGCATTTTTGTATTTTTATCAAACGTTCACTTATACATCCAATAGGCCTATTCAAAATGAACAGCAAGGAGATTTCTGGATTTCTTAAAGACTAGAGCCCTGTTGCACTGCTTCCCCACTTTTCTCTGTTGGAGAAATGATGCAAACCAAAACCCTGCTAAGTCTACAAAATAGATAAAATAGCTGAAGACACAATATTAGCTCAAAAACATGTTTTTGGTTAATTTGAATAGTTTTCACGGATTTCTTCAACTGCCAAAACTTTTGGATGGAAGTTAAATGAGATTCTCTGTGACTATTCTCGCAATCAACAAAGTCAAAGACTGCAAATACACATACAAAATCTGAACATTATACATGACCCTTAAGGTCATGGATATTCCCTCAGGCCCTTATTCTGCCAAATGTGTCTGTGCGAGGGAAACGGATCATAATTCGTGTGAAAAAGTGCAAAGTGATAACTTAAGAGGCAGAGTGAATGTGGGTGTGTGTGTTTTTACATGTGTGAGATAGAAAGAGAGAAAGGGAAAAACATGGAGAGAAGACTGTGTGGTATGTTGTGCTGAGGGATAAAAGAGCTGCCCCAAGAGACTGCAGAGGAGAGCATAACACACACACACACTTTGTGGGGACCCGTCATTGACATAATGCATTCCCTAGCCCCTTGCTTGTTCCTTCCTCTTTTCATTTTTTTTCACTTTCTATACATTATGTATATTTTCTTCTTCAAACACCTTTTGTTTCCTTACTGATGTAGACTTCGTAAAGCTTTTTATTTACAGACCCAAAATGGACCTCCAGTCAGAAATTACACCAAACCAAAATCAAATTTGAATCACTTTCCCCCACTGATGAGACAAGAGACTCTAGCGGTGTGCACACACATTGAATAAACATCACAAACACACTTACTAAAGCCAAATAATCCTCTGCTCATTGTAATGATGTCATCACAGAGTGCTGACTTAATCTGGAGCTCCTATCAAGTGGAAGAAGCAATAACCTTATCATCCAACTTTGACATCTTTACAGTTTTTTTTCCACTGTCGGGGACAATGTGAGTAACATGCTGAACTCTATCTACAGCCTGCACAGCAGCAGTTCACGTGAGCCGAACTCTAGGTCCTTTTTCATTGCTTTAAAACAGTTTTCACAACTCTACACACTTATCCCTTGACTTTAACCACAATGTGCACAACACTGTGGATTTACAGCACTTTGTTTACATGCTAACACACTGCTGTCACAACTGTTCACCACACATTCAAAACAGAATAGATTTCAGTCCGGTGCCACTCAAACACTGCTGAATGCAATTTTAGCTGAAAGCCTAAGAAGGTGTCTTGTTTAATACTTGTTACATTCACTGTGTTTATATAGAAACTGCTCAGAAAGATTTTTTGTGTACCAACACCAAATAAGAATGACACAATATACACTTTACCGTTTGAGAGAAACAGTGAACAGGTAATAGAGCAACGATACCAACATGTCCAGACAAGATGTCTGAGGCTACATACACAGCTATACATTTTTTTAATTGAAAAACACTATAGCTATATGATAGTAAAGTGCGTTCTTAATGTTTTTTTCAGAAAGTGATGGAGGTGAAAGCACCTCCATTACTTTGGATGGAAACAGCACGTTTGTTTGTATTTAAGATGATGCAGACGTCCAATGTAAATGTGCTGTATTTATATAGCGCTTTTCCAGTCTTAACAACTGCTCAAAGCGCTTTTACATCTACAGGAAACATTCACCAATCACACACATTCATACACTGTGGCTGGGGCTGCCGTACAAGTTGCCACCTGCTCAGCAGATAAACATTCACACACATTCACACTCCGATGCGCAGCACCGGGGGCAACTCGGGGTTCAGTGTCTTGCCCAAGGACACTTCGACAATGACTGCAGGGGCGGGGATCGAACCACCAACCTTCCGATTGGAAGGCAACCGCTCTACCACTGAGCCACAGCCGCCCGCCCAATGTGATGAAGAAGAGGCAGGATTGGTCACACTTTTCTTTGTTACTGTTACAGTATGTACCTTTACTTTTCTTCTGAAATAATTCCATAGATTACTACAGACAGATTATTATATTGAAGCAAAATGCAGATTTTCGTTCCTTCTTGTTTACGTTACGTGACAATTGGTTTATTATATAAAATCTATATCTTCCTTTAAAGAAACTAATGAGTAGTGTAAAGTCTCTTATAATACCTAAATGTGTTGATGTCTGATGAAACATTTTCTCTTTAGTCATGTTAACAAAGTATGCAGACATTGTTTGGCAGAAAAAGAAAACAGCTGTTCATTGTTTGCATCTTAATCACCTTGTTTTGAATGACAACAACAGACTTGAGGCACAAAACGTTTCTCTTTTGCTCTTAGTTTCTTTCTCTCGCACTATTTTTCATTCGGCAGGGAAGCCACTTCCAATATATTTTTGGCACAGTATTTTTTTTTAAACAGAGTTGAAGTGTCGGTAAAAAAGTAATTTGGAGAGGATGCAGATTTAAGGCAGCACACAGCAGCTGAGACTCAATCCCACGTCATCACATGCACCTCCTAAACTATGCTCAAAAAGTCTCTCCAACTCATACCTCGCCAAGTTTAAAGCTCCATCTGTGGGAGCACACACTGATCGAAGATTAAAGCCAAGGCCTAAGGACATATTTTATGAAGAGCAAAGTTATTACATTGCTGTTCTGTCACAAGTTGTCCCTGCTGCTGAAGCCAGAGGATTTCACAGGTCCCCGCTCTTTACCCTGATACTCTTCACACATGAATGTATGCAGCACTAACCAGAAGATTAGAGACCCGAGTTTGGGACCAGAAGATTACCAGTTTGAATCCCTGGACAAGCTGTGGAAATCTGGACAGGGGAAGAGGAGAAGCATTTCTTTACCCATGTGAAAAAGTGTCATTTTAAGAGTGGCTTTGGGCAAGGCACTTGACCCTCATCTTCTCTACTCAAGTTCCATTAGTAAAAGTCTGTTCAGTATTTGAACTACCTATGACTAGATAGCAAGTGTGAGTGTGCAGCAGACTACAGCTGCCTCAAGTACAGAGGCTCAGACCTCGCCGCAGCGGCCGTGGGTTTCCAATTCCAACCTGCAGCCGTTTACTGCATGTTATTCCCCTCTTTCAACGCTTTCATGTCTTAACTATCCTATCAAATAAAGGCGTAAAATGCCAACCAAAAAAGAATCAAATCAAATCAAGGAAATTCTGAATATTGGCTAACAGACTCACTGACATCTGTCCAACCCCTGTTCTGAAATATAATCCAAACCTGGAACCATTTTACAATCTGTCAAGTTCTTTTACTTAGGGTTTCCCAAAGGGCAACTGTGGAGGAAGATTTGGATTTAGGGAAATCAAAATGGTACCGTTGTGCCACAGAAAATCAGCATGCTTTAGTAAATGAACCCAGCTATTTGAATAAAAGCAATTCCCAGATCCAAGGTTAGTGCTTGGTACTAATGTGACAGTGAAGAAAGCACTCAGCAGGCTAATCTACATAACATCACACTGGTGATAAAAGTTCATCGGCCAAGTCCATATCATGCGTCTTATGTCTTTCCTTTCTTATCCGGTTCATAAAATAAGTGGGGTTTCTTTTGTTACTCATATGGCTCTTGTCTCTTGTAGGCGTTTTCTCCACAGTAAATTCACTGAGCAGCCACTGTGTTGTGAGGTCTGAAAGGTAAGCAAAATGTAACCCTCTTTTTCTTAAACGTCCCACAGAGACACTCTCTCACACACACACACACACACAAATATCCCCAGAAAAACCCTCTCCTGAGATTACACCGCTCTATTCCGTGTGAGAAAAAAATAAGCATCTTTTATGTTCTCTTCAACAATGAAAGAGAGCCGAGAAGGTATAAGAGAAACATGGGAATCACAAATAGCCCTCCCTGGAGGCCATTAGTGTGCTGTGTCGAGGGAGTTGTTGTCAGAGGATTCTTTTATTTGAATTGTTCATAATGCAGGAGCTGGTGTTTCCCGCTTCTGGGTAATTACATGCCACTCAATGTTCATAGCAGCTAAGAACTTTAGAGTAATAATCCTAAACAGACAGGCAAAATTGTTTATTATACATATGAGCAGCACAATTACAGCTGGCATCATACTGAATACAATAAGGATAAAATAGGCATTCTGAAAAGTTAACATCTTTGGATTTGTCAGTGTCTGTGAGTCAGCAATGGCTTTAAATAACTGCCTCTGCAATAACCCATCTTGTAAAGTGGATGTTATTTAGGACATGTAGCTTGCATTTTGTGTTTTTGTTTTTGTACAATATCATTTTGGAGCTTTACAACATTACACAACATTCAAGTTCTCCATTGTTGGAAGTATTATTAGGCTAAACAGTTCAAATATCCTATTAATATAAAATCATCTGTAAGAACATTGCGATCATGAATGATGATAAACGACTTTTAAATGATACATTTTTCACAAGAATGTTGATCATGTTTATCAATTTTCTGGATTCAATATTAAAGAAGCAACCTCTTCCTTTAGCACATGCACTTACTGAACTCTGAGATTCCAAGTTTAGATATTAACAATAACTCAATATGTTATTGGCCACCAAGGTAGGGGAAGTAGGGCTGCACTCTAAGAGAAAGAGATTTCTTTGAAAGAGATAATTTGGTTGTGGTCATTTAAGATGGGCAAGATTCACAAGAGCAGGTTAAACATAGAGTAGAAATAAAGAAGAAAAAGACCAAACATAAGGGTGGGAGGGGTTCTTCAAATTATGCCTCAGAGGAGTGGAGAGTCAGAAGGCACTTCATTCATTAAACTGATTGATTCATTGTCAGAGTTCTTCTTGGTCCGTGTGTTTAGACAACACAGAACCCAACAGACTGGGTAGGAGAGGGAGAGAGAGAAAGATCAATGGTGTTTTAAGGGAAGAATGAAGTAGGAAGGCAGAAGAGAGCACCAGGGAAAGTGAGATAAATAGTGTGTGTTTGTGTGTGTGTGTGAGAGAGATGAGGTGGGGGCACACATAGACCATTCAAACTGATGGCTTTTAATGCAACATACCTGAACAAGACAGTGAAATGAGCAAACTAACAATTTTTAACACAAATGTTTACCAAGATAAGACACGTCTTATTTATCTTTTGTCATACACTTGTCACATCACTAGGTAGCTCAATAGCATATTGATTTTACCTTATTTGAGTCAGGGTTTTAATCCAAATATGATTTTCACATGTTTGATTTTGTTTACATTTCCAGGTACACACACACAAACACAAACACAAACAGTAAGACTTCTTCTCAGTAAGTTGCATTTCACATGCCCTATACTGCTCCCGTGACAATATCATTTCAATAGAAATAACAATTTTTCCTCACCCATACAACATGCTGAGACCATCTGTTTCAGCACAGCCTGAGACCTAACCACTCATCCTCATCTTGTGCATGCCCCAAGTGGCTAACTTGGCCTCAAAACAGAGAACACAACAAAATATGTTGGTCTTTTTTCACATAAAGAACACGTCCGTGCCTCATGATTGTACTCAGAGTTTCGCTCTATCACAATGAGTCAGTTAACCCTCGTGTTGTCTTCACTTTCGAGACCCTCTCGTGTCCCTCGGGTCAAACTGACCCGGGACTTATTTGGGGTTTTAAAACAATTCTGAAATAAAATTGTACTTCATATTAACAAATATTTTCTTTATCTCAATTTCAAACAATTGAGATAACATGTATGTTAAGGGAACTCATCAGTCTCTACTAGAACACAATTAAACATGGAAGTGGGGTTAGTTTTTTGACTAAAGGTTATATTTCATGTTAAAAATCCACTTTGTGATCATTCTTGAAAAAGTGGTCATATCCACAATAATTTTCTGAACTGAGTCAGGAATTTGTGTTAATCACAGAAGATAAGATAAGGCCGTTGATTTTAAGGTAGAAAATATGTAACTTGTACCATTTTTTTCTTTTTTTAAAAATTTGAAATGGGTCAATTTGACCCGAATACGATACAAGGGTTAAAACATTTGCAGCCTGTAGGCACTGAAGCAACATTGTGGAACTATGCAACCCTTTTGGTTATTACCCCAAATGACGGGCATCTGCAGGTCCGTTGACCTCTAAAGGAGTGCCGATGCCCTCCTGCCAAGCTGTTCAAGTGTTGACAAACATATTTTCGAATATTCACTACATTTTCAGTAATAGGAAATAAAATTTGATATTCAGATAGCACAAGACATTTTAATCTGGAACCCTTCTGTCACAGTGTTTCAGCTTTCGCATGGTGGTGATGGTGCAGTGGATATGACACATTCCTTTAGTGTGGGAGATCTGGGTTTGATTCCCACTGTGATCCATCAACCAATGTGTCCCTGAGCAAGACACTTAACACCTAATTGCTCCAGAGGTGTGGGACCTCTGATATATAGCAATTGTGAAATGCTTTGGATAAAAGTGTCATCTATATGACATGTAATGAATTAGTGGAACATTTTATCAGGTATTTAATGTTCTTACAGGTTGTCGTGTCAACGTCCAATCAACATCAAAGTTGTCCTGACCGTAACACATGCTGTGTACAAGCCGTCTCTCTGTGTCTGTCTAAAATAAACCATGCACACAGCTCTGAAAGTTTGCCTCCATTCCCCTTGCCAAACATCATCATTTCTGCTGGTATCTGCACTGCAGGCAGCTCAGAAATGTCCTCCCCTGTGGCATCACCAGACACCATCTGTATCATCCCTCATAGTGCCAGGCACAACCCCACAACAGCTCCTATATGAACCCCTCCAGCCATTTCTGGGAGGTCAGTCCAGTTTATCTCGTTTTTTTTCCTCTACCCCAAAGTGATAGAGGTTGTGCTCTAACTTAGTGATGCCGGCCTTTACAGAAATCTGCCTAAGGGTCGTAGCGAACACAAGTGGAAATATTCACTTTTCTGATGAGAGACTTCTACCACACTCTCATCCATACACTTTAAATCCATTAGAGAATCCAATAATGTATATCCTAGTGGGTGCCAGGCCCTCAGGATAAATGTGTAGAATTAAAGGCATGAGTGATTAATAACCCGTAGAGCTCATTTCTTGGCTTCATGTGGAAAAAAACGACTGCATAGCACTAAGCTTCCAGTCCTAGTCCTCTCTAAGAGCACATCTGTTGGCCTCCTCAAAAGATATGAGTTCATACTAGCTGCTGGAATGAAGGGCACCCCACGCTCAAGGTTGGTCTTCATCCCTGCTTTTAGACAGGCAGGTGAGGGACACCAGCCCTGAGGCAGCAATATTGTGACCGAAAGAAAACCCATCAGTTTCCCCTGGATATGTGACAGGAAGCCTGTGGGCGTATTAACTACAGCGGAGTTAAAATAGTGTCCAAATCCACTTCAAAATCCTAGGTCCAATCACCTGTGCTGTCCCCCCCCTTGTTCTTAGTGACCCAGTCCTCTGAGCTGAGGTGAGTCACGGTCTGCCTGTGAATTATTGTTTTGTTCGTTTTTTCTCTTTGTTCTGCTTGTATCCTGTGTGTTGGTCTGTGAATGTGTGTGTAGTTGTGGGCGTGTCCCCTTGGGGAACCTGGATCTTTCAGCACAGCTATAATTGGTTATCCAATCAACTCTGCTTAAGGACTCCTGGTCTCTTGACGTCCAGCGCCAGATTGTTTTTCTGCTATCAGCGTGGTAACCACCGTCAGCCGACTCTAGTGTCTTTTGTATAAATTTTCTCGATCTTTGCTTGGACCTTGAAGTAATTGTTCTTTGTTTGTTTTTCTAAGACAATGTCCTTTGGATTGGAGCTCTTAGCCGCTCGCTGCCACGTCACGCCACCGGCTCGCGACTCCTACAGCCCAACACTCATTACCCTCAACCCTGCCAAACGAACCAACAAAAAGAAACACAAAAACAACTTACTCTGTTTCAATAAGATTCATAAAAATCTTGTTGCACATTCCGCTACTGAGTCTGAGTCTGCATCTGAGTCCAGATAGACAAAAAAACAAAGGTATACCTAAAGTAATTTCAGCCCTGTCTCTTTCCACTGAGGGCTATTTGTTAGCTGTGAGAGAGAAATCCCCCGCCAAGCGACAGATTGCACTATGTTGTTTTTACTGGACATGAACATGGCACCATGACACTACCTCAGAACAACTGAAAACTAGGTTGTCCTTCATTGCTCTTGTGTCTTGTTCATTCCTAACTAAAATGGGTCATCATCATTGGCAGATAAAAAAGAAAAATGGCCTACTTAGACCTTCTTCAGCTGCACATACCCCCTGCAACTACTCCATAAACAGGAACCAAACTGAGCAGAGCTCTACGATCCCCTGAGTAACCTGAACTGGCTTGTTTGAGCTGCTATCTACCTTTATCAAGTGTCACAAAAATGGCCTATACGTGAAATTAAATGTTGCACGAACACAAAACCCGAGAGCATGATGGAAAAGAGCGGACAGGTACAATGAGGTGAAATAACGCTGAAAGCAAAGGAAGAGACAAAAGGGAGCGGGGAGAAGAAAAAGGCAAGGCAGATAAAAAGGAACAAAGGAGACAAAGTCAAAAACGCATTAGTGAGGAAAAAGGAACAGGAGAAAGAGAAATGACAGAATGCAGTTAAGGTAATGATAGGGAGTGTTAAAGGGAGAAAGAGTACATAAATGGGAGAGAGAGAGAAGTCTCCAGTCTATTTTTTTTTTGTTTTATTATCTTTTACAATAACAGGTGGATTCTGCCAGGGGTAAGCGGGGTAATAATGTGGCCCCTGTATTCGCTGATAGGAGATATTAAATTGAACTCAAGACAAACACACTCACTTTACTCTGATATGACCTTAAGGAGAAAATCTAAATCAGAATGTCCAAAGAAATAGTTCTCACTGTATGCACTGTAAGCATGTGGTAATTTAAGACGAAGTGACTGAGCACGGTTGTCAGGTTTAACAACTAACGTTGGTGTCTGTGACCTAACGTTACCCCGCTGTTTCTTGCAGGTGAGAAATTGGAAACAGCCCTCCTGGTTCTGATGGGCCAAATAATGAAAGTAATTAGCTGCATAAGATAGATAGCCAAAACCTAGAGACCAACCACAATGTTCTGCAAAGAGATAATTAAAAAGCAATTGGCAAGAGATTTTCATACAATTCTATTATTACCTTGCACAGTAGAAAGAAAGACAGCAACTGAACGCCTGGCAGAGGTTTACTTCTTGGTGATGGTGTGTTTCACCCACGTGCCAGCTGTGAGAATTAAAGAAATGCCAACAAATGTGTTCAAATGTTGTTTTAGTCGTGCAACAGAAAACTCAAATTGGACAGATAGTCTAGCTAGCTGTCTGGATTTACCTTGCTTCCCAGTGACTCCAACCCCCCGTGTTTTGTCGGTGGTCCGGCCGACTTCTGATCCTGTTGCCTTATTGCGTGATGCTATTCCTGTTGTCTTGTTGTTGCCGGGTTTCCTGTTGCGGTTCCAGTTGCATTGTTGGCGAACTGGCCCCCTCCTGATCCAGTTGGCTTGTTGGCGGACCCTGGCCCGCCTGTTTTCAGCCCAGCAGCCCCTTCACCTGCTCGGTCTGCCTGGCCTCCAGAGGGAGTCAGCTTCGTTGGTCTGTCTGTGTGATTACCGTCCCCGACCCTCATTTGTTTCACGTGTTTGCTTTCAGCTTCTCCAGTCCCCATGCTTACTCAACATATATATATAATACTCACCATTCCCACTTACCTGTGCCAGATTGCAGTTGTAAGTAAGTCACTCTTTCCAGCGTTTATTCCTAGTGTTTGTTTTCCCAGTTTATCCGACTTTTGCTTTGTTCCTTACCACGATTATTGCCTGCCACTTCTGTACCTTCGCCTGCATTGTTCTCTAAAACAATAAACCACTTCCTGTGATTCCCTGTCTGAGTCATGCATTTGAGTCCTCTTTTGTACCATGACATATCCTCACGGAAGGAAATTACTTTAGCCTCTTAACGCAAAGTTTTCCCTTTATTTACCTCTTGAACTAAGTAGACGTTTTGGAACTCTGCTTTTTATTGTCTTAGAGTGGTATTGATCTTCTTGTACAATTCTCATCCAGGAAACAAATAAGGATTTTGTTCCCAAAATGTCAAACTTTGAGTACCTTTAAAAGAAAATCTTATTCCACTTGACAGTATCACAGATACATCCCATGAAATATTGTGATTTTTTGTGTGGACGCACAAGTCCATCAAATGGACATATTGTATTTTAAATGTCTCAAATTCAGCCTTGTGTGATATAATTTTAAACAAATACAGAAAGTGTTTGTAATGAGTGACCCACTGGTCGTCATAAACCTCCTTCCTGCCAAAACAATGTGACTGCCTGGCGATCTTTAATTTGTCTCTTTCTTTACAACCACCACTGACCCACTTTTTCTTGCTCACCCATGTCTTTCCCCCAGTAGCCAAAAAGAGAAGTGGGGGTGGGGGGAAATGGATCCATGCATGATGTAAGAGTGAGAAAAAAACAAAGTAAAAAAACAACACAACGTGGTTTCAAAGAGAGAAAGGTGCAAAAACTAAAATGAAAAGAAAAGGGTTAAATATTAGAAAGATTGATGGACAAGAAAAGGTGAGCCAGTGAGTTTGATGCAGAGAGAGAGAAAGAGAGAGATCTGATCAAACATGCAGGTGGTGCGGCCTTGTAAAAAAATCCCTGCCAATGAAGAATGCACTCAGCCAGGAATTTATTCATAGATGTATTTATAATGCATGGCCAGAACGAATCACTTCCCATGCATCTGAGCATATAGCATGTGTGTGTGTGTGTGTGTGTGTGTGTGTGTGTATATAGCCTATACATAGCTGTGCAAAACTGTGTGTTAAGTGTGTGTATAGTTCCCCCCCATGTGCAGTCTGTCTGGGACAGGACAAGTGCTGATTGATGAGAGAACGTTTGTTTTAACGAGCCTCCGGAGTGGATTCACCTTGAGAGAGATTTGGTTCTTCACTTTACACTACTTCTACTGCTGTCTGAAGACATGTGAAGCATACACCATCCGTCTGCTGCTTGTGTGTGTGCTTATGATGTCTGTTTACCTGTGTGTGTTTTGCTTGTGTGTATTTGTGCAGCATGTGAGAGTTTTCTGATGTGCCTGCATTTTTGGTGTGTAAACGGTGTGCTGTTTGCAAGTCAGGGAGTGAGGGTGTGTGTCCTATAAAATATTGATAGTGGACCACTTTAGTCTTTGTGTCTTTTTTTGTCTCTACCATTAACATTTCTTTCACCTATTTCCTAAACATATGAAATCATCTTTGAACTGATTAATTAATTAGTTAATTAAGTAAATTACTTCTTCAATGTGAGAATGATAAGCAGCAGTCACAGTCTTTGGCCACACATATTACACATGAAGAACCCAATTAAAAAATAATCACTACTTAAATGATAATTTCATCTTTAGTTAGTGTTAGATATTTTAGAACCAATACGATCCAAGGACTCTTCCCATGTTTTTACCATCTTACATTTACACAGCAGGGTGGCAGATATGGTTTAGAAGATTCTGGTTTATTCACCTTACTGTACATTTTTTAAGCTAAATACTTAGACCCGGTAGTTCTCCCTGTGGAGGGGGATCACTGAAGCATCTAATTGTCTCACTGTTAATGCTCCATTAAACAAAATTAGGATTAAACATTAAAATAGTCTCTTTCAATAAAGGTCTCATCCTGTATGGGTCAGTGGTGTTAATGCAGAATTGTTTTAGGGTTTCTTGACATTTTAAAGTTAAGAAAATTAACAATAGGCCAGCAGACCCTGTTTTATAGGATTTATTTTACTAAGAAACTTACTGCCACACAGCTTGTAATTGGCACACTGTTTCCCCTTTATTCAATAATGCAGCAATCCTGATTGGTGGGAGGCTGATAACAGCCCCACATTGGGAACAGAGGGAGTTTCATTGTCTAAAATGAATTGTTGGCTTATTGCCTTTTTCTGATTTGCAGAACGCATTCCATCTGCCATTTTCCTTTTTCGTCTTTTACCTTCAATTAAGATCAGCAGGTGTATTTGTGTCCCTTGGCACAGGCCTTTGCCCATTCATCCTATCTGGAAGTTATTCCCTGTGCAGCCTAAAAGCCTGTGGCATGGTATCAAGGCTTAATCAGTTCTTGGTGATATCTGGCCACTCTGCCCTTTCTATTGCCAAGGCCTGAGTATTGATCTAGACTGGCATGATGTGTGTACTGTATGTATTATAGAAGTATCACTCAATCTAGACCAGCAGATTCACTTCAAATTCATTCATAGGAACTATCTTGCTACTGTGAAAATGCACCGCATGAAAATAATTAACAGCCGTTTATGCATTTTCTGCCCAGTAAAAGCTCTAAGTACATATCTTCACATGTTCTGGGATTGCTCTCCTATTGGTCAGTTCTGGAAAATTATTGCATACAAAATGTCTGCCTTGTTTAATGTTACTGTGCCTGTTGCCGTCAATGTTTTGATTCTGAATGATCTGTCAGCCTTTCAGCTCTCCAGCACTCAAAGGCGTGCTTTATTTGCTAAACCTACAGCTGAATGAAATGATTTCAACCCGTTGGGAACTACCGCATGACCTTTCTATCCAAGCATGGACCCTGTCCTTCTTGAATGTAATTTATATGGAACTTTATCAGGCACACATCCATGGAGCTCCAGGAAAGACCCTGGACACTTCATTGCTGACACACTGGGGTCTGGGCTGTAGCCTTGTGCCTTGACCTCAACATGTGTTTGCTCCCTTGTCTTGTGTCTGTCTATGTGTGTGTCTGTTCATGTATGTGTTTGTGTGTGTCTGTTTCTGCATGTGCTGTGTCGTCTCCCTCCCTCACAGCTTTTCTCTCTAGAGCTTTTCTCTAGTTGAATATATATATATATATATATATATATACGGACATTTTTTTACTCACTATATTGTGAAAATGTAGTTTCAGTTTTGTTTATTGGATATTGAATTAGACATCTGTTCACCCCTTGCTGTAATGACATAATAATGGTTACAGTGAAGAATAAAAGCAGTGATGAGAAGTCTTTTATTGGAATAATTTCCACTGAAAGAAACTGAGAGTGAAATTAAACTATTTCTGAATTTGCTGAAGAACCCTCGAGTCTCCTTAAAAGATGGGACTGCCTTTGAAAAGCCCCTGCATGTGTAGAGCAATTTACAAAAGAATACGCGTTTCCACTTTTGGCCTCTAGGTGTCCCCGTAACAATTTCCCGCCACTCCTCAGTCCTGCTGGGTCATCTATGAGCTGCCTGCGCTCTCTTTGGCTGTTCACGGCATCGATTGCGGAAGTCGTTTCAATCTGTGAGTTTGTGTTGAATACTTACAAAGCAAAGCAATGACAGGCTTGTCTTGTAAAGTCGGTTTGTTGGTAGCGAAGCATAGGGTCGGCGTGTGTGTTGTTTCTGTCAGAATAGTCCGGTTTTATGTGTGAAAAGCGGGGAGCAGCGTGGCTCATTGCTCCAATGCCTCGCCATACATTTGCAAACCGCTACATTAAAGTGTTCCAACGTGTTTGGATTAGCTCCAACCTTAACGGTATTGTGAAGTGTACAAGTACAACGACTATGCGAAAAACAGAAGGGCAAAACAAGTATCTTCAGGTGGTGCATAGGCACGACAAGAAATATTCGTAGTGTTACAAGAACAGCATAAATATGGCTATGTAATATAAACAACATGTACATACAGTGGGTACGGAAAGTATTCAGACCCCTTTAAATTTTTCACTCTTTGTTTCATTGCAGCCATTTTCCA
>NC_048428.1:10440692-10479644 GCF_013103735.1 Etheostoma cragini | reverse complement strand
CATCTAATCAAGGCAGTGTATTGACAGAATATATAAGAAAAACATAAAACATATGTGTGGTAGCATTATAAGAGAAGTAAGAATATTTAGTTTATGTGCAGGATGAATAGTATTAAGAGCAGTAGGATATGGCTATTGATAGGTGTAATTACATGTAAATCTAAATAAATAAATGTGTGTGTTGTGACACTGAATAAACAGCCGCCTCTAAGGTCAAGGCCAAAGTCCAGTCCCCCAAGGAAGTTGCATTATTCTTAGCAGTACATAATGCATAATGGGCTCTTATTACATAATTGATAATGAGCTGCTGCGTTCAGCCCAATGTTAACACTGCTCAAAGTGTGTATTATTTCAGCAGCTGGAGAAACCCTGTAGGCAAAACACCGGTGGTTGATTTTTGTGGCTTATTGTTGTTTTTGCAGTTGCTGCTAAAACGCAAACGTGTGTATAATTAACCATATTTAAAGTAGTAAGTAAGTAAGTAAGGTTTATTTCTATTATATTATTATAAGTCTAACGGTTGTTTAAAATACAAAAAACATTACCATATATATATATATATTTGGACATCTTTAAAACACTTGTGTAGGCTAATATTGATACCCATGGCAGCAGATGTTAGAGACCACTTTTATGATAAAATGGGGAGACATAAATAACTAAATAATAGGGCCTACATAGATACTATTCACCAATTCACATTTATTTGAATGATAAATAAGATTCATGATGTGTGGTTGTGGGGACAGTTTTATCTAATTATATTTAGAAATGTTTCTAATATGTTTTACTTTTAGTGAGGTTGTGCCTCAATATTCAGAGAAGAGTCGGGGCTATACAATGATTGCATAATTCCCAATTATGTCGGCTAATGTTCAACTTGTTTGCCAAACAGCTATAGTGCAGTGCAGTTATACATATACTTAGTTTATGATTTACATAGTCCTGTTTTTTAATTTGGGGGGAAAAATAGAATTAGCGGTGCCACAAGTCTGTGGGTAGGAAGGAGGAAGGTTATTACTGAGGGGAGGTCCAAGGAGGTTGTTAAAAGTTCAGCAGTGGGACCAGTATAGACACAGTATCTTTTTTATGCTTTCTTAATTAATGGTTTGCTTTGTTGAGCTCGCTGGATTGTAAAGCTGAAAGGTGAGCAATGGGAGTGCTGACAAGTTGCATTATGTCTACTTTATGCTTTTGTTGTTCATTCGTGTTTCAAAGTGTGGGGATTATGACATTGACCTTTTAAATCCAAAAAAGCATACACTGACAGAAGATTTCATTAATACAATGCATGGTAGGGGCTTATATCTGTATGTAAATATTTAGGACCTGGCAGCACATCAAAAAATGGTGCCACATTAATAGACAACACATTCCCAAACATGGAAAACAATGTAGATAATGGGCTATTATACAATGATAACAGTGATCACTTAGCTGTTTTTATTGTTTATCATTGTAATTCTAGGAAAGCCTAGGATAGTAGTCATCTCAAACACAAAAGAGTAAGAACTGCAGAAAACATAAATACTCTTAAGGAAGAGTTGCGAAAACAGAACTGGAAATATTATACGAGGAAGATGACATTGATAACGCATACAATGGATTTCTAAAGATCTTTATATCGCTGTATGACAAAAAATGTCCTGTAAAACGATGTAGTAACAGACAAAGGCAAATAAATAGTCCAAGGACCACTTAGGGTTTATTAAATGCTTGCAAAAAGTAAAACACACTTTACAGAAAATTCAGAAGAAGGAGCAGAACGTTGATATAAAAAGTACAAAGATGTATTATATAAGACAAGAATACTATAATAAAATGTTAGATGATAATAAAGATAATATGAACATTTTATGGAATACTCTAAATAGTATTATTAGAAATGGGGCTAAAAATAAAAATACAAGTTACCCAGAATTTTATATTGAAAATGACAAGATTATAAATAACATGGAAGATGTGGTTAATGGTTTTAACATTTTTTTTTTGTAAACGTGGGTCCAGAGCTGAAAGAAATAATATAAATCCAGAAACAACAGATGGGGTAAATGGCAATCTTTGGAGAAGAAATCCTAGCTCTCTTTTCCTTAGTGCAGTTGAAAGAAATGAGATAATTAACACCATGCAATAGTTTAAGATTGGACAGATAGCCGAGCTAGCTGTCTTGACATAGCCTGCAGAGATCTGAGGAGCAGTTGACCATTAGTCCTCAGAAATCAACAAGTTTAAAGTTCCAACTCAGCAAAAGGAAACATGCGGGGGAATTTCAGGCGGCAGTGGACCAATCCCGTTCCAGAGCCACATTATCCAGCCCTGACTGGGGGATCCTGAAATGTTCCCAGGCCGGGGTGGAGGTATAACCTCTCCACCTAGTCCTGGGTCTTACCCTAGGCCTCCTCAAACACGTAAATCAATCATCTAAATATTGCAGATACATTTTCTATCAAATGACTAATCGATTAATTGCTTCAGCTGTAATTATTTTATGAACTAATTTATTTTGCTGTTAGGGTTTGTTTGCTCTTCCACAGCTAGTAGACTGTCCTGACTGTCCTGACTGAATGGTGATTCTACCATTACCATGGGAAATGTATTATGTCAGTTAGACCTGCAACGATTAGTCAATAAATCCATCTGGAAAGAAAAACATTCTGCAAGTATAAACAATCAATTGTTTCAGTCAGCAGAAAATCCAAATGTTTTGTAGTTGCAGTCACTTCAGTGGGAACATTTGCTGCTTTTCGCGGCCGTATAATTGTCAGGCGAAAATCTTTGGTCAGACAAAACCAGAAATCGGACCATGCCATGAAAAATGTGACAGGGTTTTTAAAAAAACTTTTTCCTTGGAGATTTACATTTTTTAGACTACAGAATAAATCAAGAAAATAATTGGCACAATAAGTTGTAGTTGCAGCTCTAGTGTGGATATGATGTCTTGAGCGTAGACTGTATAAAACGGTCTCAAGTTACGCAGTGATAAATAGTGTCATCGTGCATGTGAATGTTTGTATTTTGTTCTGCTTGTTTCAGGGGGAATAATTAGGCCAAAGGAAGGCGGGTGATAAACTGGGATTGGAGACAAGGTGGAAAATGAAATGACTCAAAAAAGATAAATGCAAGTAGAGTAGCAACAGCGTCTGTCTTCCTCTCCCCAGTTCCAGGTGAGTTGGCTGATTGAAGACAGGCTCCTGTGGATCCTGGCCATGGATGAAGAGTTTACGCCTTTGGACTGCCTGCTGCCCTCAGGTACTGCCTTTCAAACACACATTCCCTTGGTGCAAACACACATACACGCAATCAATCAAATATGCAGGTCCATGCGCATATTGTGTGTTCCCCTAAAAGCCACAAACTGGGAGCCGAACAAAGATCTGCATGCATCTGATCAAAACACACGTTTACCCACATCACTGTCACACTTGTCTTCCCCTCTCTGCTTCTCCAAGTCACTCTGACACACCCCGACCGTCGTGGTGGAATTAAAACTCTAAAGCATATCACTGACACTTTCATACAGCAATGTGTATATGCATAAGATGCACTTCCTTTTGTTTTTTTTGTTTGGCTGCATAAAGAATCTTTATTGAAAGAGGGCGCGATGTGTTTGCTTGTAATTTTAGCTTTTAAGGAAAACAAACTTTGAGGTGGCATTCAGATTATTGAAATATTCAATCTGACATGTGACTGAAAATGTTCCACCATAGTACGTTTATTCTCTCTTTTCCAAAGGCATGCTTTCGTAACAACAGGAATTTCCTCTAATATGTTCTGTGTCTGAGAAAAAGAAACCCACCAGATGGTCAGTGACTAACCTACAGACCTGAGGAGGAAGCTGGTTATAGCTGCCTTTAACCACTGCTCTCAGGTCAAGGTTTACGTGAGCTCCTTGGAGGGGTGTGCGTGCGTGTGTGCCTGCGTGTTTGGAGGAAGGAAAAAAAGCTGTTTTGAGCCTAAGGGCAGGGTTTTGCCCAGAGCTGTAAAGGTCAAGGGCATGGTACAACAGTTCGCCTTGTTGAAGAGACAGCGGGCACATGTAGTTCTCTCTATCGCTTATGTCCATCTTGTATTACACCCTTTAACATTCGTTATTTCCATGAAATTCTTTAAATTGATTTGATAAAGAACTACTTTTACATGAGAAGTGTTTTGCCTTAAACGCTTGTACATTATAATAACGGGGGCTGCCATTGTAGCAACAACATTGTGCTTGAGTAGCAACAGATTACAAATTACATTGTGGTGTGGGGAAAGACAGTGGCTGGAAATATTGTCCACCCACAGAAGATATAAATAGAGAGCGTAGGAATGAAAAACAAAACGTTCTGTCCCCAGAAAGCTCAGCAGTCAGAGCTTTTGCTTCTCTCATGCTTCTTGGATTTGTCGACCCACAGGCACAGATGAACCTGGTTTATAGACATACAGTAAGCATACTGTGTCCAGCTAACTGACAAAGTGAAGGTGATTTAATGTATCTCGGTAATCTGTGGTGTTGCATTCTGGGGTAAAGCTTGGATCAGGCCCAAAAAGTCAAGCCCTACCCTATCCGAGTCCATGCATGTTATTTCTGAGCCCGGTCCGGCCCGACCCGTCCCGACACATTAACTGTAATTATGATCCCAATTAAAAACCTGACAACTTCTTAATACGTGGGCTGTTATAACTGACTACAAATTAAACTACAATTCCGAGTTGGTTGAGCTACAGAAATCTGTTCTGATCTTAATGAATAATGCAACAAGGACAAAGCAGGTAAACTGCGTTGCTTTTTTATTCAGAATGGAATGGATAACAAATGGATCCGAAAAAAGAAACATCAAATAAAAAAATAAAAAATGATCCTAGCTCCCTCAGCCAAATAGCGTAGGTAGCAGATCAAGGCAGCAACATAATCAAAGCCCTGGAACCATATAGGAGACATTCTTGTCTCGATCACCTAATTAATACTGTCCTTCGCCACAGTGTGCATGCCGACGCACTGGCCGACAACTCGCCGGATATAGGAGTGACCGTATATGCTGCTAAAGGGCTCATGAGATATCTGAACCAATCTGGTCTGGTTGCGCAATTATTGAAGATTTAGCACAGTTTACCTTACACCCAAGTCAGTGCAGGGCATATACACAGAGCTACGGGAGAAGCTGGAGAGGTATAGCTTTCCCCGAACACAATTAGGCTAATGAAGTAATGATTTAAAAAAAACACAAATGCTTGATCAAGGTCCTGGCTCGGCCCGAGGATAGTGGCGGAAAATATGGGCTGGACCCAGCCCGCTCGGGCAGAGAATGTCTTTTCTGGTGTTATTTATTTCACAGACAAGACATATAGCCCATAGCCTTGTCTGTGTTTTTCCATTAACATAATGAAATGTGAAAAAATGCACCACCAAAAAAAAAATGGGCCAAGGACTGTGTTTTAGAGCTGTTGAGGGGATTTTATTGTGAGCATGGGATTCTCAAAAGTAACATGATAAATGAATGTAACTCTCCAACCTTGATTAAAAACCCTGTTCATCATGCCTTTTTAACCTGTCTTGGCTCTGGCCTGATCACTTATTGTTGCAAACAGCATGCTCTTAGACTGTGATCTCTGACTATCAGTTGTGTTGATTGCGGACTGCCTAAGACTGAGCTGCAAATGGGGATCCAGAATGGGTTTGGTTCCTATCTAATATGAAGACTATCTGTTTTTTCTTGTATAGACAAACTTGAACTTAAGGGCTGATGATGAATGTACCAATTAGTCCATCGAAAGAAATTAATGGTTTAAGTCACTTTTTCAACCAAAAGAACAAAAAATACATTGGATCCAGTAAGGATTGGCTGCATTTCTGTTTTACATCATTTTAAACTGAATACCTCAGGGTGTTGGACTGCCGGTGATTCAATCAATCGTGATGGACATGTTTTACAATTTTTCTGAAAAATTCTTCAATTAATTATAAAAAAAGAAACCTTTAGATTTATCAGTAATTTAAAAATCATCTGGTGTAGCCGTAGAACGTAATTCGCCCAATAGTGATCAATTGATGAGTCCCACTGAACAGACCTAGTGTGACAGTATGGCATTATGTCATCATACAGTATTAATAGTAGTGTAGGTTGTTTGATGGTGCATTCTCTCCTCTGTCTTGCTTTGTTTGTGTCCCTCTCCCTCTCTGGCTCCATTGATTGCTGTTTGAAGGTTGTAATTCCTCATCTTACACTACCAAGGCCACTGTAATTGTACTCCTGCATGTGTACATGTTTGTATATGCTTGACATTCTGGCACGTGTGTGATTTGCGAAGAGCAGGAACACAGAAGTGCTGTTGATTCTATGCTTGTATAGCTCCAAAATCAATAACGCTCAAATGCCACTATCAGTCAAGAGAGACTCACTTCTGATAGGACGCTGTCAGCAGTCCTCAAGCACCCATTGAAACAATTTTTTACTCAAAGATATTAGCCAAGCATTACAGGCTATGCACTTGAGTTTGCTTAATGTCCAAATCTAAGATTTATTCTACATATTTCACAGGCTGTGCAAATAATCCCCCAAATGGTTGCAGAACAGATCAGAACACACACACAAACACACACACACACAGACTCTCCTGATGATACAATTTTCTTGATAATTTTGTCACTTTCTATCAAAATGAAATATGTGATCCCTTTATCACACACTTGTAACATCCTTCTCCCAACTGTACAGTATAGTGAAACATTTTCCTCCTATTAGATGTGTTTAGAAAATATTTGCATGGTTTCTCTAGTTTCATCTCTAACAGGAAATGCTTAACCAGGCTCTCATGGAGAATATAAAAACAGCCCCATGGATGTCTGCATTTTAAAATCCCTAGTGTGCAAGTTAGCCTTTTAAATTTCCTCTTTTTAATTATATAGTTAATATAATTATAAAAACATCATTCTGTGTGTGTGCGTGTGTGTGTCCGTGTGCGTTTGCACGCATGCTGTCTGTCGGGCACTTTTAAAAGAATCTCAATTTGACATTTCTTTGAACGAGTGCACAAATGGCGGCACACCTCCTTGTGTGCGTGTGGGTCTGTGTGGGTGTGTGGGGAGGTAAGTGTTTGTGCGACGAGGGGTTATCTGAAAAGTCACGGCTGGTTGACTTTGCCTTTTGTTCTCTGTATACCTCGAGCCAATTAAGAGACCAAACTGACACATATACTCCTCCTCTTTCTTCTCCTCACCTAGCCCTCCTTGTGTCCTCCTTTCTTTTCCCCCACCTGTGTGTCTTCTCTTTATCCTCTCTTCCTTTTACCACACTCTGCTGGGGTTGACTTTTGTATTGGAAATGACCTTCCAGTGATGTAAACTTTTTAACAACATCAAGCCCGCTGCTGCAACAAAGTCTTAAACCCAATGGACACTTCTTTTTCCACACTTTCTCAGCCAAGTCCAAATGCATCTTTACACTTTTTATCCAAAAAGGGTGTTTTTCAGGACGCAAGGTGATGCACATTTTGCAATGAGAATTCCATGACACCGAAAGTATATTCTTCTTCTTCCTTCTTCATCACTGCTTTCTCTGGCTTTCCTCTTTTTGTCACGTTGTGTTGTTCCAAACCTGAAATCCACTTGTGTGGAATTTAAATAGGTACAGTTTAGGAAGAAGGGAAGAGGGCATGGTAATTACAGAGTGTTGCTTGAACTTGCATATGGCATTTTGGCTTTGCTACAAAGGGCACCAACTTTAAAAATGGATGAGAAATCATTCATAAGGGCAGACCTGAGAGGGAAAGATAAATGAGTAAGCAGCAAAATGGCAAAGTTTGAAGGCGAGGAGAAGAGAGGTTGTGCTTTAGTCTTTGTACCATTAAGGCTTTTTTAGCAGCAGTCTTTTTACTTTACTGTTAATGCAAAAATTACACTATAAAAACAAGTATATAAGTAGTTATGTAATAATATAAGTAATAATAAGGACTTTACCATTGATTGTGATCTTGGTCAATGAAGGTACTAAAGTTGAGGAAAACTGTTGCATCATTTGGAGAGACATTGTCTATACTTGGGCTCCAACACACCAAAACGCTTTTTGGTGCAAACGCACATGTTTTGAATCCTGTAAACGCACGGCCTGAAGACGCACTTTTTTGAAATCTAGTCCCAGGGTGAAAAAAAACGCCGCGTTTGGACGATGAAGCCACATATTTGCATATTGATGATGTCATCGCTGCAGCCCTTATCCTCTAGCCTTTGACCTCTTACCCCGCGACAACGTCTCATAACAACACACAAACAATTCTGGTTTCCTTGCACTACCCATTTTCGTTGTCTTCTTCCTGTGTTATGGTTTCTTTTTCTACTGTCTGTTTGTATAAAGCCCGCAAGCTTAATGTGCACGTTCCACACCTTCTTCTCCGTTTTTTGGTTGAATTTCTGTAGCACAAACTGCGCCACCTTTAGGCCTGGAATGTGGAGTAGCGTGTTGAATTGTTTCCAAATGGATTCTTTTGGACACACACATTTTTGAAACAATGTCAGGGAAGACAGAAAGAAAAGATTGTTTTGGTACATGTGGATGTGGGCCTAGTTATTTTCTGATTGGATTGAGTGGGAGAACGTTTTGAACTTTTACAAAACTAAGATTGAGCATCCTGACTGGTTTGGAATACTTTCTGTTCTTAATCCTCCCACCTATTTTCCTGTCTCTGTGAAGCATGATAAGGACCTCATTATCACAACATTGTTTTAGTTTAGTTTTTTATTTAACATGTTCAGCGCCTAAAAAACAACCTCCAATCTGTATATAAAAATGTATTTTTTATACATGCAAGCAAAGAGTGATGTGTTGTGCTTTTGCTTGTTGTCCATTACACTTCATCGTCTATAGTGTCTCTATCTGACTGTTCATGATTTATACCTTTCCCTTTTTCCCCCTCTTTCTGTCTTCTTGTGTAGGCACGCAGAGGATCTGTCTGATTATTCTGAACCAGCCTCTTGATAAGGACTACCTGCACATCCTCTGGAGTAAAGGTATATCTCGCACATCCCTACCACAGATTAAACAAGCCACCTTTTTATCACTTACATGCCATTTGCATTGGTTTGTACTGGGCATGTATTCCCCCGTTGCTTTTTGTCAGACTGTGCTCTTTAGCCTGTGTAGTCTCCACTGTGCCATCTCTTAATTACTGCCCTGTCATTGAAAATGCCCCCTCTCTGGCCTCTGCCCACATTTCCTGTGAGATGTGTTTTAATGAAGTTAAAGATGACATGCTTTTTTTCCAAAAAATTTAAAATTAAAGAAATTATTAATTTAATTTTTTTTGGTTTTGTAACTCCTGGGGCTGCATGACCTGAACAATTGACCAAAAAGAATTCAAATTGCAGTTCTATTGCATTCCCAGTCTGAATATGCAGCCTTTTCTGAAAGCACTCTTATTGCAATTGTAAGGTCTCAAGGTAACAAGAATAGCACATTCATTCTGATTCATTTGAGTGTGTAAACATTCATTACAGCTAATTGGTTGGTAAATAATGTAATAATGTAAACACAGGCAGTGGCAGTAAGTGTCCACTCAGCGGGGGAGTGACAGAGTGGATATAAACAAACCCACTGGACCCAAGACCTCTGTATTCAGTACGTGGGCATTTCAGTCATAACAAATCCACCCTCAGCACTGACTGAGCTGTTGCTTACATCTGGCACCCTTTTATGAGAGGGGAAATGGTCTTAATTTCCTTTCAGTCGATTCACTCGGTAAAACACATATAGTATGGGATATCAGGCCCCCGTGTGACCTAACTGTAAACACCTCTATCCACGCCTATAAAGCAGAGGATCTGTGGTCCACCACAGTCATCCGTCAGTTCTTACGCTCTTCACCTTGCTAAGTACACATCTGCCGAGGAAGGCTAGCTAGCTACTGCTAGTTTTCTCTGTTTCTTTAGTAGCTCCACTGCCAGCTAAACGTGAGCTTGGTGCTAGTTGATGGAGTGGTAGAGGAGGCAGGTGATGGCTGTGAGCTAAACCTGTTAAAGTAACAGTTCAGCCCATTTGCTCTCTCATGGCTGCCTCGTGTTTGCCTTCTTCTACCCCCACACCCAGTGATGTTGTTTGTCCCTGTCCACACTTCCCTCATATTGTTCTGAAAAGTCCAAAGGCCTTAACAAAATGAGTATTTCCGTCCAGTTCTGACAGGCCAACATGCTCTGATCAGGATGTACAATACAACGGTGGTTTCCTAGATAAACAGACGGACAGGGACCTGTTCACTTCCCCAAATAAGACTGTCTCGCTCTTTGTTGCTAAGGTGCAGTATTTATTTTCTGTCTCTTGGAGCCACTTGTGTCTGAGGCCTCCTGAACCTGGGGGAGGACCTTCTCTCCAAGGGGGACCGTTGTGAGACATTTGTGTCTCACATTAAATATTTTCTTATTTATACACAACCTTTGCTTACACATATAGAATTAACAAAGAACACACTTTCTGTGAAAAATGGCAGAAACATTTAAGCCAGACAGCGTCTGTACCTTTTATATTCAAACATACAGTAGCTGTTGCGCAATATAAACTCACTGAATAGCTCAAATTTAACAATTTTGGACAGTCATTCCTAGGGGCATTTATTTGTTTATTGTTGAATATGGGAAGAACTGTGCCGAGTCAATTTTACAACAGCAACCTGCTGGTCACATGTTGTTGGCAATTTATGAACCAAGGAAGTCCCCTAGAGTCCAACAACATCTTTGTCGTTGGTAATGCAAGCATGAAAAAATGGATTTGATTTTCCTTCTGCCTCATGAGTACTCCAAGGCCCTTCATCAGAAGAAGAAACAAACAGAAACTCAGATACCTCAAAGCAGAAGGCTCCTTGTTAAAAGAGGAAAAATAGGTTTTTGAAGGGAAATAGAGCTTCAGACTCCCTGAGGTGTCACTTCTGAGATGCATTGATGCATAGCAGTTGTGCTACTTGGCTGTGATGTATTTAATATGCAAAGTTGCCTCTAAGCCTTTTAAACCAGACAGTGTCATTGCAACCTGTATCCTACAACTTTTGTTTTTAAACCTGATTAACTGATCAGAAACGGAGCCTAAGTGAACAAGTATAACTTGAAGTGGATAAGCTTGCAGTTGTTTTATCATTAATGTTGTGGAGAGAAGTGAACTGGATCGCTGGTTCTCAACTGTTTTGATGCTTTGACCATAAAACACAACAAAAACACAGCACATAATTAATGAAAAATGTAATCCACAGACTACAATCAGACAAGAAGGTTATTAAACACATAACTTTGAAGGCAAACCACATCAGATTGAAATTTAATGAACCAGCTTTGATGTTCTTATCAACGTAGCAAAACCCAAGAGGCACCTGAGCTTTTCTCCATCGCACAGCTCTCTTGGTATGCACTTTTATAGTAGAGGACCTCTAGAAAATCACACCAAAGGTTGCCTGCTGCTCCAAGATAAAGATTCTTCAGATAGTTAAGTGAGAAGAATACAAAATATGGAATTATAAGAAAGAGAAATGTGTGTAACAGTCACACAAAGGATTTGGGTTAATTGATGATAAATCTCAACAAGGTCTTACACTGAGCATCCAGAGTATAGGAGAAGGACAGTTTTCTGTAGTTCTGCACAATATCACATTGCTTGTTTTTCAGTGCAAACAATAAATACAATGAACACAGTTTTACAATATCAAGTATAAATTGTTTGTTTGCTAACACCATGGGAAAAAATTAGACTTGTAATAGATTTGTTACGCCCTGTGTATTAGTACCTGACCCTCAACAATGTTTGGAGATTGATATTTTTTCATTTTATTTTCTAATTTTCAAATCCAAGCTATGACCAAACCAGCAAAGTTTAACTGATATTGTTATACTCCAGTGATTACATTTAACAAAAATGCAATATGGAGCTATTGCATCTCCTTTTGCTGATTGTTTCACTCGTTTTTTCTTATCCAATTCAATATTTGCAAGTAATACAGACCGGAAACATCATCTAACTGCACCATTTTGCAACAACTGCGATACCGATGGACATATCTGATGTACTTTGACGAGACATGATGCAGCTTGATAATGTCATACGGCATATGCTCCCTGTTAGATAAGGCTACGATTTTGGGTGCCACAAGCAATGCTGTGGCGTGGATGTCAGAAATTGGAAAGCTTTCTTGATCAGTTTTGCTCTGGGCAGCAGTGCACATGGGACTTGAAGAAGTTTTGACAGGATGATGATGGCGTATGAATGGCAGATATCAGATCTCTTGCTGTTTGATGGAAACACGCTTGTAGCAAGTTTAAACTTTCTTACTTGAAATTCCATGTATTTTTAATGTTGTTTATGGGATGAGCAGTTGTTCGTGTGCGCATGAGCGTGTCTAAGTGGGTGTCACTCTCCAGATGGTTGTTCACCTGGAGGCATTGTAGACAGGTCTCCACCCTCACAAATACACACACACACACACACACACACACACATGCACACGAGCACACAAACACACTAACACGAACACACGTACACAGCACTCTCAGGTTCTCTGATGTGCAGCCCCTGGGCCCCCTCATCACCTGTGGGAGAGGTAGAGCAGCAGGGAGCAAAGGAGCGATAGAGGCTGGAAGAGTGCAACACTGATCAAAGGGAAGCTCGTTTACGGGTGCCTAGTGTGATGTTCGGAAGTGGGATCATGCTGCATATCTCACTCACGCACCCTCTCACTCATCTAGTCCAACATTCACAGACTTGCTAATCTTGTCAGTTACCTGTTCAGTCAGTCAGTCACTCACTCACTCACTCACTTATTTACTTACTTACAGATCCCTCACTTACTTCACTGTGTAACAACACAAACAAGCAAATCAATAAAGCAATCAGCGGAGGTAACTCTCTCTACAAGAGAAAACCAGGCCTGTGCCTGATTTCATCATTTGTTGATGTGGAGCAGCTTGTTGAAGTTTATGAACATCACCCATCAGCCTTGCAATCAAGGCCGGTTGGGTGATGTGGCTGCGCACGCACGCATGCACGCACGCACAAACGCACGCACACACTTCTGTACTTCTGTTCTCTGTGTACCAAGAATGACAAAGCAAAGGATATGAGAATAGTATGGAGCTCGAAAAAAAGAAAATGAGATATTTGCAGGAAATCAATAAAAATTGGGGCAAGGTATAGAGAGGGGGGATCTGGAGACATGGTGACAGGTGAAGGAGGAGAGGTGGACTGATAGATGATGGGAGGACATCAAGGCATCATAATAAGGATAATAATCCTTTCACTGCTCTCTGTGACCGTTTGTCCTCTTCTGTACTGCACTAAAGCCCCATACTGATGGGTATCAATCCTTACCACTAACCTCATCAATACTTGCCTGCTATAGAATATTCCCACAGCTGTGTGTGTGTGTGTGTGTGTGTGTGTGTGTGTGTGTGTGTGTGTGTGTGTGTGTGTGTGTGTGTGTGTGTGTGTGTGTGTGTGTGTGTGTGTGTGTGTGTGTGTGTGTGTGTGTGTGTGTATAAATGCATGTGGAACATGTAAATGCATCTTTCCTACATCAAACTCAAGAGCAAAACAGATGATTAAAAAGCACTGAAATGACAGGTTAGGTACTGTGTGTGGAGGTGCATTATCTCCTGACAACCATATGTATCTGTCATCCAGCAGAGTAAATGACAGGAGGAGTTAGACATGAAGCCTGCAGGGAAGGATTATTATAGCTAGTTAATTTACAAGGTCATCTCCACTGACCGCTTCTGCTGTCTCCGCTAAGCTCACATCATACCATCAGCAGAATAAATTTGGCTGCCGTGTCCCTAGATGTGGTTCTCTGTTGAGCTTGTTTGTAAAAACCATACGCTCTGGTTAGGTTGTTGCATTTACAATTGTGGCGTACTTCAAGCAGCCGGCAATTCCTTGTTTTCAGTGGAAGAATGACAGTAATTGTATCTTCACTGCCTGTGAATAAAGTGCAGATGGAGAGCTAATCTTTCTTAAGTTCAGTTTAACCACTTGCGCCAGATGATCGCAGAGGCCTTTCCCTTACAATAATGGTTAGTTTCTTAATAAGGTTGACACGGTTTATGTGAATTTTGCGTCAAAAACAGCAATCTTAAAACAACAGAAGAAAAGCATCAACACTTGTAATATGGCTGGACATCAACCTTAACACAGGGAACAAAGTGCTTTGCTGTGACATTTTTAACATAAAGAGATATCCAATATAACATAAATTACTATAGCATACACAGCAGAGGTATTAAACAATGTAAAGGGTTTCCCCCGGGAAGTTGGTTGGACGATCACAGCCACTGATGTTTCAAGTCCATCTGGTCCATATAACTTTAACTAAGTCAACTTGACCAGACTGTATTAGTCTGGTGTCTACCCTGTACTGCAGCTTTAAAGTCTAACTCCAAAATGCAACATAGGGTCTTTTTGTGAATGTAAACGTTTGTTTTAAAGCATAATTAGGATCAAAGGATCACATCAAAGAAATACTAAAAAGGCTCAACACAAAATGAAACTTTGCTCGAAGTATCACCAAGGGCTCCACACATGAACTCCAGCATTGAGAACATTGTTTGTGTACACAGTGCTGAGCCCTCTCCTTTACTCTCCTTCACCTACAACTGCACACCTGTGCATGGCTCTAACACCGTTGTCAAGTTTGCAGACACCACAGTGATTGGTCTCATCAGCAACATTGATGAGATGGCCTACAGGGTGGAGGTCCAGCACCTATCATTGTGGTGCACTGACAAAAACCTGCTAGCACACACACACACCCCATTGTCATCAACGGGACTAAGGTGGATTGTGTCACCAGTTTCAATTTTCCTGGTGTACACATCTCTGGGGACCTCTCTGGGACCCTCAACACCTCTACCTTGATCAAGAAGGCACACCTGTGTCTTCCTTCTGAGGAGACTCAAGAATGTCCACCTGTCTCCTCAGATCCTGGTGAACTTCTACAGCTGCACGATCGAGAGCATCTTAACCAACTGTGTCCCAGTTTGATATGGCAACTGCTCTGCCCATGACCGGTGAGCACTGCAGAGGGTGTTGAATCACCGGTTCCTCACTCCCCTCCATCAAGGCCAGCCAGGGCAAGCAATGCTTGCGTAAGGTGCGCAGCATCATTAAAGACTGCTCTCACCCCAATCACACACTGTTCACCCCACTTCCCTTTGGGGAGACGTTTCAGGTCACTCCGCACCCGTACCAGCAGGTCCAGAGGAAGCTTCTTTCCTGTGGCTGTCTACTGAACTTTAGCTCTGCATCTCGGTGACAATCAACCTACTAAGACCTACTAAGAAAAAGGAGCCTCCTATAAGAACGACATTTCCTCCTATGGAGTCTTCTCATTTGCATGAAGGTCGACACTTTTTGACTGACAAGATGGCGGCGAGCGCAACAGACAGCAGCTACAGTGAGTTGTTAAAATCTTTCTTTTTAGTAAACTCTGTGTACACAAACAATGTTATAAATGCCGGAGTTTGTGTGTAGAGCCCCTGGTGATACTTTGAGCAAAGTTTCATGTTGTGTCGAGCCTTCTTATTGTTTTAAAAATAGTGATTTTGATGCTATCATAGTAGCGCCCCCAGCTCTCCCATTCAAAAGGCCATTTGACTTAAAAACAAAGATAAGGTCAATTTTAAATGTGACGTTTCCGTCCTAATTATGCTTTTAAATGAGAGTTTGACCTGGGTGCATTCACAAAAAGACCCTAGGTTGCATTTTGGCGATAGTTATGCTTTAAGTATTTTTTCTCACACTTGAGCATCTGATTGTCTCTACTTTTCTCAACCTTTGGAAACTTTGGAAGTTTTCTTTTCCCCCAACATTAAAGTGGGCTGGTGTACCCGATTGAGCTTTTGACTACTGGTATTGCAATGGATCAATCATTTTACATTCCCGATGTCTCTTTTTCTGTTTGCATTGTGCACATGCAGTTTAATGGTATACAACTGATTGATAGCTGGTGGCAGTAACACATAAAGAAGTGTAGTAATGTGCCAACACAGGTGGTGATGAAGAAAAGGGCTAGCTTTTAAACATGGATGTAAACAATGCAGGATTTAACAAATTCAAAATATTTGCTTTACATATGTTTTATTTGGAAGGAAATATATTAAACATATTTGTTAGACCACAAGATTGCTATGCATTTTTGTGAGAAACACTTGAAGGAAACATTTTGAAGATTTGCGTCACTCAATGAACACACGGCCTTTGCTGATGGATGTATAGCGCCACTGACCATTTTCCCTGAGGCTTAACAAGGCCAACATTGTTTATAATCTTTTTTTATAGTTTCTTTTGACTTCAGCAGAGGCATTTTTTATTTATTGTGAAGAGGCGGGATCAATGATGAATAAATTAACGGTGAAGAATAATGTCAAAAGTGGTTTTGACGCGAACAAATTAAAGTGCTTATCAAAACAAGCTTTGGCAAGGAGAAGTCTCCCATCATAACATTTTCAGTTTGTGGTTGACTGACATTTTATTACACCACATGTGAATCCAGCCTAAGATTATATTACAAATATGTGAAAAAATACGGTCCATATAATTGAAAATGATACAAATGTATGTAAATTATTTTGAAAGATTTTTATGATGTTGATAATTGTATGTGTGTGTGTGTCTGTGCCTGTGTGCGTGTGCAAAGTAATTGATTGACAGACAGAAGTAACCGTTCTAGAACCTTAAGTCTGAAAATTATACAGTTTGTGTATATATATATATACACACACACAGGTAATGACAGATAGATTTACAGTCTGTCACCACCAAGCTTATAGAAGAGTTTCTTTGTTTTTCAAAGTTATTTTTGAAAAGTTTCTCAGCCTTTGCACTCTGTCAGAGATAATGAGTCATTTACATTCCCATCATTTCTTGATGAAAAACAGTGACAGCAGGGTTATGAATAAAAGCACTGCCTTGAGAAAGTGTCTTATTTACATCATTGCAAATGCGTCTGCATTCTCTCATTTGGTAAACTCTCAAGCCTGGGATAGTTAGATTTAGAAGGATGCCGCCCTCTATCAAAATAATCATTCCTCTTCTTTAAACAAGTACTGTATTTTACAGTATGAAGGTGTGACACAGTATGCTTTGCACATGCTACATTTTTCTGTGTGTAAGACAGGATTTTATCACCGGAGCAATAGATGTATGCAATAAAAATACACTGATAAACAAAGTACAAAGTCAACTTCCATCAATATGTATTTGCACAGTTTACATGTGTAATAGACAGCTGTGACTGGAACGTATTCTTCATATTATAACCTATTATATTACTGTTTTTTACAACAAAACAAATGACATTCACTGAGACTTCAAGGATGGGTTTAGGGAATGGACACATTTGGAGAAACAAAGCCGGTGAGACAGAACACGTGTACTACAGTTGCCCATCTCTTTGGTGCAGGCTTTAGTTAGTTTGAAAGTAGGTGCAAGTATAAAACTACATCTGATACTTTGAAGTTTTTCCCCTTTGTACATCACAGCAGCTCCAAACAGAAAAAGACTCTAAAATAATAGGCTGCCTGTTCAATATGAATAGAATAGAGGCCATGAAAGTGCATACATTTGCAAATAGTTTGCATCTAATCTAGTGCAACTGGAATACCATTTTTAAGAATGGCTCATTTGTCTGTTTTTAAAATCAGAAAAGATAAGTGCTCTTTCTCTTACTTTGCCTTCAAAGAGTAAAATAAAATGTACTGGTCTATGTAGCATGTCTTTTGTTATTTTTTTTCTATTGCAGAAGTTTTTCTTTAAACTAATTTGGACCTTATTCAAACTTTTGCAGTGATTGAAGTCATGTCAATGTTTTTCATTTTTTGCAAACAATGTTTGTTAGTTACAAATGACAAGGACAACCAATGTTTTCCCTCCCTCACCCCACTTCCTCAGACCCTTCCCAGTAACAGAATAAGAAAACATTACAATAACGCATTACTAACAACAGAGGAATGGGTGGCATAAACCCACATAGAATAATAAAAAAGATGCCTATGGTCTAGGCAGTACTCAATGCCATTCCTGTCTCACACGTAATATATATATATATACATATATTTTTATTTTTTTTATTTTTAAGAAACTATACAATGTTTGCCTTATCTAACCCTTGCATTTCTAAAGAACGTGATAAAAGGTTAACAAGATGTATTTTTGAACACCGTACATGATGTCACTACCCAATGTGAGTTGAACGCAGATATGAATTGCGCATGTGTCAATTTGCAATGAGTGCAGATGTGAGTTGTGCATGCGTCACTTTGTGACAAGTAGCTTACAAGATGCTAACAAGAGACTACTGTAACAAATTGGACTCATAAATGTGCAGGTCACAATTTTTAGTTCTTTGTTCAACAAAATATACAATGCCAAGTATTCTTAGTGCAACTTTTGTTTGCACCCCTCTCCTGGCGCACTAATCACAAGTGGCGTTTCCTGTCTGCACTGAGGCTCTAACTAAATGTGATGAGATTTTTGGAAGGGAGAAATAATGTTAGTTAAGCATGTGTAGAAAGTTACAAATGTATGCCACCAGTTAGACTAAATTGGTTGTGGTGCAACCAGATAGGAACACACAAATTAACAACAACTAACAATCAAAATCTGAAGTGGATTGAAAATAACCTAGTCACACCTCTGCTTAAGTGGAAACTGGTTTATTGTGACACTACACATTGTTTTTACCAGTTTGAACCTAATGTAACTTGATTATATTTTAAAAGGCAGGTGTGTCTTCAGTGAATGTAAGGTGTTCTATATTTGTTAAAAGTAGTTGCCCACAGTTACACAAGTTAAAGTTCCTCTCTGTCTATCTTTCTGTAGCTCTCTTGAGGGCTTGTGCTGATGGAGCTGCCAATCACCTTCATAACATCACTGCTGGAGTTAGAGACAGGTGAGTCTGTCTTGTGTACACATTTGCATTAACTAATTTGTGTTTTCACTTAGCTCTTCCTCTGTGCATTCAGATTTGTGGTTTTGTTGGCAGAAAGATGATAAAATTGAGAAAGTGCAGAGTATTTAGTTATTAGCATTGTTTGTTTTTGAGCAGCAGCAGTACTGCTTCATGCGTTCAGCAAGTGTGTGTGTGTGTGTGTGTGTGTGTGTGTTTGTGTGTGTGTGTGTGTGTGTGTGTGTGTGTAAGTGAGAGTTTCAGCTGGGAAAATGTGCCTTGTTGATGCATTAGCGTTGTGTGTGTTTCTGACAAAGTACTCTGTGTGCATTCTGCAACCATTTTTTGTGTGTGTGTGGCTAATGGAGGACCGCTGTCAGGGCCAAGATGGATCTGAGGTTCACTGTGTCCCTGAAGTGTTGAGGCTTTCACATTAACACTCCCGAGTGTGAACATGAGTGTGTATTCTATCAGGGTGTGAATGTGATGTTATGGGTGTCTGTGTTTTATCTCTCTACATATATGTTCTAGCAATTCTATCGTGGAAACAACCATTTTAGTTGTCATCTGAGGTGAGGCAGGGACATCATTCAGACCCATTCACACATTGTCAGTGGGCAAACTTATTCTTCCTTGAGGTAGGACCTACGTTTAAAGCGGAAATCATTATGGTTTTAACAACAAATAGTGTGTTATTAGTAGGACTGTGATCAACCAACAAAAATCTTGCCAAATTGATATTCCACCAACACTTCAACGAATTGATTGGTCATTGGGGAAAAACCTCTGCATGTTATCACTATATTCTCTATAACTTAATTATCCACCGTGCACTCAGTGCACTCTTACTGGAAGCTGTGTGTGTCCATCAAATCTTTTTTTTCTAAACCCACTATACGTTTTTATGCGCTATTCTGCACTGACTGCTACATTTTTTGCTGGTCGTAGATTGTTGAAGAATGTCCAGCTTTGGGTAAAACGCTGCGTTTGTCACTGTCACTTTTTACCCAGCTGTTCATTCACAGTGGAGAAGGGGCAGCCACGGGACAAATACCAGTGTTTCTTCCAGGTTGACTGCTGTAGCCTGGCGGATTAGACCAAACTCTTTTTTCAGTTTAACACTTTAAAATTCCCATGAATAACTATTAATGATTTGTGTCAATATGTCACTTTCAAAGATGGTTTACCTATTAGTTTTTCAGTGTGCATATTTAGGTTTAGCAATTCAAACTCATATATAAATGATTCAAATTCAGTTTCTGGTGGCACATATTTCAGCCCATACACTTCCAGCAAACCTCATTGAGAACAATGAGGGAAAAATGCATCACCCAGCTGTTTTAACGGAATATTTTCTGGTCTAGCTCAGCTAAAAACACCAAATCTGTCAGCATCTGTTAGTGTGTTGTTCCCTACCAAACCTGTTTGTTACCTTAACAGGCCAACGTTACCTATGTTGTCTTTAATTTACCAGATTAACTTACTTAGACAACACACTTAGTTGTCCTGCTGCTTCAGACGTGAACTAACCAGACAGTTGCCTTATTCAGTGACTCATGGCAGTGTGTCGTTGCAGTTCATGGTGGTGCGCCTCTGCCAATAGGGGAGATAAGATTACCACAATAAATGCTCAACCAACAACTATTGTTTATTTATGCTTCTAGCTGGGAATGAGGCTGTACAGTTAAGGTTAGAACTAGAATTATATGTGATTTAAAAGGATGCAAGTACAGTTTTTGTTGGTGCTTAGAGAATGAGGAAGGTTCTTGCTAGTACAATACGACAACCATGTATATTTTGCGTGTCTGCGAGCATGTACTTTTTATTTTTTTCATTGAATTTCAAAATAAAACTAGCCATGTTTCTTTGTCTCTGAGAGTGAGTTTGAGCATGTTTGGCCTGCTGGCAGAGACATCGCTCATACTTCTGTCTGTCTGTAAGACATAGCACATTCATTATCTGAGCCTTGAGTCCGAGCACTGTCAGCAGCCTGTACAGAGCTGACAGCCAAGCCTCACTTTTAGCCCAGCTGCTTGCAACCCCACACAGCGTGTCCTGAAAAGTTATACATTATGCAGGGAGGGTGGAGATGGGTGTTGGGATGTTTACGGGTAGAGTTGTGTAAATCAATCACCAACAAGTTAAGAGGTATTTATCTTAACATTACCATAACTAATGGACTTCAAAGAGGGAAAAGAGGAGAGGAAGGGAGTTGGAGATGTAAGTAATCAATCAAAGCAAAGCTTTTTTGAATACTGGCCACACAGCAGCCCCACGTAATCAAATAGAGGGAGTTATAAGAGAGATGCAGGAAAAGAAAAAGAAAACAAACTAAGAGATTGCTTGATATATGATTTTTAAATCAAGATAAAGACGTAATACATAGATGAACAAAGCTGTGTTTGTTTTTTGTGTGTAGGGTGTTCATCTTAAGGCTTTCACTTTTTCCCCAAATAATGTAAAAATAATCCTGTTGCTGGGACATTTATTTCACCCCAGAAATCACAGTAAAAAACTTAAGTTCAAAATATCAAAACTGGGCTATTGGTTTTTGTGGGATACAAGAAGGGCAGAGCCTTCTGAGCGGCCCCACATCTAAACTGTAGCTTACACATCAATAGACGAATGAAAGGATCAGTCCTCTTTTGAAACCTTTGCAAGTGATACTGACAAAATTGTGCTGCCTCGCTGCAGGGGTACACGTTGGCTTTTAAGATCTTAAAAAAAAAAAAAAAAAGCCAGCAAAAGTGCTCCGGAGTCTGTGCGCTGACATCACTTTGACCAAATTTTCTGCATTTATGCTAGTGAAGATGTTAAGTTATGTCATATTTTTTGAGAGAATCAAGGCTGTTCATTTGCCTTTATGGAAACTGTGCCTAAAGTGGTGTTCTGGAGGACAAACCAAATTTGAAATTTGTAGCGTTAGTTTCTTTTAAGGTTTTCTTTGAAATTTAAATAGATGGCAAACCACTCTGAAAAAGAAATGGCCTTACTGAGTGAGGTTACCTGTGTGTCCACGTCTGCCTGCAAATGTGTATTTTCATCAGAAAATGGTGAGGATAATAAAGGTTCCCATCAGCTTCTACATCCTCCATGCTCTTCCACAAGAACAATGTGGGTGGACGGCCTCCCACAGTTAAAAGAAAGGTGGTGATTTTCTGTCAAAAGAGCCTTAAATGTAGTCATTAAGGATGAAGAGAGGAGAGGGCACGTCAGGCTAAGGCTTTCTGCCTCTCATGATAAGTGAAGTGACAATGGTTCAACTACACAGTATGGAGTGTTGGAAGACAAACAGTACACATTTACAGTTTCATCCAGATGGAAATCCATTCAAATGGTTTTTACGTCTTTTGTGATCAAAGCAATGTCAGTTTCACACACACACACACACACACACACACACACACACACATACACATACACATACACATACACAGACACACACACAAACACACAAGTTTTTTTCTCATTTTTTTCATCAGACACACACAAGGACACTACCCTACCCACATACAGTTATGACATTATATTTAGGATACAGCTGGTCTATACTGTAGCTTTCGCTATTTGCATTATTATAAGAGAATTATTTCATTATTTAATCAACAGAACCCTCATCAGTTAAAGGAATGGACATAACACTTTAAGCAACAACATGACATCTGAGCAACTGCCAGCAATTTAAAGCCTTTCACCTCATGAAATGAATTGGTAAATTAGTATCAGTATATACCAAAATGCAATAAAATTGCTTTCATCTGGGCTCAGGTCCTTTTGTCAGAGCTGAGACCCTCTGGCTGTCCTGTAATCTAACCCTCTATCTTCCTCATTTCTAAATGAAAATAGCATTTGGTCTAATTTGTGCATCTAATCAAATCCTCTGAGAGAATTAGAAGTCGAGGATGGGTTTTATAAAATTTGCTGTGTGTGTGGAGTTACAGGAAGAGGAAGATGTGTGAATCAATCCAGGTTTGACTAAGCGTTTGTATGCTGTATGTGGAAGAGATTTTCAAAGCAGAGTTTCGTCAGCATGTGAGTATGCATTTTGGTTTGGAGAAGATAATGCTGTCAGCCTCGCAAATGAAGTTGTCAAGGGCAAGACTGCTTATTTTAGAAGACTTAGTGGCAAAGAGATATCTCCCGACAGTAGCTCTTTCTATTTGTCATTTCTTGTTTTCTCATTTGCATCTCACACGTTTTATTCTTTATGCTCACCAGACAGGCCGACTGTGTTATGATTAAAGTATTTATAGGGTCAGTATATTTTAGCTTTGTGGTCCCCATGTGAGTTGACTTGATATGCAGATGGGGTCAGCAATGATCTCTAAGGCTGACACGTTGATTTTTGCTGAGAATGATATTTGTTTAGAATTAGTTACAAGGTTTAGAATGGATCCTAGTCATTATACGATCCATTTAAAGCTCCCTTGAAATATGTAGTAAGTTACACAGCTTGGGAACTGTTTATCTGCTGGGGTATCGAGAATTGCTTGCCCTAAAAACAGAGTCAAAGTCCAACAATTAGGAGGATTACACCGCGAATGAAACCGGGCTGGCGGTTTGAGAGACTCATACAGCTGACGACTAATAAGAAACGGCTTCTTGCTCCTAATTGCTTTCAGTGCTGTTAATAATTAGCTTATTTCATGTCACACTCAACATGAATTAAAGCAACATGCTAAGTTATTTTACAATGGAAACTTTTTTGATTCATGATTTCTTTTGTTTCTTATTGTTGTGATAGGTGGTTGTATTTTATTTATTATGTTATGGTACCGCACTAGGTCTATTAGCAGTAAAATAATAACTCAATTGGCAAACAATTCGCTACTGATTTTATTTTGTTCTTTATTATCATATAATCCTTTGTCAAGAAGCCCATAGCCTAACTGTCTTCCTTCTGTTTGTTTTATATTCTCTCACTACACTTGCTATGCTGCTTTACTCTAAGTGCATGTTGTCTATTAGACTGATTAAAAGGTCCCCTTTGCATTTATTGCTCCGTGTTGGAAATGCTGAGTTGAGTTGATGAGCATGGGGAACTGGGTCTTACCTTTTTAACGTTGGCTTTGCACTTTACTTTTGACATAGTGTGTGTTGAGCTAGCATAAGTTTTTTTTAAGTTTATTGTATTATAATTGTATTGGTTAAGGTTAATTAAAATGTATATTAGTCCTCCTCCCTCTCTCTAGTTCACCTAGTAGCCCTAAGAGTTTAGGGGATAAGGAGTGTGTGAAAATATTACTATGTTTGGTTATTAGTCTGACAGCCTACAGACATTGAGCTGATAAACACTGTTGTATCACAAATCCCTGACTTGCTGTTGGATGAACAAATCATACCTACATCCAACCATTGTCAACCACATGGTTCTTTTAATTGCTTCGATACAGAATAACACAAACATGTTATAAACATACAGTATGTAATCACACTTATGTGCCTTGAGGTCTTAGAGGCACATGAGGCTTATCAGAACCTTTGTTGCAATGGGAAAATAATATTTCAGTTAGCACTGATTGTAATGCCTACCTTTGCTGTACTGCTTTATTATGAAATTAGACACTTATAATCCATGTACAACTCACCTTTACAAACCAACAAGTCCTACTATTTGAATTACAAAACAAGTCACTTGTCAGCACCTTTCAAAATAACCCTCATGAACCTACAGTATAACAACAATGATTAATATGGTTGTTTTCTAGTCTGGTATCTCTATGGTCAAGTTTTGGTTACTTTGTTGGTTTCTTCCAAATGTGTTTACGATGGTTTATAAACTCAACCCTGACTGTTGGTGAAAGACAGGATGCTGTCGCTTCCAGTGTCCAGTCAGAGACCAAGCTTTCCTAAGACGTTTTGCTGCAATATGCCCATTTCTGCCTGTTAAGACGTTGCATGACTGACAAATGACCGATTATGTTGTTTTTTTATGATGAGATATGACAGTCATCTACAATCACATTCATTCAACAAATACTCTCAAGCACATGGACACACAAACATTTAAAAGTTATATATTGTCACAAGCCATTTCCAGAGTTTATATGCAAGTCTGTGAGTCTTCTTATCCACAATTTCCACCAACTGCGGAACGGCTGTGGATCTGCTCCGCCGTCCATTAACACCCACCAGGTCTGGATTTGTACTCACGAGCTGTACTCACGTGAACCCACGAGATCTCTTGAATTCACGGATGATCGTGCGATATAACGGGATGTAGTTGTCTCCAACCATTATGACGTTTTTAAGGTGTAGTGCAGGGGAATATGATCCGCCGTGAGCATGGTGTATTGAATTTTGTTTTGAAAATAAACCAATGTTTTATTTTGGTTTCTGTGCTCTACTTCCTGTTGCGATCAATCTACCCTGTGCTGAATTGCTGCAGAGCGCTCTTGCATCCGTAAAAAATAGAAGCTCTGCGTATCTGTTCCAGAGGGCTGTGGATTGCCGGAGCTGGGACGAGGTTGGAACGCAGCCATTCCACAGTCAGTGAAAATACACACATTGACTTTAATGGAACCCTATTGATTCCGCCGCCGTTCTGGAGCGGGTCCACAGCCGTTCCGCAGTTGGTGGAAATTGGTCATGAACAACAGGTTATGAGTCAAGGAGCTGAACGTGACAAAGTGCTGTGCTTTGGCTTGTTTATGTACATGTTTCGTTAATGATTTCATCCAAAATAATACCTCCAACCCTTCACTGGCTCTCGCCTTTTATTTGGAGATGGGAGGAATGAGTATCAAAGTAATCAGAGCTGCATCTCCTTAAGTGTTGAAAAGAAGAGAAAAGGGTGAAGAATGTTTGTCATGCTTTGATTCGGGAAATGATGAAAGGAAGCAAGGTGACATAAACAAAACATGTTGCTGTAATTAAGTGGTCAAATGAGAGCATTGTGGCAGGTTTAGTTTGATCAAAACAAAGATGGAAAGTAGAAGATAGTGGAAAGGAATTCTTTTTTAACTTAACAAAAAGGTTAGATTGACAGAAATTGCTTCAGGTACATTGAAAAGTGAGTATTGCAGAGCGGAAATGAGACAAAATTGAAAGAGGATGTAAAGGAGAAGACAGCATGCAAAAGGAGAGGTGTGGGTTGGCACGGAGAGGGAGAAAAAAGCCGGCAAAGAGGTTGCAGAGAGAAGGACACACAAGCAGGCAGATAGACAAACAAACGCACACGCAAACACAAGCAAAGGTCACACAGCCATCCCCGCCACCCGGTACTCAGACAAACTGGCGGTAAAATGCTCTATTTCCCATCCAAATTAAAGTGTCAGTTAATATTAATGTGGAAGTGAAGACTGTCAGACACTCAGCATACACACACACACACACAATTACGCTTACACACTCAGACACAAATACAGAATTTAGAATCTCGCCTGGTCAATTACTATCAGCCGACAGAGTCATGCACACAGGGCACAATGGTGTGTGTGATTGTGAGTTTGTGAGTGTGTAAGTGTGTGAGTGTGTGTGAAGCTCTGATCAGGCCCAGTGTCACATCTCGTCCCATCTGTCACATGAAGGTTATTTCTGAATTGAGATGCAATTGTGGCGCTGTGAATCATAAAGCAGGCAAAACTGTGCATGTGCTTGTGTGAACCTGCTTATTGCAGAGGTTTGTGTACATTGTTTGTGCACATTCCAGTGTCATGTGTTTGTGTGGAGAAGGAAGGCTTTTACCTGGATCAAATTATTTGGGTCCAGCTCGGGTCTGATTGTCTTTGTGTGTGTGTGTGTGTCTGTGTGCGCGCGCACATAGCAGCAAATTGCATACAATTGCTGTTCTGACGGTTTCGTTGTATCTTGTTTGTGTAAATGGGAATACTGAGGAGGAAGGGAGGGAATAATCCTTCTGTATCTCTTTCTTCAACCAACCGGAACATCGCTTTTGCTGGGCAGCACTTTCATGCACAACACACATACACACATACAAAAAAAACACACCGCCCAACCAACCATGAAATCATAATGTCAGACCTGTTAATGCCTGTAGATAGCGGCAGCCGCAACCCTGCGTGGTCCTGCTCCTTACACATGAACACACACACACACACACACACACACAAATGGAATACACAGAGAGCTATCTGTCTCTCTCTGACAGAAATATTCTACTCAGTAGTGGCTGGTAGATTTTTGGTTGTTTCCACTGATATCTGCTACAGACCTTGTTAATTCCCATACCCTGGGAATGCAGGCTGCCTCAAAACACAGTTGTATTTGGATAAATGAAATACATTGGGAGATTTGTATTCAGAATGCAATGCCTGAATGCACATATATTCCCAAACCTCCTGCCCAGTTTAATTTTCTGTTGTAATCCTCTTAATTGCATGTATTAACATAGTATTTCTGCCAGATTTATGAAGTTTACACCTTATACTCCATATTACTTTATTTTGTGATCATTGTTCATGTTTTCTGAGGGGCAATAATAGTTTATGTGAGTCACAAACCATGGATAAGTAGGAAGTTAACACAGATTTGTTACTTACATTCTAGTCCTGCATTGCCAGACCTTCATCCACAGCATTTCATAGGAAGGTGAAACTGTATCACAATAATGGTGTTTCTTCAAAATAGCGTCGGGAAGGAACTTGTTTTTGGTGGATCATGTGCTTGTTCAAAAATTGTTTAAGTCGTGCAATAGAAAACTCAGATTGGACAGATAGTCTGGCTAGCTGTCTGGGTTTACCCTGCAGAGATCTGATAAGCAATTAACCTTGGTCCTTATAAATTGACCAGAGTTTAGAATGCCAACACAAAGAAAGCAGAGGGTAATGGACATCCGGCCTAAAATGAGAGACACCGGAGCAGTCCCTAAAATGAATCATTGTCGATATAGACAACTTGCATACTACAACTTGTGGTGCATAATCAGCACACAATTTGGGGTTTCTTCCTATTTTTCCTCTTCACTTTTTTACTACAATATTTAAAGCATACTTTGAGTTTCAAATGTCAACTGTTGTGATCAGCATCTTCCCTCAGCATGAAAAACAATATGATTTGGATTCACTAGTAACTAAGAAACCAGAAGCAGTTTGACTTTATGATACTTTATGATATTGACTTATAGTATCAGAATTTGCGCGTGTGTGGGCATGTGACAGGGCCGGGCTCAGTGCCACAGAGAATCACCCTGTCATATCACTCTCATGTCTCTTCGTCTTCCCCCGGTGGCGTCACAAATTCTCCCTCGCCGCACAGATCAAAGAGCTGACACATGCCCCGATGTCCTCTCTCCTCTTGTCTCTTCTATCTCTGCCTTTCTTGCAATCATAACCCTCTCCTTCTGTCACTCACCCCCTTTTTTTCTATCCTTACATCCAGCTTTCTCCCCGACTATATCAGTGGGGATTTTGATTCCATTACTGCCGAGGTCAAAGCATTCTATGCAGACAAGGTGAGTTGAACACAACTTAACATTGTCAGTTCTACAGGTGTACACACTGAGAAATACTTACACACATACACACACACTCGCGCAAAGCAATAGGTCTTTAGACAGACATAAGTTCATAGTTTGGACTAAATAACTGTATCTTTATCCAGAAATGTACAACTTGACTCCGTGACCACTTTGACATGTAGGCAACGTTAGTAAGAAGTTGACTTTCCCAGCATGTATTCCTTTGAGGTATGACTTGAAGTTAAGGGGAGAAACTACAGGTGGATAGGGCAAACATTTGAACAAATATACAGTATATCACCATAAATCTTCCCCAGTTTGTTACTTATATTAAAATATTATCTTTTGTGTTACAGGTTTTCTGAAATTGTATGTTTTAATATGCAAATGATGCATTATCTAATTAAATATGTGCAAATGTGCATACATTTCCAGAACATAAATGGGAACATTGGATAAATTCATGTTGAAAATTCTTGTTTCTAGAGTCAAAGATTTTTACAAAGGGAATATGGATCATTTAGAAAATACTGTGAAAATCCATCGCTTTGCTTGAAATAAAATGTTATAAAGCTCAGGCTTTGAGTGATATTCAAACCAACCCCTCCAAAACATTCAGAAAATGTTCTTAATAAACAATAAAAGTCTGCAGTCTGACAATGCTTCAACTATCATGCACCAATATCTATTAAACCCGGTCATTAAAAACTACCTCTAGAGGTGATTAGAGTCACATGCTGACCCAGAAACATGTCCTTTACCAAAATAAAATATGTTCCATTATACTCATGACAAATTCCCTGTAAACAGTAGCAAACAACTCAAACTTTGTTCTCTGTTGACTCTCTCTGCCAATAGCCTGAACACCATCTGTGGCTAGGATCCAATCGTTTTACTTGAGCATAGAAAATGCACTGGTGGAGCTTGTTGAGAGTGTTAACACGGCCTGGAAGGAAGAACTGCATCTCCTTTAACACCTGCTACAAAATGCAATTGTTGGATGTTGGATGTACAGAACTTGTCCAATATTTCTGTCAGATCAGTGGTTCCAAGATGAATGCACCATTTATTTTTCAGACCTTTCCATAGGCTTCTTTCTTGTGAAAATATGTTGTGTTTTTCCCTTTAAGAGCTTTATTCAAATACCTATTAGCTGAGAGGGGAAAACCACTTTTCGATTGATGTGCTCCCAACTTATAAACATGCATCCTATGATGGGGAGTTGCCAGGAGATATTTATTCATGTTAATGGGTTACAGGCAAAAAGAATGAGAGTCACTATTAGATGTTTGTTGAGTTTGTTTGACTTTAATGCACAAATCCACTACGTTGTAAAAATATAAATAACTAGATACAACCAAAAGTACTTTGTGCAAAATGTTTTAAGGACCTGCTGATGTGTAGCATGCAAGAAGTGGTGGCTAGCGTCAGTTATAAAAGACTATAATCACAATACAATGGGGATATCACATTGGGAAATGAAAGGAACAGCAGTCTGCATTTTGGAGGAGACCGAAAGAGTTTGTTTACTTGAATTTTTTTTTTTTACATATGATGTAAAGGTACTCTCCCAAAGTTATATACAGTATACACATTGTGCAGGTATAAGACATCTTGGTATGTCATCCTACGTCCTAGCCTTTGCTCCATGGGTCCCTAGCATATCGCAAGAGACTTGTTCATGTAGGCATATTTAGACTACTGAACTATCCAAGGTCATGCAGATACAATGCTAATTCTATGAAGTGGACTCATAGTCATTTATAACAAGCAAAAGGTCAAACCAGAACGTTTGTGTGAAGAGGGGTGTAGCACTATCGAATAATAATAATAAATACACTGTAAGGTGTCACACAGACACACACCTTAGAGGAAAGAAAATGCAGTGCCTGCGTGTGCTGTACTGTGTATTACTGCAATCAGTTTACAGTTTGAAATGCCGATCCAATACTTTACCATGCACACACAGGCTCACACACACCTTTTCCCAGTCACCCTTTTCCCTCTCTCTGCAGCTGTCTGTAATATTAGTCCTTTTTCACAAATATCACACAGGTTGCCTTAAAAAAGGAGCAATACCTTTTTTCCTTGAAGAGAACAGACTTTTATGGTAATGCCTAAGGAGCAGAACAATAGGAAAGTTTGAGGCGTTCCCTCAGAGATTTGTCGGAAACAAATAATAAATTCTGCATAAATGGAAGGGAGAGAAAAGTAAAGCATCCGCGAGGGAGAGGGATGGATGGGATCAAATAGGGCACAGTGAGCAAGTTTGTGTGAACTGTGCGTGAGTGTGTGCGATGGCAAAGTTAGTGTGTTTCAGGAGGACAGTGTATGGAGAGAGAGAAGGGGTAAGAGTGAGAGAAAGCCAGAGCATGGTTGTTTACCTGGATGCTGTAGTTTAGGGCCACTGACTGGAACCTCTACATTATTCAGCAACACAGCCCATAGACAGCTAGACAAGACTAAAGCACTGATTTATACCTCTTTCAATCTCTCTATCTAGTTCTGTTTTTCTCTGCTGTTTTATCCTCCTATCCCTTATCTCTGCCTGGATTTTTGTTTTTCTATCTGTGTGTGTGAACATCCATCGGATTGTGTTTTCTTGCCTTTGTGTTTGATTACATTTTTCTTTGTGCGTAGGGGTGCAAGCTAATAGAAACAGCTGACCAGGATCTAACTGATTTCACCAAGTGCCTTGCAATCATGGTGGAGGAAGTTCAGAGACAACAGTTACAGGTGAACATCCACTGCGCACACAGACACACACACACACACACACACACACACACAAACACACACACAAACATTTGTATCTGACATTTTTATGTTAAAGAAATAGTTTGAGATTTTGCAAAAGGTGCTTTCTTGCCAAGAGTTAGATGAGAAGCTCCAACAACCAGCACAGAGCAACCAGCAACTCCGAAGCTCACAAAAAGTTAATAATAAGTTGTGGTTTTACGGGGCTTATGAGCTGAACTATTTCTTGGCCAGGAACAGTGACTTCCAGGGCTTCTCAGTGTCAAAAACATTGTTTTAAATAAGCTTTTTGTTACAGTCATTAAAAGAACTAGCAGCAGTTACAGCACTGAGTAAAATTAATAATTAAAGTTCTTCTCTCCCTTAGCCTTAGACAGTTTAGTGCCCCTAAGCAAGGCACTCAGTCTTCAGGTACTCAAGATTAGCTGCTCAGAGGTCAGTAATGTTGGACTTTGGTTGGCTGCGGGCAGATCCGACGTGTGTGGGTGTATGAATATAAAACAGGGTGCTGCTGGAGAAGAACATGCATGCTCACTCAACATTCCCTGAAGACAGCTACACATAAAATGCTAAGTGTAATTGTGGTTTGTCAGATTTAAGATGAAATTCTTCACTTTTGTTGTGATCTTTTTTAAAGATACCTAACAAACTCATATCCAAAACTGAAATGAGCTGCCAGCCACAGCGAAGCCCCTTGCCCAGCTGGCTGCTTCACAGTCGGACATGCAGAGATCTGACTCACAGATTGACTCAATTTCTATTCCAACTCTTAAAACGTCATCTGATTTGAATAGAATGCACATCACAGCAAGAAAAAAACTGTGTTATATAACAAACGGTATACCTCTAATTTCAACAAAGATCATTATTCCTCCTTATCATTATTTGCATGGCGGAAAATATGTTCGGTCTTATATATTAATCTGCCTTTTTATCTGTCTGTTTATCTGTGTTCTTATCTATTTCTGTGTCATCCTCCTGTCCATCTGTCTCCCCTCTCTCACTCTTTCCCTATTTTCTCCATTATTAGAATTTTTAAGCGCCATGCTAAGCTTTGCTCCAATCACTAGCGAGTGCCCCAATCATTTTAAGCTGATGATAGATCAGGGAGAAGTGGCTTGCAGACACATAAAACTGCCCTTCATCTTTACAGTATGCATGTGTGTTTCCACATTGTGTATTTTCACTTTGTTTTTCAGTGTCAGGCTTTAAGATAGGATACACTTTTGTCCTTCTCTTCCATTTGGCTTTTTTTGTGCGGCCTGGCTAATATTTACTCTGCCTTTGAGTGTTTGTCCGTCCGTCTGCTTGGAAGAGATAGGAGCCTGGCAATCAGTTTTTTGACTTTCTCTTAGACTTGCTGATGATGACTTTTTGTTTGTGTACCAGGATTTTCCCTCTTTTTCTTTACCCACTATGACTCTTATTTGAACTTTTGTTCCCTTCAACACTTTGTGAATAGGAGTAGGTTATATAAAAGCAGAACTCTTCTAATGATTTAAATATCATGCCTTGTCATTTTGTTTTTTGCTCACCTTCACTAATTTCCATCCACTTAGCCTCTTTAAATGAATAAAAACATGAAATAATAACAGGCTGATTTGCAGATTACCAAACACAGTGTTTAAGATTCAACATATTAGCCTCTGAATGTTTTTCTTGCACACAGCTTAGTGCTCGATTTAGAGAATTTATATCGTATTGTGTTGGGTGAAATCCCAAAGAATGGTATCAGAGGATTATGGTGGGTGGATGAGTATGTGTTGGTTTGTGTGTTTAAGTCTGTGTGTTTTTGTGTGTGTGTGTGTGTGTGTGTGTGTGTGTGTGTCTTTGTGTGTGTGTGTGTGTGTGTGTGTCTATCTGTATCGCGCATGTGTTTGTGAAAGGCGAGTTTGCATGTGAGCCTTTCGGTACCTTTGTGTGTATGCACTTGTTGAAGTGTGAGTCTGCATGTGTGTGTATCCCGACGTCCCAACAGTGTGTGTGTGTGTGTGTGTGTGTGTGTGTGTGTTTGTTTTCTCCTACCTCTGTCCTAGTTCGCTTCTCTCCTCAAGCTTCACTGTTGCAGGCATATGCAGCACTACTGTTTTTCATTTTCTTCTCTCTTTCTCTAGTTATCTATTCATCATCCCTAAGAAATGGATATGAGTTTGTGTGTTGATCTCCGAGGCAGCGTTGCTCGCTCTGGCTCCCCCAGCCAATCAGGGGAGAGTACGGCCGGATCTGTTGAGCCAGCTTGTTAGATTGTCTTCATTCAGTCGTGAGATTTTCCTTGCCCTATTTGTTTTTTTTGTTTTGTTTTCAGTAAACAAACATAAAATAGGAACACATAAAAATTCAAACCGTTAAATGGGGTCTGATATGCATGGCGACACTACAGAACTTTGATAGGAGGCGGAAGATTAAGCAAGCTAGTGTGTCATCAGACGCTGAAACACAATACACTATTTTTTTTCTCTGTCGCCATTACTCCTTGTTCTCTTTCAGCTTTGTTTGCTTTCTCTGAGGTTTTCTGTCATCTGGCGTTGCCGACTCGCTGATGGTTTGATCTCGCCACTCCTCTCTTATTCCTACCTCTAGCAGCTTTGGACCATTCAGGGCATTGTTTTGTATGATAAATTGTTCTTAGTAAGCCATTACAAAGGTGGGAGGGGCATCAGAAATGAATTTGGGAGATGATTTGATGGAAGACAAAAAGGGCCAAACATATTGTAGATAAGACATCCTACTTATGGATACATTTGGCAATTTTATAAATTTTCCTTTTTGAAAAACTCACAAAAAGAGCAAAACCAAAAATTGAGAAGAATTGATTCTACCAACTAAAGTATTTTCTTTGTTACCAGAGACTGATGTATCTTATTTCTCTGTGCCATAGACATCCTGGGTGACACAGTCCTGGTTTACTGTTTACTGTTTACTAGTGGCCATAGGTGGCCCCCATGCACTACTTACTCCTGTTTGAGTAATGAAGGCTAAAACATGTTGTTAGGAAATCACTGAGCCACTCTTTTTAATGATTTTCACATTTGTGACATGTTTTTAAAGATCTACATCTTTTATAGGACTGAATTAGCTGTGGGCTGATAGCTACACAGACACAGAAAGACAGACTAATGCATTTTGGTCTTTTCACAACACAAGCCTTTTCCTGTAGGATCAGGTTGAGATAGGACAGTTTTGTGTTTTTCCCACCTGCTAAAATTTCCGACTGGAACATTTTCATTTTTTTTATTTCATAACCCCTCTCTCTCTCTCTCTCTCTCTCTCTCTCTCTCTCTCTCTCTCATGCTCGCTCTCTCTCTCACCCGCTCTCTCTCTCACACTCGCTGAAGGATGTCTGTTCACCCACTGTTGTTGTTTACAGTTCAGGTGATGCCTCTGTGCCTCACTCTGTGTTGAAATAACCTCAATCTCTCAGCACTTAGTTTTATTTTAACTCCATCAGTCTCGGCAGGAAGTTAGTTACGAAGCATTCAGTTGGGTAAATAGTCTGTTCCAGTAAGGAGCTACAGCATAAGTTTGATTGTAGCACTTTTACCTTTTTGCAAATGTTAAATACATTGAGGTAATGGCAGGTTGTTGAAGTCATAAAAGGGGAAATGAAAATGCATTTCAGAGTGGCTAAGTGAGGCTGCTGTTTCCTGTGTTGTAATTCATTTAATGGTTTCATGCATGCTTATACATTTCCACACAGGAAAAATACTCATCTGTTATACTGGCAGATCAATGTAGCCAATGTGATCCAGCTGATTAGTAGTTTAGCTGCAGCCCAGGATCAGCACAGGTAATGAATTTGCCCCATACATTGTGTTTGCTTATTTATTTATTTATTTGCAATATGTGGTTGAAGTGAAAACATTGAAGTGAAGTCAGCGTGATTGATGGTATTTGGTTCATTTTCCGTGCTGGTGTGACTGTCAGTCGTCAGCCTCTGACAGCGCCTCTGCCCTTTAGACTCTGTTGGGTTCTGAGGCTGTCAGCACTGGTGCTTGACTGCTCAGGGACTTTGTATAAGCATATAACTGCTGAGAGCTCTAAATACCGTATCTGAGAAAACTGCTGGCTCAAAGTTAAGAATAACCTTATTTTAGCTCTGAGGTTGAAGAAAATGGCATTATAGTTAAGTAATCCACTTACTATAGCTTACTTGGTTTGCTGTTAACACATTCACTTATTAAGTCAAGCTACTGTTGTCATTATATTGGCTCAAAGTCATTCTATAATTGAACACTGATTGTTTATCTGTCCTCCATCTTAGTTTTCTCTCAAAGCTCTGTCCTCTGTCTTTTTATCCCTTTTAATGTGTACTTATCCCAATTTCATGTGTTGTTCTGTTTGTTTCTTTGTTAAAGTAACAGGCCGGCATTTGTTTGTTTTATAGATACCATACTGCTTTTCTATTAATGGTTGCCAAATTATTCTAAATGTGGTGTATTTTACACACTTTCTCAGAGCAATGGCATTCAACACATAGATTATATAAAAGGTTTTCCTTCTTTTTTCTTTGTCTTTCTTCAGCCACTTCTGTTGTCATTTTTCTTCATTGATAAAAACAATAGCACCCTGCCAGAGAACCATTTTTCATATGTGCTGCATGTCTCTCCAGGTGGATGCCATAGTGACGTTGGGCGGTCTGGCTGGCAGATTTGACCAGATCATGGCATCTGTTGAGACCCTCCACCACGCTCTCTCCATGACACAACTCCCTCTGTTGATTATACAGGGGACAAGCCTAGTATACCTACTCAAACCCGTGAGTGTACTATAAACTTACAATACGCAGCCTTCACATGTATGCATAGACAAACCACTGTGCAATGATTCCGTCCTGTTAATTGTTTGTCATTTTTGAGGTACTAAGTCAGCTAGCCATTTTTACCACAGGTGTCCACAGTATTTCACTTAACACAAAGCAAAGGATGTACTCATATGGTTGTATCAGTATTTGAAGTTGCATATACAAACTATATACACAGGCAGACCCACAGTACATTTTGACTAAAATACAACAGATTAACATTCTGTTCTCCTGCATCTTCTACTCCTTCTAATCACCCCTTTTCTGTCCTCTCTTAAGACTTTTTTTACTTGCACTGCTTCCACCTTGATTGGAGTGTTGAACACTTTGTTTCTTTGTTAAGTAATCACTTCAAGCCCCCCCCCCCCCCCCCCCCCCCCCCCACACACACACACACACACACACACACACACACACACACACTTCTTTGCTGTTATGTTGTTCTAATTTGCTGTTGTGCATGTGAGAGAGAGAGAAAGAGAGATTCTTTTGATGCTCCCAAATTGTTTTCCCTCAATGCCAGCTCTTTCTAATGTTCCTCCGTTGATTGAGTTTACAAGTGGGCCGAGCCAAAGCCATTTGGGACAAACATTGCTATTTTTTTTTTGCTCTTTTTTTTTTTCCCCTCCCTTGTTTATTTGCAGGATCTTTAGGACAAACTATCTACATGTCATACTTCCTTATGACATAGTATCATACGTTAGGTAAACCTTTCTCTCATGCACTCCCTCCCTACTTCTCGCCATTATTCCAAAGCCGCGTTGTCATTTGCTGCTTCATACCTCGACAGCCCCAATTAATCTTACTTCAGTGAGGGTAAATTAAGCTCGTTTGTCAACGCAGCTCCAATTCGCCAGCAACTGATGAACGCAGACGCCTGTACATTAAGGTGAACACAACCTTCGAAAGACCCGGTACTATTTGTTCAAGTTACATCTGTAATTGAAGTGTTTACAACTTTTGCCAAATATCCTCACCACCCGTATTTCACGCAATCACAGCTTTGTTACGTGCTTAGCTTTAGGATTTGGTGGTACAGTCAAGGCATTCTTTGTTTTTATTTATGTTCAGTACACAACAAATTAAAACCACTAGTAAATTGGGCGCCTGGATAGCTCAGTTGGTAGAGTGGGCGGCCATATATAGAGGTTTTCTCCTTGACGCAGCAGGCCCGGGTTTGACTCTGACCTGCGGCCCTTTGCTGGATGTCATCCCCGCCCTCTCTCCCCTTTCACTTATTCAGCTGTCTTTTCTTAAAGGCCTAAAATGCCCCAAAAATAATCTTTCTTTTTTTTTTTTTTTTAAAGAAAAAAGAAAACAAAAAAACTATTGTTATGTCCGTTTTGCAAATTTGAAAAGTTGGGATTGTGTCACCTGAAAATATTGCCTATAGACTTAAAGCCGCTAGTAAGTGTATAACCCCATTATACATGCACATTCTAGAAAATAATTGTGACATACTTCTTCATTCCTGAGTAAATCAGAGCATGTCTGTAACTTAGCATGTCTGCAAAGCACATTTACTCAAGCTAGCATCCCAGATACTAAGGTACCTGAGAAAGCCGGCACTCTCTGTTGTGGGACAGGCGGTGCACAGCGCTGTGTCAGCCAATCTGTGCTATACATCATTCTTAAGGTGACCACACTCAAGTCAAATGTACCAGCCTGTTTACCTGGTGCCCTTTTGAGAGGTGAAACTTGTCAGTACGAGAGCTGATTTAAATGATAAAGTGTGATACCTGAGGAAGCAATGACATTCAAATATGAAATAATATATAAAAAACATGAGCTGAAGAACTGACTCAGGGTGATCTGTTCTGTGTTGAAGCTAATACTTTAGTGTAATAAATGCAAGACAACAAAGAGAAAAGTAAACTTTGTTTATAGAACTTAAATCTGGGCGGTGGAAGGGAAATTGACAACTGTGTTTATCTTCAACTAGGAAAGACTCTTGTGTTGGGCTTTGCGCTGGGCCGAGTGCAACATAGGGCCCTTAGTGATGTTTTTATTTTCTGTATGTTTCTTATACCTTTATTCTGTGTTAGTACTATGCACATAGGCTTGTTTGCATATCACACCACCTATGAAAATATTCCCTTTTAATGGTTGCATTGATAACATGCCTGCCTTTTAAATACAGTTTTTAAATATTTTACAAAGAAAACGTTCAACAGTATTGTAAAATTGTACTCATACATGTGTAGTTTTGAATTAAAAGCACTGCCTAAGAAGTTACCAGGCAACTTTTATAAGGAAAAGTTCCATCTTCATCCCTCTTCTTCTCGGTGTCTTAACTAAAAAAGTTAATATCGCAGTTAGCAGCTGGCTGAACAACCAGAAAAGGAACATTATCACCCTGATTCAAGCCTTTTTTTCTGCATATGTTTGTACATGTGCATTTGTTTTTCCTTCTCTCTGTTGCTCAAACACTCTTACTCTGACACTTACACAAAGAGACCGTGTTTATGTATAGAAAACAACCTCAGGGATGTTTCCTGAACACCAAATACTCCAATGCTTAGAAGTTTCCCATTATTCCTTCCCTCTGGCTCGGCAGCTCCAGGAAGCCAAGCAAAGCAAAACTCTGCTTTCAACATGTCACACCTTCAAGATTTCAAACTCCTAATTGAAAAAGTATTTGCTGTCTTTATCTGTATGATTCTTTTAGATGACTGATCTAAGTTCTAGCTGTCAATGCCTTTTATCTTTGTACTTTTGCTTGGGTGTATTGACAGTGTGAGCCTACATGGTACTTGTGGCCTGCAGATATTTAAAGTGTTTATAACACATAATTATTACATTTCAGGCAGTTTCCTTGCCAAATACATTGATATGTGCTGTAATGAGATGAGAGAGGTGTTTCTTTGTATCTTTTCTGTGTGCTTTGAAAGAGAGACACTTTTTGGACCTTTTTACATTCTAGCATCAGGCTTTATTGTAACCAGTACATTCAGAGAAAGTCATTGAAGAGAGACTCTACCTTGCACCTACATTGTGTGATGCTTTTCCCCCCCTCTACGCTCTGGTTTTTTTTAAGAGATACTGTGACTTTTTAACATTTTGTTCATATTTATTTTCTTTGTAGAGCACT
>NC_048428.1:10425330-10440592 GCF_013103735.1 Etheostoma cragini | reverse complement strand
CCCACAGACGCAAACAATAGGTTTAACAAAGTCAGCCATCCTTCCCCTTCATCCATAGATAGTTCTTTATCAGATATTGCCATGTTCTGCCCATTAATTTTAGATGAATTATTTATAACTGTTGTTACCTTTACAGCTTCCGCTCTCCAAACCCTAGTTGGAAGCGAGCTGGTCTCAAACTTGGCTCGTGGCAGGTAACCTACGTCTAGTGGTCCAGGTTAACAGAGGCAAAGCACAAAACAGTGAGGCGTCGGTTGGTTGCAGCAATGAACCTCCACCTCCAAAAGGCTGGAAAGTGCTACGGGGAAATTGCCAAGCAGCTTGGTGAAAAAGGTCCACTATTTGAGCAATCATTAGAAAATGGAAGAAGCTAAACATGACTGTCAATCTCCCTGGGACTGGGGCTCTATGCAAGATCTCACGTTGTGGGATCTCAATGATCTTAAGAAAGGTGAGAAATCCACCCAGAACTACACAGGAGGAGCTGGTCAATGACCTGAAAAGAGCTGGGACCACCGTTTCCAGGGTTACTGTTGGTAATACACTAAGACGTCATGGTTTGAAATCATGCATGGCACGGAAGGTTCCCCTGCTTATACCAACACATGTCAAGGGCCCGTCTTAAGTTTGCCAATGACCATTTGGAGGATCCAGAGGAGTCATGGGAGAAAGTCATGTGGTCTGATGAGTACAAAATAGAACGTTTTGGTCATATTCCACTAACCGTGTTTGGAGGAAGAAGAATGTGTTACGGGACGTGACAGGAGGAGGACCCAAAAGCAGAGTCGGAGCAGGCGTGTAGAACTTCAACAAAAATCTTTATTATAGTCCCCAAAAAACACAAGGGAAGGCAAAGGCCAAAACACAGAGAATCCAACAAACACCCAAAGATCCAAAACGCAGAGCAGGGCAAGGCAATCACAAGGGATATCCTGGGGAAGTACTCACTGGGAAACACGGACGGAAGGAACAGGAAAACGTCAGGAACGTGGACGCTCACAGCATAAACAGCTCGAGGGAAAAACAATGATGCAGCACTAGACAAAGGGAACACAGAGGTTTAATACAAGAGGTAATGAGGTAATGAGGAACAGGTGAGACATCAGGTGAAACACATTAGGGTGGGGCTGGACAATAAGACAAGACAAGACCAGACAGGAAGCTGACTAAAAAATAAAACAGGAAACAGAACATACACAAGCACGGAAACACAAGACAGAATCTACAACACCAGACTAGCGGGAAAACCGGGACAAAAACACAGAGAAGGCCAAACAGGAAAAATACCCCAACAAAAAACCCAAACCATAACAGAATGATGAGTACCATCCCAAGAACACCATCCCTACTGGGAAGCACGGGGGGGCTAGCATCATGCTTTGGGGGTGTTTTTCTGCACATGGGACAGGGTGACTGCACTGTATTAAGGAGAGGATGACTGGGGACATGTATTGTGAGATTTTGGGGAACAACCTCCTTCCCTCAGTTAGAGCATTGAAGATGGGTTGAGGCTGAGCCTTAAAACTTTGCTTAATCATTGTTACTTACGATGTATCACTCACAGTGTTTCCGCACAGATGATTATTAATGTTGCACACAGGACTGTGCTGGCGACTTATGCCATGAAGACTGACGGCGCAGATTACACAATAAAGAAAGAGGGCGTAAATACTGAGAGGCTAAGAGAAGAGACAGGCTGGAGAAAACAACAGTGTTTGGAATCAGTTCAAACGTAATAAAAAAAAAAAAAAACTCTGTACAGTGTGTCTACTGCAAAATAAACTAGCTTTCCACAATACTAGCACAACATCAATGCAAACATCTCTAGAGAAAACATTGAGTCTAACTTAATCCTCCATTCCACGAAGCAGACCAGACAAAAATGAATCACAGAGTCGTATGGACGATGAAACTACACCAAACACAGCAACTACCAAAAGCACGGATAAGAAAATACGTAGTGGGAACCCCAATTTGATCTAAAGGAGAGCCAACTTGTTGACTATCCCTTCAAAATAAAAGCTGATTGTTGCGCACCATTTTCTCTCTCACTTCATGTCTCCATGACCAGCTGATCAACCATCTACTAGCATAAGTGTAACAGAGCAGTATGACATTGTAATTAAATATATTAATGAAAATAGATTGAGTATAACTAGTATTTACATTAAATTGCACAACTTAAGGTAATGTTTACGTATGTTTCGTATATGCCTTAATTTGAGGTTGTTATTGCATTTCAGAAAATGTTTTCTTTAAAAACAATGTAAAATGGCACTTAAATGCACTTAAAATGTTTAGTTTTTTGAAATATATTATAAGCAATGTGCGCAATAAAAACCTCGCTTTATGTAATAATGTAATAATAGGTAGAATACTTGATCACTAAAATAATTGACAGCTGCAGCCCTACACTTACTGCTTTTCAAGTTAAACAAGCTGGCTGTTAGTACTGTCATGGGATGTCGGTAAATAATAGTTTGACTCCCTGAGACACACAGTAAAATGGAATACAATTCAAAAGGCCAGGGTCTCCTTTTTAAGTATGAGCAGGAACTGAAAATGGGTTGCAGCATTGACAGTGCAATCATTTATTTTAATGAGCTGTTGTCCCTGGGCGGTGAGTCTCAGTTTCTCATTTGGGTCTGGGAAAGTTTAAGAAGTCTTGCTCCACATTTGTTTTCTCCTTTATTTATTTATTTATTTATTTATTTATTTATTCTATTTCATTGTTAAAACCTGCCAACGACACGCACGCACACACACACACATTTATGTTCACATTTATGTTCACATTTATGCTGTGTGTCAGCAGGGCAGACATAAACTGGAGGTGAACACAGGCCTGGAGGGTGACTGGTGCAGCCTCATTCCAGTAGGTGGACCCTGCCAAACAAGCACTTCTGGACTGAAATGGAACCTGAGTGAGTTTTTTTTTCATTCTTAGCATTTGAATGATGCTCTGCAGCCAAAAATATTTGTAGGCTCAGTAAAAAGCCACACAACACCATTCAATTCGTGCTCGTGCACAGGGCAGGGGAAAGGCCAGGGATGTATAAAGGGAAAGGCAGTTGGACTAGGCATGGGCCGGTTTCAAGGTACACTGCAGTTTGGAAAAGTCAAGGTTTTAAGAGCCACTAACATTTTCCATCAGAGCATTCAGAAGGTATGAGCTTTTTTATGTAATGTGTTGTATATGTGTTTATGAGTGCTCAAGGAGAGAAACTGTAGTTTAGTAATCTGTCTCCCTGCCAGGGTGCAGTGTGTTTAAAAATAATGGCGATTTTTTACCTGATATTTAAAAAATAATAAATGTTAAAGCTGTATTTGCAATTGTCCCTATCAAAGACCAGATGCTTAATTTGCTCCAGTCAAATGGAGCTGCATTTAAGATAGCTTTCATATATTGAAGATGCATACATGCCACAATGAGCTTTTTATTTTCTTGAACATTTTGTGGAAATTCAATCAGATACCCAACTGAGAACCTCTGTGCTCTAACTCCCCTTTAAGCATTATAGCCAGCTGTATTCGTAATGAGTTGGCACAAACCATCCTGCCACCAGTACGAAGGAAACCTGGACTGTCAGTGGAGTTGCATAATGTGTCTGCTTCTTGGTGGGGGTCCACTCTCGGTGTTTGTATATGCATGTGTGTATGTGTCTGGGAGTCTATACACTTGAGAGAGCACGCCTGTGTGTCCATGCTTGTTTCAACATGTCTGAATGCTTGTTTGAGTGTGTGTGTGTGTGTGTGTGTTTGTTGTATTTATTAATTTGTTTTTTTTGTGCTTGTTTTTTGATCAGCTACAGTGTGTTGTATATTTACTCAGCACACCTAGATTGCCTTCTGCATGGTAATGAGAGGGACTTTATACATGGAGAGTCCTATGCAGATAAGCCAGTAATAACAAGATGCATAATTAATCATATGCATATTTAGAAGACTGGAAGTAATGATCACCCGTTGGGTTTGGGACGAAAGACCAGGATAGGAAACAAAAATAGGAATATAAGGGTATTTTCATGTTTGACTGATGAGCGTTCACAGAGCAACAGTGCATCTTGCAATACCATTTTTCGTTGATTTGTTTTTACCAATTAAATGTGTGTCTTGTCTTTGCATGGTTTTCAATGCAACTTGCTCAGGGGCCCAAATCCGCTTTGTGCCACTTTTGAGTGACACTAAGACTCTTTAGAAGTCAATTGAAATGATCTCCCATGTTCAAAGACTTTCTGTGATGAAAAATACATGATATTCCTATGAAGAAAGAATTTTGGGCTGTCAGCCATTTCAGCCTTGTTGCCCCAAAGGGGACTTTTTACTTGCATCCACAGCTTGTTTTAACTTTTGCTTTAAAGAATAAAATTCTGCAATGATTCATGGTGTTTTGATGTAGAGTGTAAATGTGGAATAAGTAGTCGGTTATTACCCAACTTGGTTGTACTCCAGGGGAATGCGCAAGATGAGTAGAAATACCCTTGGCCCAAGTAAATGATATCATGTGTTCATTTTTTTATGTTAGTTAGTTTAATAATTGATATTGTTGTGAAATCAGATCAGACACAGTGCACACGTGTGCTCACAGAGCTGCGCTTGAGCTCGCAGTGTGAGGGTACAGATTTTATCTTGTCGAATGTTTGTCAAAGTTTGTCTTGAGTATCTATCATTTTTATTTCCTCTGCTGCTTAAAATGTTTGGTTTTGAAATAAAATGGCAAACCAATAAAATATGGTACTCAGTTACAATTTTAAAATGTCTCTTAATGTTAATGCAAATAGTTTTTCAGATTGTAGTATCACATAATGCACACAGTTAGAACGAGCAAATTGACCAAAATAAATATTACAGAAATTATCTTTAGTGATGCTAAGTGTTATTTACTGAGATATCCAAAGTAATCTTATGGTAACATCAAATGAATGTCCATCACATTCACACCAAGTCTAAAAGGTTCAACAGCAGATATTTACACATCTGGTATATATGATGTCATACTGCAACAAATGTCAGTGAGATTTACTTCATTTAAACTAGAAAATAGTGAACCACAATATCTCTCTTTTAAAAGTATACACTGCTATACCTTAATTGGGGGAAATACCAGCACAACAAGCAACATTTAATTTACCTCCTTTGTATCGGAGTAGTGGAAGAAGTTAAGTGGTAGATATCTTATAAACACAAGAAAAATCTAGCTAGAAAAAACAAATCTAGGTAGATACTGTACATTGGAGAAATGTTCTTGATCGTTTAAGACCTGAAGGAATGGCAGAGACAGCATGAGAGTGGCAACTTTACTGGAACCTTGGAGCACATGGGGCATTATCTTGCACTCAGCACAGCGCAAAGCCCAACACAAGGTTTCTTTGCTAGTTTAAGGCCGTTGTTAATTTCCGATCCAGCACCCTCATCGTTTAAATAGCAAATGCACCTGTGCCTATGTGTGCGCCCATGGGCGTGCTGATCTTACAGGGAAGTGTGTTCAGGAGCATTGTTGGCGTATTGCTGTTTTTAGGCAGCAGAAAGTGATCGAGCCACTGACCAATAAAAACCTGGTCTAAGGTCAATAACGCAGCATTTCATTATTATTTTAACAGTGAATTAACAAAATGAGACTAGGCTTGTGCACCTCGTGCACACACTATGCTTGTTACACACACACACAAATGTGCAGCAGCATACAAAAAGGCAAACATTTAAAAATCAAAATATCACAATGTGAAGAAGTATTATGATATGATTGGCTTGTGCGCTTTCACTTCAAGCACGAGCAGATTAGTTTCTTCTCCTGAAACTCTCTCCTTCCTGCTTAGCAAATCCGCCATCATAATAGCAATGTGCCAAGGTACAAACCCACCTGGCTTTTAAAGGGAATGGGAGATGACACTCTGATTGGTTTGTTTGATGTTACGCCCAAAACACACCTATGATTAATTAAGACACTAAGTACAACCCTTTTGAACCATGCGCCTGGCACACAAACAGTTTCCGCTGTTAAACTAGCAAAAGTGGATTTGTGCACGCCCTAAACGCAGCTGCACCAGGCACTTTACGCCATGCGATTAGATCGTTAATATAGGGCCCATGGGATGGCACATGATGCCCCATGGTAGAAGTAGAAAGGAGTTACTGCAGTCAACTCCTGAATGTCACGGCGGAAGCAATTTGCAGATAACGTTAGATCAGTTGAGGCATAAAAATGTAACATACAATTAAATCAGGCATTTGAAGTTAGTAAGAGGGGGTAGTTAGTGAACATTGACATGGGAGCTGAAAAGCAAAGTGCTTAGCAGTTGAATAGAAACTGACATCAGGAGAAAGTAACAAACTTAATTTTGCTCATGTTGTTGTGTCCAATGAATTAATGTTTTTCAAAGCTGTCCCTATAAAAAACAAACTTCCACACTCAATTTTAGTTTTAATCCTAAAAACAAAGGCGTTCAACAGATAAGAGCTAATTCTTTAACGACTAAGCCTGCTGAAAACATGGTTATTTTGGCAGGTTTTTGATGCAAGGTTGTGCGGTCGCTGCCAGAGAGCTACAGTGCTATTATGATTTTACCATTGTCGAGGTAAGTATATAAAATGATTTTTTTATTTGTATCACTCAGCACCACAGTAGAGGTTGAATGCACAGGCTTTGCATAGCAAACTCTTCAGATCCTTCAGCCCGTGAGGCAGTGAGGGAGAAGGAAAGGGAGGAGGAAGGGCAATCTGCAACATTAAGCGGCAGTGGAGAGAGCTGTGGATGGCCGTGGCTCAAGAGAGTCTTTGTTGAGACTGCTGTCTAATGAAAGGACTGCACTGCGGTAATGATACTAAAGGAAGGGAGTGTACTTCTAAATAATGAAGTGACTGCGGTGTAGCAGAGGTAACAATGTAGGAGGGGAGTGTCAAGCTTATAATGGAGTGAGGGCTATGTGCTAATAGCCATGCAGGAGGGCAGTGTATGTTGTGTAAAGTGCCTTAAATTTAATGTGGTGATGAGAGTGCTGGCTGGAGAGACAGATGGACTTCTGAGCTGACATAAGTCTGGCATCGCTCTCACTCACATACTAAGATGTACTAATTCACACTGTCTCTCATTCTCAACTGACATTTCTTTTTTCGCCTCATTCTTCCCCTTTACCTTCCAATTTGCTCTCATCCTGTCTCTCCCTAGCACTCCTGCTATCTTCCCTCTCATTATTAGATACTCTGACAGCTGAGCTACTTATCACCTTCTGTATGTTGCATTCATTTTCAATCACCCGTTATAAAATCCCCCTCTGTAACTGTCAGTAAATACGGTCAATGTCTGTGTGCACACATATTGCTTTTCATGCTATTGCTTGTGTTGATGTGTCCATACATGAGTGAGCTTGCATTTGTGCATTTATTTTAAGATAGGGTGTGGGATGTGGATAGTAGGTCAAGGCAATATTCCCTGATTTCCTATCACTGATTTTTCTTTAAATACATGTTAATATGTCACATACAAACAAACAGTTGTTGATGTCTATTTAAATGTATTTTTGTGTTATAGTTACTAATACTTTATACAATACAGTAAACATGAATACAGAATAGGGTCACAGCATTTCTTCTAAGGAGGTGTCTATATTATTTGCATTTGGTGCATGTGTAAATGAAATGACCTAAGAGAATAAGGTAATGTAAAGCCCTGCGGTCAAACGTGTATTAAGATCTTTCAATATGGTGAAACACATACTTCTATGGTGTAAATTCTGCATTGTTTGTTTTGTAATTTAGATCCCCATTAGCTACTGTATTGTAACAGCAGCTACTCCTCCCAGGATCCCTAAATCCCTGCATAGTAAACTCAGCATTATGTACATTTTTACAGCACTAATTATGTTGCTGCAGCAAGATAGTCATTTTATACTCACTAACTAATTTTGTTTATACACCTGCAACACAGAATGGTTGAGTGAGGTGAAGACGGGGTGACAGACAAAGGGAGAGTGTGACAGAAAGAGAGCAAGTCAGCAAGAAAAAAAACAAATGCAAGGAGAGAAAAGAGTGATTTTGGAAAAGAAGTGAGAGCAGGGTGAAAGGTAATGATGGAACGACATATGAGAGGGAAAGAAAGAGACGTGGCAGGCTTTATTCATTTGTAATGGCACACCAATGCACAACACACAAACAAACACACAAACACACACACACACACACACACACACACACACACACACACACAGACAGATACATACTAACTCGTTGTAATGTAGGCAATTTCCAACAAAGTATTCTTTGCCTTTCCTTTTTGTACAAAATGTTCTTGTTCAGTGATTCTCTCATTTAATCCTCCTCTTCTCTGCTCACTACTTTTCTAGTTCCAATTATTTGATATCAGGTTACATAACTGCTTCCACAGGTGAGGTGTTTTTGCAGTTGAGTGAGTTTGTAGCTTGGACGAATCACCACAGTAGATTGCCAGTGCATTGGCCAATAAATCTGCTTCATCTAGTTATTTAGTTCTTCTAGTTTAACTCCACCTCTCAACCTCCTACTAGTTACTGTTTACCTAATCTCTTTTGATACTTGTGTAAATCGTGTTCCATATTCAGTATGTCAGACAAAAGCAGTGCACATTTGTTGCATGTTTGAGTAAATTGGTAAATTCCTGCAATCCAACTTGAATTTTCAACCATGCTCTTAACCAGGGTTCAAAATAGGTGTAGCACTGTTTAGCTCTGACAGGGTGAACACAGGTTTATTAATCAGCAAAACAATTAGGATGTGCTTATTATTAAAGTATTACAGGGTTGCTGTAACCTCTAAAGAAGATAAAGAAGCTGTTGGATGCTACAGCCAGCAGCCGGTTAGCTTAGCATTAAGACTGGAAACAAGAGGACACAGCTAGCCTAAAACATTTGTTGTTGTTTTTACGGAGGACTGTGCTGAACTGTTTCTTAGCCGAACATACAGAGACTTCCTGTAACGTCCCCGGGAGGTTGTCAGGAAACTAGTAGAGACTCCAGGAAGTAACTGTGCCAGGCCGAAGCACTTAGCCCCATGTAAAACCATAACAATTAGTGTTTTTACTTCTTTTCCCAACATGTCAAACTACTAATTCCAACCAATGCTCTCTACTATTCCAGTGATGCACAGGTGAGGGTAACATATCCAGAAACACACTTATATGTTAACAACGAAAACTTCAAGCTGCAGGTAGTAAACATTGAGGTAAACAATGCAGGTTTCAAACATTTTAAGAAAAATCTGAAAGGAAAGGCATTAAACCTGTTTGTTAGACCTTAGTGATACACAACATATTAATATTGAGTGTAAACACTTTGTTTACAAGAAAACTCCACAAGGTACTTTTTAAATCTTAGTAGTATGACATAATAGCAAAACAAATTGTATATTTTCCTTGTCATCTTGATGCTCTGCTATATATAAAGTAATCTTGCCCAAACCAGGCCTCCACCTTCTTTTAAAATAGATGATTAAGACAATAAATTTAATTTGTAATGTTCTTAATATTTACGCAAAGTGCTACATAATACAACAGGTAAGTGCTAAAAATAAAAACACATGGAGTGCATGTGAAACAAAAATAAAGTAGGAAAAAAACAATGACGAAAAGGGCAAGAGTTCAATCAAAAGCTCTCCTAAAAAGGTGGGTTTTAAGACCATGTTTAAAAGCTTTCACGGTCTGCAATTAAGACAAATGATACCATTACTTGCGGTCAAGGATGGTTTCTCTTTGACGCTGCTGCTGCTCCTCCTGCCCTGGTCTTACTTTGACAGCACTTTTCTTGCGGCTTGTGACATCTGCCAAAGAGTAGGACATGCTCCAGGGTTTCTGTGTCTGGCTCCACTGACTGCTATGGTTTGGAGCCCTTATGCAATAATGTCACTCTGGAGGTGAGGAGTAAGGCCTTTTCCACTCTCATACCAATGGCTGATTCTCTGCTGAAGAAGCAATTTTTCTTTTCTAATGTGTTTTCAAATAGGAAATATGTAAATCATAGTTCAGCCTGGACAAAATTAAATTCACAGTCTTATAAGCAGAACAGTAATTATGCTCCCACTCCTAATCCGCCTGTTTAATTGCTTGTCAACTGATGGACCTGGAAATGTGTATTGTAGTAATATCTTAAGAATTCAACCCTCAAACTTAAAAAAAAGCAATCAATAATACTTACTTTTGTACTCATGCTAATTCAATCTCTTCTATAATTACTATTTATATATATATATATATATATAGGTGGCTGATTTTCTCTATCTACTTCTTAGTAGCCATCATTAGATACCAGTTGGAATTTACAGGTTTTACCTTATGTTTGTTCATTTTAGTTCTATTGGTCTGCTGCTTTGTTGTAATAGTGTACATTTTCTTCTGAAGTCTGTACTTTTAATTCAAGCACATAGGCATAAATCCCGTATAATCCGTATTAAAACAATACAAACCCCCCCAAAAAAGTTTTTGTTTAAGTCTTAGAAACATTTTGAGTCCCCCCTCCCTTGCATTACGTTGGTTTGGTCACATCGGGCAGTGACTAGGCCTGGCAAACTTGATTCCTTTTAAGGATTTGGGTTATTCTGGCTCGCTAAACCAATCCGGGTTGTACGTGTCACAACAAGAATGGGTGCTTATAGAAATAATAACGTCACTATGTCACAGGCAAATGAGACAGAAAGAACTGAGGAACAGGGAGACCAGGGACAGTCTAGGGGTAGAGTCTCAGGTAACTGTGTTAAGTTTATATTTTTGGAGGTGTGTTGCTGTCGGGGTTAGCAGATGAGCTTTACCAGTGGCTCACTAATTTACGTTATGATCAGCTAATTTAACAAGTGTAGCCTACTAAAACATTGTATTTCTTTTATATGGGGACACTTTTTCAAAATAAGTCATTATGTTAAATGTATTTTTGTGGCTTGATTGTAAACAACTTAAAAATATATATAAACGGTTTTAAAGAAGAATATTTTGCTCAATTTAGTCAGTGTTTTCATTGAATCAAGAGAAACACTGAAAAGAAGGATATTGGTACAGTCTCCATACTACACTAATGATAGTGTTAAAGCTTTTCTCTGTGTACACATATCCTCTAAAAACATTAATTGTATTATTTGTGTCCCTTTTCAAAAATTGCTCTTCAGGAATTGTACGTCTATTATTTACGCCCATGGTCAGGCAGTACATCTGTTCCCTTCTTGGACCAAACATTGCAGCGGCCATCTGTGGGAGCTTAGTTTGTTTTTAGCTTCATGTGCTTGTTTCACCTGCAAAGATGTCAGCCTCAAGATAAATGCTAAAACATGAAGTGTACACATTTCCATTTAGAGCTCAATATGAACCACACATTGTGTGAATTTGGTTTGCTTTAGAGAGATCTGACTTTGTTTTGCTTGATTATACAGCATATGCACACCCAATTGTTAAGTTCTCAGGAGAGGTTTAACAATACAAAGGGTGAAAACCTTTAAAAGGTAAAGCTTTTCAGGTCTTTTGAATTTAACATCAGGCTTCTACTATAGGCTGTTTTAAATGTTTTTAGTTGTATATGCAAAGTCGGAAGTGCAGTTCATCCTACTTTACTCCGGAGTTTTAGAAGAGAAAAAGATAAAGCAGGATTAGTATGGTGAGCATACATTTGTGTCTCATATTAAATAGCGCCCCTATTCAGTTCCAAAATATCCTGCAAAATGTTGCACTTTCCTGCAAGCTTAAAGCTATAGTGCACAACAATTTCATACTAATGAAAGTCCGTTACATTTACGCCATTGTCAAATGAGTTGATACAAAGCTCATAAAGCATATCAGCTCCACATAACTCACTCTGTTTTGCTCGGTATGGATATGTTTACAAAATGGTGAAGTTCGACAAAATTCGCAAGCAGAAGCTCGAGTGATGCGTCTATTATCACCGCTGATAAACAACAACAGCGAGGGAGACAAAGAGGACATAACAATTACAAGATGAAGAGTTGATCATGTTTTTTCAATCATCTGTGTCCTAATTAATTTGATGGGATTACTATAAAATGTGTGGAGGAGGGGTGGGAGTAGTGCACGGTCACGAAGGCTTGCCTCATGTGGATGTTCAGACAGTGTTTTGGTCATTACTTATAATTCCTCATGGGGGCGCCAGAAAAGTATGCACTATAGCCTTCAATATTTGTAGCATAAGCAATGGAAGACTCAGACTAAGGCTGTAGTATTTTCCTCATAGCATTGACTGTAGAAGCTCAAACTGGGTTACTGATACCAAACATTATGCAAAATAAGGGTTACTTGTGCTCTTGATTGACCATGCCCGAGAACATAAACCCACACACAGCTTTTGTGGGCCAGGTTCCGTAGTGTTGATTGGTGCAGAAACACTTTAAGACCCCAGCCAATTTATTTGCATTAAGTAGCCCTAACCTCTACTATTCCCTGTTCATTTTTATTTGCTGTTTTGCATTCCTTTGCCCTTGCTGTACCCCGCAGAAAATTAAGTGGCAGTGGACCGCCCATTGCAAATAACCACCGTAACATTAATCCGATGTAAAGGGATGCCATTGAGTCTCCAGAGCCATGAAAGCCGGACATGCTCAACTCTAGCACAACAACCTTCAGATGTACTGTACTAACGTCTATGTGTGCATGTGTGTCTTCAGTTATTTGGATATTGGGCTTTGCTCTTGCATTATATATTTGTTCACACTGATTATAATGTTTAGCAGTGTTTGGCATTAAATCTTGCAGAGCTAGGGATATATTCAGCTCGGCAAGCCTCATACCCACACTATAGCTTATTGAAGATACTAAGTACTGTAGTTGGGATGTTAATGATGTATTATTTTTTTGCGTTTTTCATCCCTGTTTAGAAACAACTGTGGCAAACGCATGAAGTCAAGGTCATTATCCCTTTCCTTAACACACACCTACACATCACTACGTCATGCTTATTTCCCCTTAAAGCCTGTGCGTCAGGGGGCCCAGACACAAGCATGTGCAATAAGCATGCAGCAAAGCTTCTCTATTACCTTGTGCAAACATTTAATGGCACCGTATACTTATGCCAAACGCACACAGATTATAGATGAAGTGGAAGGAGAAGCCAATGCAAAGCGTGTAAGTAAGGAGCCATATATTTAACCAACTAAAAGCCCACTGAACCTTGAACAGTGATTGTTATTTAAAATACAACTATATGAGAATGCCTAACAAATGAACCCTGTTTTATCACCCCACTAACAACAACAACATGTATCTACAGGTTACACTGAGTGTTGTATGTTATGCATAGTTTATTTTTGTGAAACTGCCCTACATAAAGGTACAATAATATCCACTGTGAAAGTTTTCAACTAACAGTATCCCTTGACATGAATAGAAACTGAGCCTTCATGATGAGTTTGGATTTTAGGGCAAGACATCAGCAGGTGTGGGTGGATGATGGAGAGGTAGGGGGTCTCATGTAGTTTTTTTTAGGCCTCTGTAATGCTGCGGCTCAAAAACATGAATCTATTGGTAGGTGATGCATTTTCCTGAAATTTTCCAGACTGAAAAAATGAATTTCCCAAAGGGGACAAATAAAGTACATTATTATTAGTATTTAGGCTCCATTCGTTGGAGCCAGTTGCACACTAAATAAAACATTGGATTCAGGATATACTGTTTTGGAACATTATTAGTATTTTATTCAGGAAGAGGGTTTAGAGGGGTTGTATTTGGAGAATAAATTCATACATTCACACAGCATGACTGATTTATTTTGTCCATAAATGGGACCATTTTCCCCAGTGCGATGAATCTCCAGTGTGTGAGGGAGACGCTGGTGTCATTGGCTGGAAAGGGCATCACAAAACCCATTTGTTATACCTGGAATATCTATTGCACAGGTCATATTGTTATAGGACTATTCAATTTGATCAATGTAGATATGAATAGGAACTACAATGTATTAAACTTGCTAAAATACAATTTTTTGTATGGTTTGGATGGACACTTTAAGCCTGCTTTATCATGTTGAGACATTTTACAACTTTTATTGGTTAGTTTGACTTTTCAAACTCCCATGTATTTTGAAAGCCACTTTCTGTTAGAGGGTTCTGTCTTAGTTTAATTGTTCATTTTCTCCCCTGTCCTTTGCTTTTATGGATATTGCTTTTGTAGAGTTGTTCAGTGCATTTACCGTTGTGATATGAAGCTACTTTTAGGAGATACAATGTTCCTTGGCAGTCATTAAAAGGATTTGTTGTTTACAAAAGAGTTCAAGCTATACAGACACAAGACTGTCTGAATAAAAGACAGTGTGGCTGTTTCACATCAAACACTCATTGTACTCAGTTAAATGGCCCATTCATTTAATGTGTTACCTCTGGTTTCAGGTAATGTCTTTGGGGACGGCTATCTTCCGGCTTTACGGCCTGTTGAATGGCCAGTGAAAAAATACATTTGTGAAGTCATGACAGTCTCATGATCTTTGACAGTTGAATCCATTCTACTGCCAGAAGACTAGGATTCTTATTTTATCATGATTTGGGATTTTATATTGCAATAATGTTTTATGACAGTGCTACTTAAAGATGTGGCAATATCTAGTCCAAATAAACCTATGTGGCCTGGATGTCCCCAAAGTTCATCAAGTTCGCAATGGTATCGCATGTTTTGTCAGTTTTTTAGCTGATTTTATAATATTTTAGGGTATCACATCTATGATATCTACATTTTTAGTATGACTTTGTCCTGAGTGAGGCCACTCACATTGTACTGTTTATTGATCCCCAAGGGGAAATTCAAGAAATCTAAATTCTCACTCAGTAGTTTTGAAATACAATGTGGAGCTCAGTCGAAACCACGGCAGCCACAGTTCAAGTGACCAACACATGCCTCAGGCTTAGTATTTAAACACTTATTCCCCATTATGCCTCTCATTGGCTGCCATCTATTATGCTCCTTAAGAAGTAAATGTGGGTCAAGAGCTATTGTCAGAGATGAAAGTCCCCCAAGTAAGTAAAAAGCAGTGCATGATTATGGTTATGAAGGTCATTGAGACAATAGGGGTCAATCTGTGTGACTGACAGAACGACAGTCCTCCGATTGTTTGTGTTACGTGCTGCGTGTGTGTCCAAGTGCTTGTTACATTCCGCGTGTGTGTCCGAGTGTTTGTGTTACGTCCTTAGTCATTTCTTTGTGACACAGCCCTCTCCCATCAGACAGCTTAGTATTAAAATGCCTTCATCCTGCAGCAACTCAGTCTAAGTTATGGCCTCTAGCAGTGTGTGTGTGTGTGTGTGTGTGTGTGTGTGT
>NC_048428.1:10417409-10425213 GCF_013103735.1 Etheostoma cragini | reverse complement strand
ATAGACAACAAATTTGAATAGCTGTCATCCACAAACCAACTCTTCCCTGCAAAGCGTGTGTGTGTGCGTGTGTGGGTGGATATGAATGTATCTTTTCTTTTATATGCTTGTTTTGCATTTGCAGCCGTGCATGTGCACTTGCTTCATTGTGCTCTTGTTTGTGTTTTATTTTTTGATAGTTTTCTTTTATGATAGGATAGGCAGATATGTGTGTGTGTATGTTATCCATGTAACAAAGAGCAAGAGACACTTCTGTGAACCATGAAGAATGGCTGTCAGCCCTCTGATGATGGAAAGGCTGAGGAGGTAAGGTTTCCATTCAGCTTGATATGCAAATAAGCTGCTAGTACTCCCGTTGGTACAACCTTGTTCCTCATAACTTCAGTATCAACAGACCCATACATCCATGCACTAACAAGCATTAGACACTTAAACACACACACACACACACACACACACACACACACACACACGAGTTGGGCAGTAAATAAACATAATATCAATATTTTGACATGTAATTTGGTTGAGTTTGGTATTATAATATCAAGATATACTGTATCTTAGCAGTATCTTCAAGTTTGTCTTTTCCAGGTGTGTAAAGTTTTAATCATTAAGACTTTATAACACTGGTCCCAGAGTCCTGTTCCAGATGACACGGTTGTTGACTACTGGGGGCAGCAAACACGCCTAGAGAGGCAAATAGGTGACGTGGTGGCATTTATAGCAAATATGCCAGAGCATATGTATAAGTATGACAATGGCTTTGCTCAAGAAAATGCCAAACGAAAATGACAGATTTTACATTTGATCTGATATCATGATCAAATGTTGACTTCTGAATTACATAATGTCTACATAGCTCATGTTGCAGAAGCAGCACTTCAACAGAGCAGCAGCAGCAATAGTCTTCCGTTTGTGTCTACACAGGGTGCCTTTAAGCACAGTATTAATTGTAGGTCACCTATGTTTTTAGCAAACGCTCAGAACCCAATACATAATCCCTGTAGATCAATCAATCAATTTGTTTGAATTGTCACACACAAAACGGAGGAAAATAGAGTGAATAAGACCATCTGAGCAAAAGGCAAGCGAGTGACTAAGAAGCGCCAGAGGGAGGATTTTGTATAGAGCACTGAGGGGATTTTTAGCATTGCCTTAGCCCCACACCATTACGCTCCACTTTCATTCTGGTACCGCACACACACTGAGTTTAGAGCATGGCCGAGCCCTGTGTTACTGGACTTTTTGTTGGCAGAGCTCCTTGCATGAGGGGAAGTTGGGCGGTGTTCATCTAAATAATTACAAAGCAGCTTTTTTTCTGGAGCGAGAGGTAAGCGATCTGAGCGGAGCGAGGTAGAATCTGAGTTGAGTCTGGAGCAATATTGAGCAGAGCAGCCTGAAGCAGCTTTGAGCGGGGTAGCGGAGAGAACTGTGAGAGAAGAGCAGAATTCTCACCCTTTCACTGCACTCACATGCTAACGTGAACATACGCTCGGGGTTGGGAGAGTGAGTGAATGCAAAATATGGAGAGGCAATTACCAACGTAAATACATTGAATGGCGCTTGCTGGAAAAAAATCTTGTGTGTTCTTGCCCGGTGCGCAGTGGATCTAGCTTTGGACCATTTGGTAGCTTCTCTTGAGCTTTTGACCATATGACATGATCTTCATCAGCAGATGGAGTTTTTTCAGTTGTCATAGATTAGTAAATACAATTTCCATTTTTTACCTGAACACTGTACTTCATGTCCCTTTCTGCTTTAAAGTTGAGATCAAAAGACTTGAAAAGAGTGAAAAGCATTGACATAACAGCTTTTCTTAATCTTTTGAACATATCACAGATTTCTTTTAAATATTACAATTCTTGAGTTTGCCCATATCAAAGCTGATCATTTTAAGAAGAAATGCACAGATCAGATCTAAAACAACATACACCACTCCTAATACAATCTGACACATGCATACAGAAACACACACACACACACACACACACACACACACACACACACACACACACACACACACACACACACACACACAAATGCTTGTATGTTTGAGTCTGAGACAAACACCCACATTTCCATCTATAAATGAATGTATACCCATGCCTTTTCTTTCCCTCCCACTCCCTCTGTATCCAGCAATTTCAAGTGCTACACCTAATCTGCAGATTAAACTACTCTCATGCGTATGCTATTCCAAACACAGTGTTTAAAATGCCATGGCAATGGTAAAAGACCTTCAAATGACCTACCAGATGGGGTTTCTTAACTCATTCTCCCAAGGTATTTCCAGACACCGACGCCTGTGAAAACACTTGTACTAGTGCAACATGAGACACACAGACACGTGAATCCAACACAAACAGGTGCTGAGTTTGATATGAAAAAACAAAAACAAAACATGAACACAGATGGATTTCTGCATAGAGAGCAAAAGCAATTGAGAAATCTTAATTAAAAGTAAACTTTGGGCAAGATTAGAAAGCTTCCACTCACTGTTAATGAGAGAATGCTGTTTATGAGTGTAAGCCTTCGCAAACACATTGGCATGCAAATGAGATGTTTTAATTTAGACTTCACTGCATGTTCCATATTTTTAGTTGCACTCTGAACATGAAGAATCGCTGAGAAAATACAGGTATACAGTTATTTGACGATTTACGCATGCAGGATGAGTAGCATGTAGCCTATACTCACTGTTGGAGCAGGTTGTGTACATTTGGTAACATCATAGAGCAACTTTTAGCGCCTCTTTGGCACTTCTATTAACTATAACTGAAATTGGTTCTAGACAGCCTTCCCACTAGCCTTTTGGTTTTAAAAGGTTGGCAAAGACTTTTCTTAACATACTCTTTTCCTTGTGTTGAACTTTTAGGGCCGTAACATACTAACCAATAATCGGCGGTCAGAAAGTCTGGCGAGGTTGGAGACTTGAGTCTTGCCGTCGCCTATCGGAGGGGCTGTCGGCCTTCTTTTTGGGCAAAATGACATGCTTGGTCGGAAAATGGGCACTGCAGTCGGAATCAAATGACCAATCTGGTAGGTAGAGTGCTAACCCGGACATGAGGAGCGGGATAAGCGGGACTAAAGTCTCTCAAAACAAAACTTTTTAAAAATAAATTTTCTTGCTTAAACTGTTTTCAGAAACATGTTTCGTGAACTATTTTAGTAAAATATAAGATAGTATTCTTAAAAAGCCGCATCACAGTATTGCTTTGGATTTCCGGAGAAACCAGACTCACGTGACGTGTTCATCCAATCATCTGCTGGTTTCAATTTCGGGCGACAATACATATTAGCACCGTCTGCTGTTATGGAGACGTATTACGTCTCGTCGCTTTGGTGTGTTCCTAGGCACTTTTTTGACCAACTTTGGGAGACTGATCTCCCAAGCGTTTGTGCTGTGATGTCTCGTTCAAACTCTGCAAAAACACACAACAGCCTTATAGGACTAGTAGGTGAGGCATTTGGATCCCATTCTGTAGTTGTGAAACAGCAAGCAAAAAAAAATATGTTGATATGAATTTAGAAACAGTAAATCTAAGACTATGTTGACAGGACCTTTAAAGTTGTTTGATGCAGTCCAAGCCTTTAGCAGTGTGAGCAGCCTGGGATTTCATTATTCAGGAAGCATTCTAAATACTGGAAAGGATTGTTTTCAAAGGTAAAACAATGCATCAGTCAAACCGATGTGTCTGACAAAACGTGGTTCAGTGAGGTCTTACTCAGTGTCCCTGCCCGAAGCAGACATCTCTACTGTAAGATCTCTCCTTTTCCTTCGGTTTCTTGAGACGCAAACAAGCACCTTGACCTTCTCCTCTTCTTTTCATATCTCTTCTCTCTCTTTCCTTTCCCTGACAATGGTTTTCTGTCCTTGCTCTCGCCTGGTGTTTTTGTCTCATTTTAAAGAAATTAATCTATTTGTCCTTTATCTCTCTGCCTTGCTTTTTCTTTCAGATCCCATTCTACACATGTTCTCTCTCACTCTATTCCTCTGCTACACCTTTCTATATAATTTCGCCAACACTCTGCCGTCTCCGTACTCTCTCTTTTCCTTCTCATTTCCTCCCTCTTTCCTTCGCATCCCCTCACCAAGGTCCTAGAGAGGGGAAATGAAAAGTGTATGCATTCTGTAGCGGTGCAGTGTGGCAACAGGAGGGAAAACTGCTGTTTTATGGTTTTATTTATGGATCTGTAGATTTCTGGCACTGTGCACATCACACACGGGGCAGAGGGGGAATGAAGAGCAGCCTGATGTGAACTGCTGCTAGTACCCCCAGTGGAGCTGCAGACTAGCAAGGAGGCAGGGGAGGAGTGCACACATTCACAGATGTTTGGACCAAACATGCATTAGTTACCATCTAACGTATAGACAAGAAAGACAGCAAACTCCTATTCATTTCCACAAACACAATAACCTTATCAACTAAACTACTCAACCTTTGCATCAAGAAAAACACGACATATCCCTACACACCCTCGAATGTCAAGATATACAATTTGCTCTTCTGTCTCTTTGTACGTTTGTCTCTCGACTGACTAATACCACACTCTTAGCAGAGACAAGTTTTTTTTTATCTGAAGGTCAACTTAAGCCAGCTCTCTCCAGACCATTCCAGCAGCGCAATCACAAACATTTATTGGAAGCGCCTATCATTGCACAGCAGATGGTGCTAACTGCTAGTGGCTCATGCCAATAAATAACCTTAAATAAGGAGACTGTCTAGTAGAGAAAATGAAGGACACTGTATTGATATTACAAGCTGATATAATATGCACTGTGCATGTTTGTTTTTTTAAGCAGTGATAAAAAAAAACATTTTTCCTTTTATTGTGGTTTTAGTTCCTTGCCATATCTAAAATTGGAAGTCCTTGTACATTTATATAGAGTCCCAAAGGAGTTGAATCAACTACAAAAACGAAACTCTAAGAGGCTCTTATGTAGTTTTGTATCTGAATAGTAACCAGTAAACCCACATTTTTTCTTGTTCAGAGAGATGTTAGAAGTTGTCTGAATGTAAATTGTACTTTAACTGTCTTTGCCTTATCTGCAAACTACAGACAATTGTGAGCTTAAAATTCACTTATTTCAGGTTTTTAAAGATGACTATTTAAAGAATACACACACAAAACAGTATCTTCCCCCTCAATCATTCGGCGGATCCGGGGTGAACAATCCTTAGATCAGATTTGGCCCTATTTAATACCTCCTATTATGTTTCCTCTTATTGCTCTCTTGTTGAACTATATATAGATCCTCTACAGTCTACTTATCGCAGTGACGCAGTGTCTTTCTGAAGGTGACAACAGAATGGCACAATTTGTGCAAAACACAGTCATATATTCATCTAATTTTAGTAATTGGACAGCTCAGTATTGAACAAACATGATTTATAGAAAATGATTTTCTCTCAAACGGTGAAGCGTGATGAAATTTGATAGCACTCTGGTCTAAAGGAGTGGAGGATCTGACTGAATGAGTTCCATTTGCCTCTCAATGACAAGTCTCGTTCAAAGGGGGCATGTGTTTCAGGCTAAACACATTTAAATATAATGGGGAAAGAAAACACTTGTTTGTGTTAGAGTACCTGGGATCACAGTGACTGTTTTACAGTGGGTATAGAAAAGAATCACTCCCTTTAAAATAATCACATGTTGCTTTGCAGCCTGAAATGAAGACAGACACAGTTTTTGTTTCATTCAGCTGTATTTACTCAGTGCAATTTATAACATCCAAGTGAAAGATATAACACCAACATTAAAAGAAAAAATGTAAAAAAAAACAATTACTGAGTTGGACATAGGATCTCCCCCCATGTTCCAGTATTGTGTTGAACCACCTTTTGCTTTAATTACAGCCTTTAGTCTGTTGGGATATGGCTCTACTAACTTTGCACATCTAGATGTTGCAGTATTTGACCACTCTTCTTTGCAGAACTGCTCAAGTTCAGTTATATTTGATGGTGACCATTTGTGGACAGCTGTCTTCATTTCATTCCACACATTTACAGTGGGGTAACGTCTGGGCTATGACTAGGCCATGGAAGGACATTCACCTTTTTGTCCTTAACCACTCTGTGGTCAGTTTTGCTGTGTGCTCTGGGTCATTGTCATGTTGGAAGGTAAATCTTCTTCCCATTGACCACTTTCTGGCAGAGAACAGCAGATTTTCCTCAAGAATTTGAGTTTTTTGTCTCATCCATTTTTCCTTCTATCCTGACAAGTGCTTTAGTCCCTGCTGTAGAGAAACAACCCCACAACATTATATTACCACCACCATGCTTTACTGTAAGAATGGTGGTATTTGGATAATATTGTTGAGGCCAAACAATTCAATTTTAGTCTCATCTGACCATAACCCCTTTTTCCATGGGGGCTTAGAATCTTCAAGTTGCGTTTTGGCAGGGCTCAGTTGTGACAGCATGTGGCCTTTTTTTCATCCAGTTTGGAGCGACGTCCTGACCCAGGGAGGTCTGTGTTGGACCAAATACCTTCCACTTCTTAATAATAGACTTGCTGTGCTTCTAGGCACTGATAAAAAATTGAATTTTTTTTTCTATCCATTTCCTGACTTGTGCCTGTCCACAACTTTATCCCAGAGATCTTTTGTGAATGCCTTGCCACCCATAGTTGACTGTTTTCTTCAGTTGCACTACAAGGCCTGAAATGCATCAGGGAAAGCTTGTTTCATGTTGAGCTGATCAAAATGACCACAGCTGATCACAGGTGAAAGTCAGTTGGCTTTGTGTGCTATTGAGAAGGTGATTAACTACACCTAGTTGGGTTTACAAGTCATTTTTTAGGAGGGGGGACGATTCTTTTTCCAACTCAGTGTTTCTAACAAGTTGGTATTACATCTTTCACTTGGATCTTATAAGTTATAAATACAGCTAAATAAATCCCAAATTGTTTTCTGTCCGTTTTAATTTCATGCTGCAAAACAACAAAATGCAAAACAACTAAATGTTATTTTAAAGGGGGTGATTCTTTTCTATGCCCACTGTAATGCTATTTTTAAATGCATGATGTGTCACATTTTTCTGAAAGTGAACTATTTAATCTGTCATTACAAATGAATAGTAAAATTAGCATGAACAGAACTCGTAATAACAATAGAGTCAGGGGAATAAGTGAAAGTTGGATAGAAAAGTTCTAACAGGTGCAACCTGTACAGTGAAGCAAAGTGAAGCAGGGTCACATATCGGCATAATAAATGAATTCTGTTTAATGGAAAATATGGTCTTCATTTCTTTTCCAGAAATGAACATAAAGGGAAGACAGAGACCATTTACCTTGACTGTAGCTATGTATTATAGTTCACTAATATATCACAGATAATTTGACAGTAATGTTTTAGTGAAACAAAATGCTTCATACCTTTTAACATGTCTTTTTAGACCCAGTTTAAAGACGAAAATAACACTGCAAGAGTCTTCTCTCCTTTTTTAAAAATGGCCCCCAACACCCATAATTCCCCTCTCTACCTGTCCACTGCAGTCTGAGTGTCTGTGAGTCTCTCCTCTTCTCGCCCACCCTCTCTCCTGGGTAATTTGTTGTGTAAATACGGCCTACTTACAGCTGACGGGCCCTTTCGGCTGTGGCGCTGGAAATGCAATTACAGGCAGCAAACATCTCCATTGTTATCACTGGAGGGTGCGACGCTCATTTCGGTCCCCTCTGCAACAGGGGCCGTTATTGATCGTATCAGCTTTAAGGAGGGGATTACTAATGAAGCCATTTGAAAGCCTTTTGTTCTGTAAATAGTTTGTGTGTGTGTGTGTGGTGTGGGGGGGGGGGGGGGGGG
>NC_048428.1:10398243-10417399 GCF_013103735.1 Etheostoma cragini | reverse complement strand
GTGGGTGCCTCTAAGTGTGTGTGTCTGTGTGTTTGTAAATGGATGAGAGACAGCCAGAATAGAAAATGTCTGTTTGCAAATGCAGTTGCCACTCTGCCATCCTGTTGAGCGTGACTCCTAATGCTTACTTTTTTTTATAGTGCTCTGCTGCCTCTAGTGTTAGTTTGGCTAGTTACACCAGCTGTCTCTTACCCCTAAAACACATCCTTATTTCTGACATATGTTCACCTCTCTGATTGTAATTCAATCAGTGTGCTGAGGTAGAAATCACATGATGAGCCATACATATGAAACAATATATGAACTATACAGTATATAAAAGTTTTTATTTATATTTAATGTTATCCTTACTAAATTATTGGGACATTGACCAACTGAAGTGTAAGCCAATTCCAACCGTTACAGAAAGACATTAAAGCCCCTAATAGTCTCTATAACATTAAATGTGCATGGCTAAATAAGAAAAACTCAAAGTTTGGAAAATACATGCGTAGTTATCAACAGGTTTAACAGTCACCCGCTAATCGGCCTCATCAGAGGCTTACCAGTGTGTAAACTTGGTTTAATGAGATTTGATTGGTCGGGGTATGGCATAATAAGCAAACTACCCTCCAACTGTTATCACATCTTGATTAATGGATTAATGGATAACTTCTTATTGGTACGTGACATCACTTTTTTCAAACTGAGCTCAGCCCACAGCAAACGAGTGTGAAGAGCACAGAAAAAAGGGTTTCAACTTTGGCAGATAATGACATGTTAGCGTTGAACCATATTGGCCATAATAAGAAGCTGATAGAGAAAATAGGTTTTAAAATTCACAATTGTTATCAAAATCTACAAAGAAATCCCTGTTTATCTTCACAAGTACTTATTGGAACTTCTGATCCTCCCAAAGAACTGTACAAGTATACACGCTCCCTCACACATAACACAACATACTACAATATCTGCCTCGACTACGCCGTATTTTTCCAACTCTTTGGCAACACTTCTGCATCAGCTGCTATGAAACTAGAGGAAACACATTACACTTATACATTACTTTAACACAACCATTATTCTCATACACACATTTCATGGTGGCTGTGGCTTTGTGTTCACCCAATTATTAAGTACTCAAACTTCACACACATCTTATGTTCCTCATCATTTCGTGTCAAGCTGTTCTAATGCCATGCTTGTGTGGCAATCCTTGAAGCAGAATAGTTTTTTGGTCCCTGTTTGATGTGCGTGCAGGCGCCTCTGTTCTTTCTCTCTTGTCTTTGTTCCTTTGTGTTAATTTTTGCCTTTGCATGAAGTGATTCCACCCAAATTTTGTTTTGCATATTCATAATTCTTTTTTTGTCTTTTCTAGAGGATGTTGAAACAATGCAATTATCAGGTGTTGGTTTTGAGTCAACAGTGTGAAATAATTGCATTTTCTCCTTATTCTACACAAGAGAATATAACTTGTACTTGCTTTAAAAAACCTTAATACATACTGTATATAGAAAAGCTGTATTAGCAAGACCTGAAAATGTATTTTATTCATTTTTATTTCAGTAAGATATACCAAGCACACCAAAAAACGTTTTTTAAACCAATTTTAAAAATATTTTCTACTAAAGATGCATCACCATTGCCTGGCACCCAATTTCCTGAGACATTGAGAATTGTCCAATTAAACACCCCTGGACTTGCAGTTTAAGGATTTAGACATTTGCTAAAGTAACGCCTTTTAGATCAAAGTCCAAGTTTATGAAAACTAGCTTTACTGTGTGTACACTGAAAACATTAGATACTCATGTTATAAAATCTATAACAAGCAATCTTCATATCATTTCCTTTCATACAGATTTTACAGATTCATTTATACATGTTTTTGACATAGAGAATGTTAATTTAGTACATTTTATGTATTGTAAAACAACCCTTTTATGCTATGATCATTGGTGAAATTAGGTGAAATCTGTATTATTATTTATATTGTTATTGTATTCATCTCTATGATGTGAATTTACTATGTGATATGTTACCTGGTTGATCTTAACTGCACGGAACAACAGATTAAAACACTTTACTTTGAATGTGTAAAGAAAAGTTTCAAATTGGTGCCTTTATCCAGGCACAATCTATTCAGAAGAGCAGATCAATGCTATCCCCTCAAATGTAAATATTAGTTATTAATGGAGCGGAGATGATTGACAGGTAGAAATCAAACTCATCTGGCCCGCCTAGTTACAGCTGAGGTTTGTGCCTCTCTGAGGGCTAATCCAACTCGCTCTTAGATACAGCTCACGGCCCACTGCCACCAAACAGGCAAACCAAATAAATAGTAGCCAGAGCTGAGGGTTAGAGTGCTTTATAGACTCAAAATAAATAAGCTACATTGAGGCTTGGTTTATATGATAGTGCTGAGTCTTAAACAGGTGAAAGCTTTCCAAAACAGTTTGAATTAGAGCTGAAAGCTAGTGCAGAACCTGTTTGTCTTCCTTGTGAAGTATTACAGACAAAACATCAACACAATAAAAGCCGACTCTTCTGATCTGTAGGGGCGGAAGGTTTTACTATTTGTTTTGCTGCAGATAGTAGGGACATAGTGACAAATACTAGTCAATGAATAATAAAGAGCCCCAGTTGTAAATCTCCTGAGGTGAGTTTGCCCTTTTCACATTAGACAGATCCAACAGCTCCCCTCTCAGGGTGGTTGTCCGCTCATCTTTTTCAGAGCACATGTTGCATGAATAAATATACCTGTTAATGGGAAAAGTGACAGACCCTGTTGAAGCACTGTCAATGGTTTTGGTATATTTTTATTTTGCATGACTAAATTCCTCATAAAAACATTTATAATTCCATGTGAGTTATAAATATTCATTTGTCTGACAAGTTGTTCAGAGATTTATCACTAACATTTGATATGTTACAAAGCGTGGTCAGATTTTAAAAAAAAATTGTTTATTACCTGAATATTATTCAGGTAAAAAAAAATTGTTTATTACCTGAATATTATTCAGGTAACTCTTGACCACTGATTGTCTCACACTGGTAGAATTTGATGTCCCTTCACTACATAGATAGAGGGGTAGTAGAGGGGATAGAGGGAAACGCAATTTCGATTTCTTTGAATGTTTTTGACATGTGAAAAAATTGACAAAGCACACTTTGACTTGACTTTTGACTTTGACTACGTACTACTGAGTTTCCTGATTCAACCACTTGGTGTCAGTGTTGGCTAAGTGTCGTATCAGGTGGTTCAGTTCAATCTGATCTTTTGGAACGTTCACACTGTTAAATTCAGCTTTATAAAAAGCAAATCACATTTTTAAATTTTGAGTTCATAATTTGAGAGTGAACTGATTATGTCCCTTAGTCTGGGGACCAAGAGAAAACACAAATATGACATTAAAGCATGTATTTTTCACCAAATACTTGTATGGTTTAACCTTTAAAGCATTTGGTGTTAAAAGTAAAAATACACTGGGCTAGAGATGTCAATTCTGGTAAATTACATATCTGCGCAAATCATGTGGTTGACAATGTATCAAAAGATTCCTCTTATAAGCTGCCTTATTGAAGTTGTGTTTCAATCACGATGCCAAATACAAAAATGTTGTTTGTACTTCATTAACCATGATGTGTGTGCTCAGTTGCCTTAGCGTAATGGCCTTTGTGAACGTGTGTGGTTTTGGCTGGGAACTGTTTTGCCTCGGACTTTGTCGCTAGGTCCAACTTTCTTTGCTCAAACATAAAGCAGAGTCATGTGGGCCAGCTCGCCTCGGTTATACAGGGACACGAACTGCTCAAGACCACATCCTCTCTAGCAAGGTGTTGGCATTGGCTGCATTATTAAGTAAATAAAGTACAGAAGGCAGTGTGCATTATAAAATAACTAGTCACACTGAAAAACAATCAAAACCATCAAATGATTTCACTAAAGTAGCCATTAAGTCAATCACTGTATGTCTCCTCTGTCCAGATAACCAGGTCCTGCAGTTTGGGAAGCTGGTAAGCACCTCCAACACCTATGAACCTGTTGCCCCTGGAAATCCCAGGACACCTGTAACCGTGACAACCGACCAGCCTTTGCTCTGGAGCATGGGCATTTAGAAGGATGGGAAATGACACAAGAAATTGTTCTTAGGCAGTATTTGACTAGTCAGAACATGTAACTACTTTGCCATTGCTGAGTTATGGCAACATCACTCATGTCATGTTTGTGCAGCATGAACGTAGAAGGAAAAAAAACACTATTACTTGTGGCCAAACACCTCACTGAAGCGTATGAGTGTCTGATATAATGATCAGCTCTGTTGGAATAGAAAGAAAAAAAAAATCACCACCACCAAATGAGCAGATTACTATTTTTTTAAAATAGCAATCTGCTCTTTTGGTCCGTTTGATCGTTATAATCAGAGGGCACTCATACACTTCAAATATATTCCGGTTTATGTATATGCACCATGTACACGACCAAAATCTAAGCCTTCTTGCACACCAACATCTGAATCCTTTCCGAGAGAGAGAAAAAAAAAAGATTGTAATAGTCAACTTTTAAGGACTTGCATCACTATCCCTGAGAGTACAGTACACCGGCCTATAAACGTGTGCAGGTGTCTGCTTTGTATCACAGCCTTCACTGTGTGCCTTTAACCTCAGTGCTCCTGGTCCTCTATCAACAACACTATGGAAGCTACTGTACACCCAGCTTCAAATTATTTCTGCCTTTTGATGACAGTATTTCTGAGTCAGATAACGTAAAACCCACTGTATGCATGCTGTAGTGATAGCAGGGCTATCTGAATAGATGGGATAATTCAGTCTGTGGGTTTCCATCTCTTTTATTTACACTTTGAATATAAATGTTGCGCAGAATGTAAAAATGACATCCCTTCAGTCCCCAATCACACCAGCCCAATAACACGTCGCACCACCATCGCCTGTCCCCGGGTATTGAAGTTTGTGTGTTTTCTTGACCAGGATTTAACCACCACTAGATAAAAAAGAAAAACAGATAAAGCATTGTTAGAGATTTGAGAAAAGAATTGGTACATGGCTTTTTTATTTACTGTATTATGCAGTTTTATGGCAAAGCAAACCAACAAATAGCTGATTTAAGAAAGCCACAATACAATCATTGTGTGTACCAGTAGCATTTAACAGACTATTACAATAACTAAATGTAATTGAATGTTTCATCATTCTGCCCACACAAATAAAAAGCATTAATGCTACCAGTTTGAATTTTGTTGTGATGGTATTTTTTTTATAAAAAAATGTAATCACATAAAAGTCACAACTAATGATAAACTGCATTGTTGCAAGGAGTTATTTTTTTTTAAACACCTGATGCTCATGTCCATTTTATACTTGTTAAAAAGGCATTTTTAGAACATTTGTATTTATTTAATGACGGTGCTTTCTGGTCATGTATGCCAGTAACTGATCAATGAAAAGGGAGAGGGGAAGTCTCATTAGAAACTGAGAAGTAATCAATTATATTGACACACCAGGATCAAATGTTTCAAACTCGAATCAACCAATTTGATACAATACAATTTAAGTGCAAGTAAGTTGTGTGTTGCAGCTACTTACACAATGATGTTGTTGATGGGGATGTGAATAAGTTTGACAAAGAAACCAATGAAACCCATGATGGCGAACCCAATCGCTGTGGCCATGGCAATCTTCTGGAATTCTAAAGGAGAGCAATAATAATCAATTTTAAAATCAATCAAAAAAACAAAACAATCAAATGTATATCTCTTTTTGAGTCCCGAATCTGGTGGCCGAGACTTTAAATTCGGTAGCTGGATTGAAATGAAGGGCGGACGCTGCTGCTGCCAGAGACAACACAGGCTGGGCCAAATGAAAGAAGTATGAACCTAACGTTAACGTACCTTTTCTGTCGGGCTTTGTGCATCTCTTAACGAGCCGTATGGAGTCTTTGACGAACTGCCGGCTGGGCTCTACAAACTGCATTACCTGATCCATGGTGTTCAAGCTGCAGACAGGATAAAAGCAAAATCAGTGCTTAAGCTTCACTCATTTGAGTGCTGACGTTGACTTCAGCAGCCCGTAGCTAGCTACATGACTCCCACATATGTCATATTGTTAATATACGGTAGAAGTTATTTTGTTCCCCAATCAAATGTTAAGTATTTCGGAAGATATGTGTCTTTAACATTAAAAATTATGTTGTTAAGTTACTTAACTTATCTATGCTAGCTAACGCTAACGTTCTCATAAGAAAAGCTATCACGTCGACGTAACGTTTGGTTAGCTGGAAAACCAATAAATATATAAATACAAGTCAATACTCTTACACAGGTTAGTGGGTTGTCATCATGTAAAACATAAAATAATTTGTAATAAAATAGTAAGCTTACCTGTTTGTGAGCTCGTGTTGAACAAGAAGACAATCAGAAGAGTGAGGGCCACGTAGCTTTTAGGCAGCTTGTTAGTGGTATAAAAGAGCTGACGTAGACTTTGCACGCGCATGCGTACGATCGTCATCCCCTTTTTTTTTTTTTTTTTTTTAAATCTGATCTTACATTTTCCACACTGCCACCTACAGGCGAGGAGGTTTTTACTCGCTTAAAAGAAAACAACTTACTGGTTGCTGTCCTACTCTTTTTAGAGAGACTGCGAAATAGAAAAGCTTATTTTTTTAAGACTGATTACAGACTGAAATACTTGAATATTCATGTTTACCTCATTTTTTTATGCAGGTAAAATATCTATTTTACAGAAAATAGTAAAAATACAAAAATAATAATAATCTTTATTTATAGAGAACTTTTCAAAATCCAAGTTACAAAGTTATTCACAAAACAGAGAGTAAACCAGACCAGTCATAAAAAATGAACACAAACAATAAAAAAAATAAAAATAGCTGAATACAGAATACAAGAACAACCTTAGTATACTCTGTAAATATAAGATATACATCTAGAATATACCAATAGACTAGAATACACTATGAATATACAAAACTAATACTTTAAAAAAAGAAACAGTTTTTTTCTATTGAATGTAAACAGCTGCCTTACACCATCATATTTACTGTTAAGTTGTCTGTGAATTCTTTATAATTTAATAAATGTAATTATGTTATACCATGTTCGCTCTTTTTGTTCTTACACATGAAAACGTGAATGTATATTTGTGTCACAGCAGAGCAGCTGTGGGATCAATACTATTAAATATTCAAATTTTGCATTTGATTAACTGTGTAATTCCAGTTCATGAAAATAAAGTAAGTACTTTTCAAAGTAGAAAACATTTCTAGAAACAGAATAGCTGATATATATATATATATATATACTGTATATATACACATCATCTCAATTTAAATTCACACATTGCTCTCCGGGAACTTGGTCCTAGACTGCTCATAGCCACTCCTCTTGCTCATGCCACATTCCTTTGGTCTTAAATACTCCATCATGTGATTTAGATTAGGTTTTTCTAAAAGGAATTGTGGAATTTTCTCTTGGTCTTTGTGCCAAAATGTACCAATTCAACTGTGACCCACACTTAAAGTAATACTATGAGCAGTCCACTGCATTATATTCACATCAATAAATTAGAAAAATAGTGAATAATACTAAACAGTACTTTGCTATAGGCAGCAGGATTCCCACATTACTTTTTACATATCGACTGTTAGTAGTCACATCAACATTCAGTCATCTGTTTGGGTGGCAGGGCTAAGACTTTAAGACCCTCAATTCTTTCATTATGAATACACCAAACTAATCTCTTTTAGCTCTCAAAGTTTAAATTGATCCAAGTGTCACATTATTTCAACTGAAAAGGTCAACCTAACAGCTTGGAAAATGGTACTATGAACTAAACACACTCAGAAGAACTCATGTACAGAGCAACTTTTACATAAGTCACAAAAAAGCCGAATTATGCAATATGTCTGCCATTCTAACAGGTTGGAGTGTAAGATTTTGTACATATTGTTACATTAACAGAATCTTAGGCTTTTCCTTCCTCAGCTAACAGGAAGTCATCTGAAACGGCAGATGGCACGAAATGGATAAGGATATTCAATTATATTTATCAGTGAAAAAAAGAATCATTTTAATTGTATTAATTTATTTACTTAATAGTGCATTTTTTACTTATTAAATGTAGGCACTATTGTAATACTTGAAGAGCTAAAAAAGCAGAAAAGGACCCACTTCATTTTATTATCAACTGTAAGTGCATCGACCACAATGTGTGTGTGCTGCGGTACAGTATTTCATTCAGATGTAAAAAGGGCTTTTGGAGGGGGTTTAGAGCCAATTGTTTTCATCAGTGCCAAAAACTACAGCCACACTGGAACTCATAGTTTATAAGAGGCATGTAAGAGAGACTTTCACAAAACAGGTCATTTTCATTCAAAGCAAGATCATGCTGGCTAACGTCTTTACAAGCTATCCAATGTAAAATATAACAACAACTGCACTCAAGATACAAAACTGATTAAACAAAGAATACCCACATGGACTAGTAAAAGTACAGTAAGAGACATCATGCAATCTTGTTTGATGAATACAATTTGATTAAAACTTCAGATTCATTTTGATATTTTACAAAATAAAAACTTCTTTGTAATGACGTTTGGACTGTAACGTGCTTTGAGTCATGAAGTACATCTGTTTCACATTTACAGTAACAATAATTCCTTTATAGAAGTGTGTAGAAGTGCCGTTTAAAAGATGATATATAGCATACACTATCCTTCACTGCACAGTTAATTTGCCACTGTTCACTGCCAGGAGATGCCAAGCATGTTGCAGCTGATTTCCCATAGTTTTTGGGACAAGTCATCGTCAGAAGCTGCCCTCGAACACCTTGCAGGAGCGCAGTCACTGTCAGGGACAGAGAAGGACCATTACACACAGTGTGCTGTAAATCTCTGTAAATATGTGTATAAAAATATAAACATTCAGCTATAAAAGTCATCAGGTAGTTATACTGAGTAGCATGAAGTCTGCACTCTGAAAGCTCTTATAACAAATTGTAGGTTGGCTGAAATACTGTGTGTACCTGAAGTACCCTCCACTCTGGCTGTCCAGGCCTGACTCCACAGCACAGTAGATGGTGGTCTGTGCTCCCTCCAGTGTTGTCTTGGTGAACATCCTGAAGATCTTCACTGCCACCTGGATACACTGGTGCTGGTGCCTCCACAGGTCAGACTGCACCACACCCGGGTGCAGAGAGAATACGCTCACCCCTGTACCTGCAACAAGTATACACCCACACATAGTGTGTACTTATGTCAAGAAATGCAAACAAGCATATCATTAACAAGCATACAACATCATTAACATTTGCATATTTGGCTCTGATTTTGCATACCTTTTACACATGTGCAAAATATGTGTCTTTTTCAAACAGTAGCTATTTGAAAAAGACTTACTGACTGAGAAAACAGAATAGCCATATTAGCCATTGTACCTTCATTTTCTTTTCAAATTTCTCTTGTTATCTTCTGTTTGATTTTTAGTTATCCTAATAGACCTGGCCGTAAGAAAAATAAAGACCAAAGGATTGAGTGAACAAAATGGCTAATTTACAATAAAAGTCTGATTCATATGTAATTGATGCACTTCAGAATGAGATGATTAAATTAGAGCAAACACTTGCGCAAGCTATCCAGTGTGAAGGAAATGGTAAGTCTGGACTTGTTTTCAGGTCAGTCAGTCTGTTCTTATGTAAAACTGAATACATTGCTGCCTTTTCCAAATCATCTTTCTAAGCAACAACTGCAAAGTATCTTGTGTGCTTATGGCATGCACCGCCTCACCTCACCTTGTAACCGTTTGGCAAGTAAGCGTGCAAAGAGGACGTTAGCCAACTTGCTCTGCCCATAGGCCTTCATGGTATCATAACTCCTTTCACTGTTGATGTCATCCAGTCGAAGACCGGGCCAGGTGTGGGCCACTGATGCCACAACGACAATACGGGCTGGAGCTGAACGCTTGATGAGGTCCAGCAACAGGTAAGTCAACAGGAAGTGACCTGAGCAAAGTCAAGAGACACTTTCAGACTGTTGTCTCACACTAATCAAGCAAACATCCCTACACCACACTGTGATGGTGTTTTGAAAATTTTAACTGCCGAACACATGTTCTTGTCATTATCTACTGAAATTTGAAGGTGTCATCCTGCCAGCCAAAAAAGCACATTTGGAAAAGCCACTCATACAACAGCCCACTTGACCTAAGAAGAGCTGAGAAAGACAAAGTAGGAGCTGCTGGTGAGGTAGCCCTCTGTGAGACATCACCACTGACAAGATGCTATCTAGATAACTTATACTATTGGCATGTTTCTTAAGTAGAAAAAAAGTACTGTCTCTGGTCATGTGGCATGTGTTGTGTTTTTGTAGTGCTGAACCGAGAGCTCCTATGAAGTGCGCTGTACACAAATTGTGGCAATATTCTATTTCACTAACACTGAAGTGATTTTTATTTTTACAGTAATGCTATAATGACATGACATAAAGGGACAGGGTTTGTCTTTGTCACCTTCTGTTTCTTCCCCTGTTATGGTCTTTGTCTCTCTGAATGTATGGGATGAATGTATGGGATTTAGTATGTGATGTTTTTGTGATTCCAGGGAAACTAAGTTCTATTCAGGGTCCACTTACTCAATGCCACTGCCCTAAACATTCACATGTGAACTCTGTGAAGGACACTTATGAGTATTTATGCTTTCCTTACTATTGTTCTCTATTTCCTGTTTTACTCTCGCTCTAGCCAGATTTTTCTTTAAAGTACTTTTAAAGGATGTTTGTGATTGTATAGGTATACATTTAAGTATGTGTTTGCATGTGTGTGACTGTGTGTCTGCACATTAGTCAATGTGTGTGGGTGACCATGTTCGAGCACAGCCTGTTCTCTCTGACAGCCTGGGATAAAAATACCAGCAAGGAAAAGATCATTTGGAAAGAAGCCTTGCTGCAATACTGGTAAAAAACTGATAGCTTGAAGAAAACAGTAACTCTAATCCGTTATCCTGTCTGACATGTTGGTTGTACATGTAGCTTGATAATACCACCATACATGGATTACAATATGTTACCTTCCTTAGTGAGAAAACGCCTTCTGTCACTATGTAATGATATTATTAAATCACTCTGTTTATTTCTGTTTATGTAACAACAATACCAAGATTGAGCGGCCTCTCAGTTATTTATCTTGCAGATGAACATCACAGCCAACATAATCACTTCACTGTATGTATGCCTGAATGACACTTTTTTCTAAAAAATGTACGTTAACATGGCATTTAAAATCCAGGTAGATACTCCAACTTCCAGTATGACTTACCCAAATGATTAACACCTAACTGCATTTCAAACCCGTCAACAGTCTTAGAGTAGGGACACATCATGACGCCTGCATTATTTATCAGGATGTTCACTTGTTTCTCCTCTGAAAAGAACACCACACACAAACACAGAAAGACAAGGAAGAAATTGCAATAAATTCCCAGAAGTACGTTAGATTTGTTAGATAAATGGCCTTAAGTTGTTGTTTGGTAAGTGGACAACATTTACAGTGCATTTAGAGTTTACCTTCCTTTAAACTATGCATACACACATCAATGGTGGCAGAGCTGCTGTGCAAAGCAATGGCCCAACAATCAGGAGAAATTTCAAGTCACTAAAGTTTCTTGCTCACAGAGAAGTGGACAGGAGGAGCCAGGGGATTAAACCAAAACCGTTCAATTGAAGATAGTAATGGTTACTCTCCTACCTTTGTTGATGAGTTCAGCAAACACTCGGATGGACTTGGTGTCAGAGAGATCCAGTTTCCTGATGACCACATTCTCATTTCCTGTGTCTTCCAAAATGTCGGTCCGGGCTTCCTCTGCCCTCTCCAGGTCTCTGCAGGCCATGACTATCCGAGCACCTGAAAAACAAGGGCCAAAGGTCACAACTTATGATAATAATGCCATGTTCTCCCCATTCCACACTACTTTATTCCTTCCACAGTGTGGAGAAACACAGCTCAAGCGCAACTTTAAATTACTCCTAGGTATTATACAGTGTTATACTAATGGCTAAGTATAAACTTGACAGTGATATATTAAGGCAAATATTCTACGCAGAATAGGTTTGAAACCTTTAAAGTTTCTAAACTACGGTACTAAAGCTTTGCTCATTTTCAGGCTCACAAAGCTAAGTACATCCATCTCTCATTGTACTTTTGACCACCCTCTAATGTTCTCTAACCTCTTTCTCAGCATCTGATTGCTCCACTCACATGAACACAAGACCCTCTCAACTGTGTCATTCTCATTCGCCTCTGACGCAAATTACGATGCATTCTCCTTAATGAGCCCGGAAAAGCGGCTTGGCTTTGAGGACACACACACGTTCTCTCTCTCACCCGCTGAGAAACACACAAACATGCATGCAGGCCCTCACAAAGTAACATATAGAGAGACAATTCCTCCACCACACACACAAACACACACACAAATAGTTGCTGTGCCCACCAATTAAGGAAGAGAACCATTAATCAGTTGGAGCGTAGCGTCTGTATCTCATCACAGTGTCTTTGTTTCCCCCCTGCAGTTCCCATGTGGGAAACCCAATTGTTCCCACATTTCACTGGCCAAGTTCACTCAATTAAATGAAAAGTAACCAAACAATGAGAATGGATGGTTATACTCAGTCAAGTTAAAGATCATCCAGCGGATGATTACACAGTCTAATGCTTGAATAAATGATGTCCATATGCAAATAAGGACAACATGTTCATACCGGGAATCAAAGCTGATCATTTTCTGTATATTCTGATTAAATAATATGCAAATAAATGATTCATAAGATTAAGCTTCAGTTTGGTTGTGTTACAGTGGCCCAAGGAACAACATTCTGTTATGAATCCTCCCAAATCTAATCATGTTGCCATCATGTCATTGCATAATCCCATTTACTGAAAGGTAATAACAGTAATTTGACAGGAAACTCTCCAGAAGCAAGGACCACAATATTATTGTTTTCCTCAGGCAGTACTGATTCTTTTCGTCCTGTCCTTCTTTTGTCACTTTTGGTTTGTCACATAGTTCTGTATATATATTCATTTTATCTGTTAATGTAAAATGTATTACTGGATAAAAATAAGGTGGAACACTGATAAAACACACATGCAATCCCACATGCAAAGAGGGGAGATACCATGTTGAGCCTTTCAAGTGTACACAAATTAAAAGAAACATGTATGCAGAACCACTTTTCATATTATTTTGCGTTTGTGTGTGTGTGTGTGTGTGTGTGTGTGTGTGTATGTGTGTGTACTGCTGGGTGTATCCTCAAATCTCTCTTTGTTGCCTGTCTGGCTGGGGGGTGGGGGGTGGGGGGGGCGCAGATTCTCACAATGCTCCCTCTGTCCTCTTTATGCATTGCCTGTCTTCCATCACTCCCATTTGTCTTTCACTTGGATTGGTGAAGTGATAAGCAAAATGTTCATTTTGGTAATCTCTTTTCCGTCTGCCCTTTATTTTGGTCTTGGAATATCTAAGAGGTTAAATGATGCTGAGGCTATGAACTCACTTGATACAGCCTAGCCTCCCACCAAAACAGACTACAGCATAGCCACATTGAATGAGCTAACAAGTAGGATTAAACCTGATTCGGTGGAGGTCTGAGGATAAAGATCCCGCTTTACAGCTTTAAAACCAGCCAAAGCATTAGTGGTGCTTAATTCCAGGGAATGTGTAAATCAAAGTTTAAAAGCCAAGTACAAATGACAGAAAAGAGGCAGGCATACATGTATGCAAGTGAGCAAGAAATAGACTGAGCCTGAATGTTTTAAATATATTTTCATTTTGTTTTAGGTGTAGGACACAAATTGTCCACTGATGTCACTAAAATGCTAATGAGTTACGTATATATAGGTAGAAACCCTTCAACAGGTAACGGGGGTGCTGTCAATCGGACGAGCACAAATAGTTTTGAACACATCGAATCACGATACACCGCAACGTTCATGTGGATGATGAACTGTCTGTTAATGGACCTTAATGGACACATGGATTCTTGCACGTATGAAGAACTTTGTGACCAATAAATGGCCATCAAACGCAACTATGCCTACTGGAGTCGGTGATTTCAACAGGTGTCAGGTAGAAAGCGCGTCAGCTGTTTTATTAGCCATAGACTTTTTGTCTGTGTGTTTATGTGTGTTGGTTTGTTTAAGTCCGTATAACAGCCCATCAGTGGCTTTAAGTTGCAGGCTTAGCCATACACATTCTATGACGCATGGAGAGAGACACAGCTGGACGGTCCAGCTTGGACATTACCTCTTCTTGCCAGGTCCCTGGCCGTTTCTTTTCCAATGCCAGTGTTGGCTCCTGTGATGATGACCGTTTTCCCATCTAACCTCTCCACAGATGACCAACGGTTACAGCAAACACTCCTGGACAACACACGACAATCCCATAAAATAACAATAAATTAAAAAAGTTCCATTCATAATAACTTTGCATAGACCTATACGTGTTCAAACCCCGTACTTTGTCCATTCAGAAAAGTGATCCTTTGTGTCATTTTCCACAAAACTGTAGACATTTGGGAAAATGTTAACAGGAAAATCAAGCATGCTGAACATGATCCATAAATTGATGATTAAAGTGATTATTTTACTAAAATGTGGACTTTTTGTAACGTTTAAGCACATTAATGTTTGTTTGCTGTATTCTGTACCAATGACAGGTCATCTGTACCTATGTTCAGTGATTATGATTATGATAGTGAGTTAGGATCCTTGTTTTTTTTTCTGTATGAATGAAAGAAAATCTTCAGTCACAAAGACTGAAACTCACAGGAGCAATACACAGTAAACAGTTACCAAGCAAAGAAATACATTCATAATCGGTAATTACACATTTTACACAGGTCTAATCTGCCCAATTCACTGTCACGGTGTAGTCTAATCTCCTAAAAATAACTAACATTATTATGCCACTAACCTTTGCCGTGTTATTGCGGTGGTGTGTGTTTCCTACCTGCAGAACATTCTTCCTCCAGACCAACAGATTCCCAGGACCAGTGTGCCACTTCAGCAAGAAATGAATTTACCTCCTTCAGTCCTTCCAACAGCTCGTCAAATAATTTCGTGCTTGTTGTCCTTTTTCCCAAACCCTAACCCGCCCCGTTTGTCATGACAGTATCACGGCTGGGCCAATCAGGAGCGAGCTGACGCATAATTGATTCGCAAGTTGCAGACTGTTTGACTCCCGTTCCCCTGCTGCCGGAGAGACTCAAGTTACTGGCTGACTCGACTCATGAGAGTGGAAGGAAACCCATTCTGTCAAAAGAGCTGAGTTCCAGGAGACTAGAAGAAAAGGTCTCCTAGCCGAGCATTAGTAGGCTAGTAATTTATTATGCAATCACCTGCTGCATGCTTTTGTTATCATAATAGCCTGACTGTCCGAAAAGGTCCTGTTAAGGCCCTTACAAAGACTTTTTTGAGTAGCTCACGTTGTACTATGCTGTACTATGACTTTTTAATTACATTTTCTGTGTCAAACTAAACTACAACTTTGCAGGACTATTCATATGGCATACTATGCAACTTTTTTAGTATTACATACTAGTCTTTATGGCTTTTTTATGGCATGGTTTAGTATTACTTTTTATGACTATACGTTTTTGTGATGTATGAGATATTATGACGTACTATAATATGACTATTTTTTTTACATAAAAATGACTTTAGTTCTTTTTTCGACATGCTGTACTATGACTTTTTAATGAGTTTCATACTGTGTCTTTTTTCGATATTCTATATGATAATTTTTTATGACATGTTTTGACATACTACAGTATTACTTTTTCTTAATGTTTGTCACCAATGAGTTTTTTATGACTTTTTTGACAGTCCATACTATGACCTTTTCACATACTACACTGTGACGTTTTTACATTTTTTCTTCATTACACTATTACTTTTTTATGATTTTTTTCTGATATACAATACTGTGACTTTTTCATCATATTTTACTATGACTATGACTATTTTTGACATATACTATTACTTTTTCCAGATTTTTTTTGACACACTACACTATGACTTGTTCTTTGGTGCTGTGTCTTGGAAGACTGGTTAGGGTGTTGAAGGTTTGTAGTTTGATTCCCATCAGCTGTTCATTGTTTTTTGAGTCACATGTCCAGAGGAAAGTGAAACTAGACTAGGACTTTTTTTTAAACTTTTTTTTTAAAACTTTTTATAACTTTCTTCGATGTAATATACATTACTGTTACAACATACTATACTGTGACGTTTTTATGATTATTTTTGACAAACTGTAGTATGACTTGTTCTTTAGCTCACTCTGTTAGAAGACTGGTTGGGGTGTTTGATGTTGGGAGTTTAATTCCCATCAAGTGCTAATTACATTTTAAGTCCAAAAGAAAGTTACACTATACTGTGACTTTTTCCGACATATTATACTATGCATTTTTTACTACTGTTTTTCAAGATACTTCACACACTATGACATTTCTTTCTGATTTCTTTGACATATAAATATGACTTGTTTGGTATCTCACTCTGAAAGCTGGTTGGTGTATCATAGGTTGCGAGTTTCATTCCCATCAAGAGACAGTTTTTTTCACATGTCCAAAGAAAAGTCACAGTATACTTTTTGAATGACACCCTGTACTATGGGTAGGGTTAACCCTATAGTATGACTTTTTACAGCTCAGTCAGTTAGAAGATTTGTTGGGGTGTCTTAGTCTTAGCATTATTTTTGTTAAACTTTTTTATGACTTTTTTGACATACTATAGTATGACTTTTTGAAGACTTTTTTAAAGATAAAATGCCATGACGTTTAAAAAAAAATCTATGCTATGACTTTTTATGATTTATTTTGACATACTAAAACACATGCACTTTTTATGACCTTTTTTAACATCATATAGTGTGACTTTTTATAACTTTTTTCAACTATACTATGTCTCTTTTTGACACACTATACTACGACTATTTTTTAAATATAATATACCGTGACCTTTTCACCATACTATACTGTGACTTTCACTTGACTTTTTTCTGCACACTATTCTATGACCTTTTTTGGACATACTACGACTTTTTTTTTTGCAACATACTATACTGGAACTTTTCATGATTTTTTCAACATACTATACTACGACTTTTTTTCTACATAACATTATATTCTTTTTTTACAACTTCTTTCGACATATTCTACTATGACTTTTTTTTTTGACTGGAAGAGGTGTCTTGTATTGGCGATTTTATTCCAAGTAAGTGTTAATCATTTTTTTGTCACATGTTCAGAGGAAAGTCACACTAAACTATGACTTTTTCAACATATAATACTATTATGGTTTTCGGCATACCATACTATGGCTATTTTCTAATCCTATACCATGACTTTTGTCAAAATAGTGTACTGTGACATTTCAAAATAGTATACTGTGACATTTCAAAATATTATACATGACTTTTAACATACTATACCACAACCTTTTTGACATTCTTTGACTTTTGTATGTTTTTTTTTGGACATACTACGGTATGTTTTTTGCAACATACTATACTATGACCTTTTGCAATATATAATGCCATGACTTTTGTACAACATTTTTCAACATACTATAAAATGACTTTTTTCAACATACTATGACAATTTTCACCATACTTTATACTATATACCTTTTTATGACTTTTTTCCACATACTATACTATGACTTTTTCGTCTTACCATACAATGACTTGTTCATGACTTTTTTTGACATGCAATACTATGACTTTTTACTACTTTTTTGATATACATACTAGGACTTTTTCATGACTTTTTTCGACATACTATACTATTATGTTTTTCCTCACACTATACTATGACTTTTTTCTACACACTATTCTATGAGTTTTTTCGACCTACTATACTGTGACTCTTTTTGACACACTATACTACGACTTTTTTTAAATATAATACAGTATACCGTGACTTTTTTGTGACTTTCATATGACTTTTTTTGACATACTATACTATGACTTTTTTCTACATACTATTCTATGACTTTTGTATGACTATTTTCTAAATAATATACTATGACTTTTTCAATACTTTTTTGACATAGTATACTAGGAAATTTTTCACTATAATGTACTATGACTCTTTATGACTTTTTACGACATACTATACTATGACTTTTTTTTCAACATACTATACTTTTGACTTTTGTAGGACTTTTTACGACATGCTATACTATAACGTTTTTTTACACACTATACTATGACTTTTGTATGATGTTTTTTGGACATACTACGGTATGTTTTTTGCATTATACTATACTATGCGAAATATAATGCTATGACTTTTGTATGACTATTTTCAACATAGTATACTATGACTTTTTTTCGACATACTATACTTTTGACTTTTTTAAGCCTTTTTTAACATACTACGACAATTTTCACCATACTATATACAATATACCTTTTAATGACTTTTTTGACATACAACACTATGAATTTTTATGACTTTTTTCAACATACTAAACTATAACCTTTTTTGACGTGCTATACTATGACTATATCGACACACTTTACTGTGATTTTTTTATGACTTTTTTCAACATGCTATACTATAACGTTTTTCAACACACTATTCTGACTTTTTTCAACATACAATACTTTGACTTTTTATGAATTTTTTCGACATACTATACTATAACTTTTTTCGACATACTATTCTATGACGTATGTTTTTTTGCAACATACTATAATATGACCTTTTGCGATATATTATGCCATGACTTTTGTACGACTTTTTTTTGACATACTATAAGATTACTTTTTTTGATATACTATGCTATGACTTTGTATGACTATTTTCAACATACTATACTATGACTTGTTTTCAACATACTATACTTTTGACTTTATCAAGCCTTTTTTTAACATACTATGACAATTTTCACCATACTATATATACTATATACCTTTTTATGACTTTTTTTAACATACTATACTATGGCTTTTTTGTCTTTCCGTACAATTACTTTTTCATGACTTTTTTTGACATCCAATAGTATGAATTTGTACGACGTTTTCAACCTACTATACCATGAATTTTTTGACGGACTAAAACGTAACTTTCCAACAACTTTTTTGACATACTATACTA
>NC_048428.1:10392947-10398143 GCF_013103735.1 Etheostoma cragini | reverse complement strand
TTTTGACAAACTATGCTATGACTTTTTTGACAGACTATGCTATGACGTTTTCAAGACTTTTTCGACATACTGTACTATTACCTTTTTCACCATACTATACTATGACTTTTTTAATGACTTTTTTCAACATACCATACTGTAACGTTTTTTGACATACTATTCTATGACCTTTTACGACACACTATACTATGACTTTTTTCAACATACAATACTTTGACTTTTTATAAATTTTTTCGACATACTATACTATAACTTTTTTTCGACATACTATTCTATGTCGTATGTTTTTTTGCAACATACTATAATATGACCTTTTGCGATACATTATGCTATGACTTTTTTTGACATACTATAAAATTACTTTTTTTGATATACTATGCTAAGACTTTTGTATGACTATTTTTTTTAACGTAGTATGACAATTTTCACCATACTATATACATAAACCTTTTTTATGACTTTTTCGGCATACTTTACTATGACTTTTTCATGACTCCTTTTGACATGCAATACTATGACTTTTTTCAACATACTATACTACAACCTTTTCGATATACTCTACTGTGACTTTAACACACTCTTTTAAAATACTGTACCACAACTTTTCAACATACTATGACAATGACTTTTTATAACTTTTATTGACATACAATACTATGACTTTTGGATGACTTTTTTGACATACTATACTATGACTTTTTGCGACATACTATACCATGACTTTTTTCACCATACAATACTTTGACTTTTTATGAATTTTTTTGACATACTACATACTATACCATGCAATTTTAATGGCTTTTATTGAGATACATACTTTGAGTTTTATGACTTGTTTTCAATGTACTATAGTATGAGTCTTTACTACTTTTTTGACATGCATACCAGACTTTTATATGACTTTTTTTGACATACTATACTATTATATTTTTCCACACACTATGCTATGACTTTTTTCTACACACTATTCTTTGACTCTTTTTGACACTCTATACTACAACTTTTTGTAAATATAATATACTGTGACTTTTTCACCATACTATACTGTGACTTTCATATGACTTTTTTTTACATACTATTCTATGACTTTTGAGTGATTTTTTTTGGACATACTACGGTACGTTTTTTTGCATTATACTATTCTATGACCTTTTGCAATATATTATGCTAAGGCTTTTGTCCAACTTTTTTCGACATACTATAAAATGACTTTTCTTGATATACTGTGCTATGACTTTTGTATGACAATTTTCACCATACTATATACCTTTTTTTGACTTTTTTCAACATACTATTCTACAACATTTTCGACATACTATAGTGGGACTTTAACAAGACTTTTTTTGACATGAAATACTAAGACATTTTATGACTTTTTTCAACCGACTATACTAAGCCTTTTTTTAAATACCATACTACAACTTTTTGACATACTATACTAAGACATTTTATAACTTTTTTCAACATACAATACTATGACTTTTGGATGACTTTTTGACATACTATACTATGACCTTTTGCGACATACTATTCTATGACTTTTTTCTACATACAATACGTTGACTTTTTATGAATTTTTTCAACATACTATGCTATAAGTTTTTTTGACATACTGTTCCTTGACTTTTTTTACACACTATACTATGACAATCTTCACCATACTATATACTATATACCTTTTTATGACTTTTTTCAACATACTATATAATGACTTTTTCAACGTACTATTATAGACACCATTTGCTATGATTTTTTTCAACATGATAAACCGTGACTTTTTTGACTTTTTTTGACTTTTATATGACTTTTTTTTACACACAATACTATGACTTTTTTATGACTGTTTTTGACATACTATACTATGACTTTTCTTCCTACTATACTTTGACTTTTTGCAGCAGACTATACTAGACTTTTTTTTCATTCTATACTTTGACTTTGTATGCCTTTGTTTTGACATGCTATATCTTTTTGTGACATATTATACTATGACCTTTGTCGGTATACCATGCCTTGACTTTTGTATTACTATTTCAACATACTATACTATGACTTTTTTCACATACTATAAAATGACTTTTGTATGACTCTTTTCTAAATACTATACTAGGACTTTTTTAAGACTTTTTTGACATACTATACTCGGACATTTTTCACCATACTATAACTGTGACTTTTTTTATGACTTTTTTCGACACACTTTACTATGACTTTTTTTCGACATAAAATACCTTGACTTTTTCACTTACTACACTGTGACTTTTTTTGACCTTTTTTTGACATACTATACTAATACTTTTTTCTACATACTACTATATCTTTTGTATGACTTTTTTTGACACACTATACTATTTTGCGACGTACTTTACTATGTTTTTTTTCATGAAGCTTTTTAACACACTAGATTATAACTATACTATGACATTTTAATGACCTTTTTTGAGATACATACTATGACTTTACTATATTATGACTTTTAAAATATTCTAAACCATGACTTTTTCGACATGTTATGCTTTCACTTTTTTTACACACTATACTATGACTTTTTAATGATAATTTCAACATACCATACTGTAATATTTTATGACTTTTTTCGACATACTATGCTATTTCTTTTTATGATTGTTTTTAGGTAGTATACTATGACTTTTTTCGACATACTGTACTTTTTCTTTTTAGGATTTTTTGATGTAGTATACCATAATTTTTTTCAACTATGACTTTTTGTAATTTTTTCAAAACTTTTTTTTCCTTTTTTTATGACTTTTCACAACAAACTATACTTTTACTGATTTCAACATACTGCTACTTTTTATTATTCTTTTTGTAAAATCTTTTTTATTGATTACAAACAACAAAAACAAATCATATCAAGAGAGCACAATTTACATTCACAGAAACATAAAATACAGCAGTATATTAACAATCATAACAATACAATCATCACATGTACCAAAGACTCACAGGGAGGGGAGACACTTGCAGACAACAAATTAATAAGTATAAATAAGCATTTTATAATTTGTAAGATCCATTGCAGCTTATTGTTTACCAATGACTTTTTAATTTTTTTCAACACACATTACTTGTGTAATTACTTGGTTTTTTTCGACATACTAAACTGTTACTTTCTATGATTTTCTTACCATACTATGATTTTTTTCAAAATGCTATACTATGCCTTTTATCGACATCCTATACTATGTCTTTTTTTATGATTTGTTCAACATACTATACTTTAATAATGTTTTTTTACATACTATGCTATGGCTTTTTGATGACTATTTTTGGCATACTATGCTATGACTCTTTAGACCTTTTATTGACATACTATATTATGACTAAACAACATCTTATATTATGAACAACAAAAACAAATCATACCAAAAGAACATAATTTACAGTCACAGAAACATAAAACACATTTTTTTACAAGACACACAGGGCTGGGGGGAATAAATGTATATTAGCATTTTATAATTAGTTATGTCCAGTGCAGCTGTTGACCATTCAATGTGACATTTTTATTATTTTTTTTTAACATAGTATATTATGACTTTTTTAAGACTTTTTAACCTACTATGATTTTTTTATGAATTTTTCCACATAAAGTTTTACACTTTATATTTTTTCCCCATACTTTAGTATACATTTTTTTCGCCATACTATACTATGACTTTTTATGACTTTCTTCATGATACTATACTGTGACTTTTTTCAACACACTAAACTGTGATTTGTTCAACAAACTTTTCTGGTGGAACAGGCTTGGATGCTCAGGTACCTTCTCCCAGATGGCAGGAGATGAAGAGGCTGTGTGAGGAGCAATTTAAAATACCTTTTTCTCCAACCCACAGTGCAATAAGGACACTATAGACAATTCAAAAGGTCAGAGTCGAGAGTTCCTATGGGCAGAGGGGAGCGAGAGAGGGGAGGATGTTGAGCTTCCTGATAGCCTGGGGAATGACACTGTTTGCCAGTCTGGTGGAACAGGCTTGAATGCTCCGGTATCTTCTCCCAGATGGCAGGAGGCTGAAGAGGCTGTATAAGGGGTTGCCGAGTTCATGTTGGTAGGTGTGTAAGGTCATTTTGGTAAATGTTCAGGAGTGAGGGGTTTGGGACATGAATGATTCACCCAGCAACCTGCCACACACTATGCTCTGACTTTTTATAATTATTTTCGACATACTATATTATGACTTCTTTCTACGTACTATACTATGCCTTTTGTGTGACTTTTTTTGACACACTATAATAATACTTTTTATGACTATTTTCAACACACTACTATGTCTCTCTTATGATTTTTTGACATAATATACCATGACTTTTTATGATTTTTTGACATACTATACTATGACTTTTTTTGACAAGCTATGATGATTTTATTTTTATCACACATTATATTATGAACTTTTATGACTTTTTGTGACATGCTATTTTATGACAAATTTTTATGGCTTACTAAACCATGACTATGATTTATTTTATAAAATGTTCATGACCTTTCGTGATGTTTTCATTACATTCCTATGGCCTTAAAATCTTTTTGTGGCATACTATCATATAACAATTGTATGACATTTTTTGGCATACTTTACTATGACATGTTTATGGCATACTATATTTTGAAATCCTTATGGAATACTATAGCTTGACTTTCGAATGCTTTTTATGGCATAGTACACAATGGCTTTTTTGCATTTTCTTTGCTCATTCTATACTTTGACTATGACAGACATCAGCAGTCTTCTTGCTGGGCTTGCAGCAGATCTTTGGACAGCGAAAACGGCCGCCAGTAGAAAGCCCACAGGAGCAGGAGGTGGAAGCAGGGTGGCAACAAGAAGGGAAAAAAGCTCATTGCCCGTAATTTCATAGTCTTCTGTCAGGAGTTCACTAGTGTGAACCCTCTGAGCCACTCCCTTCAGTTACATTTTCTGATTTTTCTTTTTATAAAATTGTAAATATTGTTTTCTTCAAAATATTGGATTCTTCCATTATTTGAAGTTGTGGTCTCTCACCTGCTGAACGGTACAAACACTTTATATCCATAATACACAATAGTACAATAAAACATAATAAATTAGATTAAAACAAAATAAACTCCAAGTTAGCAATTATACAGTGGGTACGGAAAGTATTCAGACCCCTTTAAATTTTTCACTCTTTGTTTCATTGCAGCCATTTTCCAAA
>NC_048428.1:10384808-10392847 GCF_013103735.1 Etheostoma cragini | reverse complement strand
AAAGGGGTCTGAATACTTTCCGTACCCACTGTATATTGTTTCATGACATCACCATCCTGAAGCTCATATAACATAACACACTGATAACTTGGAGCCAAAACAAAAAAATTGGCTATTTGGAGTATCAGTGATATGCTTTTATTATCAGTATCTACGGACATTTATTTCTCCAACCAATTAGCACCTCAGCCCGCACAAACAGTCTAACACTATTACACTCCTGTTACAACTAGAAGGGTGCTTGGAACGGGAATGGTAATGGTAAGATTAGGCTTGTATTAGTATCTTCTTGTTTAGCTTGGCTACTTACACATTTCTTGTCCAACACCTACATGTTCAGCATTGAGTAAATCTAGCATTAGCATAATATTTGTAGTACCAAGTCTATCACTGTATGTCTAATGCTTCACATCATACAGGAGATCATATTTAAAAGTTAGTTTATTTCCAGCAGATGCCGAGCAGGTGGCAGCTCACAGCCCACAGCTTTAAGGCAGTGCCATCATCCTGACCGGCTCTGGAACTCTCTGCACTGGCACAGTCCCTGCAGGGAATGGAAAGAAAAGGCATGTAATGACCTGTTTTGTACATGCAAAATTTTAGTAAGTACATTTTAAAATAGAAATAATAAAGAATTAGGGATGAATATTAATTTCAATGCTAAATGATGGCTTCCACAGGGATTCAATTAAACCGTGTCTCATGAGAAGTGTACATTTTGTGCATTCAGTGTATGGCCTTTCAGTAGCTATGATCGCTTTTAGATGTAGCTGTCATGTAGCGGATTAGGCCACCTTATAAAAAGACTTTCTGGTGGTGTAGTTCTCTGCAAGTGTCCTGCTGACCAACACATCCTAAGAAGGTAAGATTTACTATTAATGTTGTTACTTGTGACTAAATATGTTAATGACAACTACAATTTCAAACATTATGTGCCTGTATAGAAACAATGGCATCCTGTTTTTTTATTGCGTGTGTTTTAATGCTGCCTTTGCTGGCTTTATACTTCTTAAGAAGGCTTGTTAAGTGGTTGGTTTGGTTATTTTCAATTGATTGATCTCGAGTATTGCTGCTAGTGCGATAGCAGTCCAGACTTACTTGTAGTATCCTCCAGTGAGCAGCTGGTTCTCAGGAGTGACGGTGCAGTAGATGGTGGTGTAGGCCCCCTCTGCCGGGGTCTTGAGCAAGGAACTGAACATCTTGAGTATGCCCACAAGAGGACGCCTCAGGTGCCTTGTTATTTCAGTGTTTACCATGCCGGGGTCCACAGATATGACCATCACACCTAGAGCTGTAGACAAAGGGCTGCATTAAGGTTCAAATAGGTTGACCACTTTCCCAGCAGTGAAGTTTCCTAGGTCAAACTAAAATGGAGAAACCCTTGACATAACCTAATACTAGCCAAACACAAATGGCATGTTGCGTGAATGTACTGACCAGCTCAATATCGTGATCTGGGTTTATTAACTCTAGCTTTATGAATAAAGTCATCACATTATGTTTTATATCATGAAAGCAGACATTTACAAATGTAATTTTTCATTCATATCATCTCTGTAGAAATGATTACATTGATAGTGAGAGAAACAAAGAGTGATCAGTGGTGCAATGATGTGTTTTGTTTTTTACAAACAAGTCTCTCCTTGCACTGTATCTTGCCCAGAGCGGTTGTGGTTGAGGCATGAGACTTTCACACTGGCAAGACATGTGAATCCCTTTTTACGCACAGGGACAGAGACAGGGAGGCACAAAAAGAGACATAAGACAAATACACAGGGGCGTCGGACTGGGAGGTAAAATAGGACTGAGTATCAGGGCCCTCAAGTACAAAGTGCCCATAAAGATGCTAGAATGAATAGCTGTGGATCGAAGGGACCCATCGAAAATGTCTTTCTACAGGGTCCAGAATTTTGTGCTACGCCCCTGCAAACATACATGGCGCATAATGTTGCTATCTCTTCCACAAACACACACCCTACCCTCAGTCCTTTTGGCCAGCTCTCTGGTAAACAGGATGTTGGCCAGCTTGCTCTGTGCGTAGGCCTTGACAGGGTGGTAGTTGTTCTCACCACTCAGGTCATCAAACTGGATCTTGCCCATGTGGTGAGCTACAGAGGACAAGTTAATGACCCGGGATGGGGCTGAGTGCTTCAGCAAATCCAGTAACAGAAAGGTCAGAAAGAAATGACCTGAAGAGGGAGACAGTGGGGGTTAGAAAAGAGAAAGACAAGCAGTTTGGAGCAAGAGAAAATAAGAAATTCACAAAGGCTTTAGAGATTGGCTCACTGTTCATCCAATCAGAGATAAGAACAAAGACACCCAAATGAGCTGATACTTCATTGCTAAAAAAAAAAGGAGTGAGGGCCACTGCCAGGGGCCTATACCAATTAAAGTAGTTTTACTTTAATAAATGACAGGCCCTCAAAATTCAACAAACATCCCCACCATTAATTTAACACAAGTGCAATCCCAAAAGTGTGTTTCCTCTATATTTTAATCTCATACCTAAGTGATTGACTCCAAACTGCATCTCAAAGCCATCCACAGTGGTGGCGTAAGGGCACATAGCCACCCCTGCATTGTTGATCAGGTAGTGAAGAGTCTTCTCAGCTAGAAAACACCACATGTTACCTGCCATACTTTTTGTAAAATGTATGCTGTATTCTGTAGTGTGCGTGTGCGCATGCCACTCACTGTTGTAGATATTCTCAGCAAACTGGCAAATCGATTTGGTGTCAGCTAGATCCAGTTGCCTGGCGACTACGTTGGCTCCCTCCACCTCCCTCATGATGTCACAAACAGCTTGCTCTCCTTTTGCCATGTCTCTGCATGCCAAAATCACCCGTGCACCTAAGGAGATTAATACCTCTTAATGGAGCTTGCATGTACAATCATGTTGAAATTTGAACATAGTGAGGTGGGTTTGCGCTTACTTTTAAACAAGTATTGTTGTCTCAGTGTTCATATATCAATATATAGTGTAGCAGGAACTAGGAGTTCCAGTTCTTGGCTCTAGTCATTTGATTTAAGCAGTATTTTATTAAAACCGGCATTGATTTATATTATTGTAAGCATTATTTAATTTGTTAGTTACTATATTGATACTTGAGCCACCTCATTATACTTGTTATTCTTTTATGAGTTGCTAAGCTTTAAGATATGTTTACACAGACACTCTGTGTCACACAGCAGTAAAAAATAAAACTGAGCCTATAAGTCATCGTAGTACTCATTTGTCTTTAAATGTGCAGTTCTGCTTGCTTGCCTCTGCCGGCCAGGTCTTTCGCTGTCTCTTTGCCTATTCCAACATTAGCCCCCGTTATTATAGCTGTCTTCCCTTCTAGACGCACGTCTGAAGACCACTTGGGGATAAACAGAGACCTGAGGAATGAGGCAAGACAGTATAAATGATAAGAGAAATATTAATAGGCTTGACACCAAGCAGTAGGGCGAAATCCCATTTTTACAGAACAGAATTAAAAAACTAGAAAGAAAAGTGAAGAGAAATAAATGATTGTTTATGTGACATGTTTATTTAAACTTATAGTATCTAAATTACAAGGTGGGTGAGGTTTACCACCTAAGGCAAACAGTAAATGTCAAAAAACAACAGTCAGTGGGTAAAATAAAGTTGTAAGTCACAGGCGTTGACCTGACCTGGCAACTTCATTTGCCATTTCAGCGTCTGTCTGAACTGACCTGAAACCCCAAATCACCCAAATCAGGAAAATAAAAGCGACTTGTGAATATATTTTTTGGCTTCATGAGAAGTTTCTTACCTGACTGCTTGCATTTCTGTAGCTGGTGACACTAAATTGTCCCTCCTAAAATTTAGGTGGCTCCTTATTTTACCTATGCTATTTCAAGACTCAGGTCCAGAGACGTCTTTCACATCAGGATGATGGAGAAAGGAGAAATAAAAAGTGCATACAGCATACTTATTTGCCTCTTATTTAGTTGAGAGTGCATTGGGATGTCATAATTTTAAACAAACCCCCCTCTGTTAAAAGTCTGTCAATGTAACTAATCCATTTGCCAGAGTGTCTAATTGAGTTAATGTTGAGCAATCACATGAAGTACTGTTAAATTTCAAAAAGTATGAATAACGGAGAACTGTTTGTGTATTAAGTTACAGATATATATAAATATATGTATTGCTTAACTTTTGAAACAGAAGCTTGTGTAAAGTCACATGTACGTTTACTTGTTCTCCCCACTGTATTCTGACAAAAAACAAGTAAAAATATAATGGAAAAGTATCATTTGAGTGTCTCAGTAAAAAATAATAGAAAATATTCAGATCTTTTACTTGAGAAGAAGTTATAACTCAAAGAAAAGTACACATCAAAAAATGATTAACAATCTTTCAAAATGTTTAATTTTAAGGTTATGATCCAGGTGTTTCTAAGTAAAATTACTTTCTATAGATTTTGGAAGTTTGATTTGACCTTTTTAAGCTCCTCATATACCTTGCATGCAAATTGTTTTATCTGTGAAGTAACTAGAAACTGCATCTGCTGAATGAAAAATTACCTTTTGTGGAAACAACACCAATCTTATCTTAGTTTCTATGCTGAAGAGTCATTGCAGGTGAAATTGAAAACCTGGATCCACAGGTGAGCCGACTGTAATTTCAGCATTTCACCACTGTGGATTTTCTGGTGCTTTCCACAGGAAGATCTAAGATCACCTGGCTGGATGTAAGGCTGGTATAATTGCTGATGAGTGTAAACGCTGGACCTGGAGCATTACCTTTCTTCAGGGGGCTCTATTATTAGCATTTTAAAAAATCTATGTGTTTTGGTAAATGGACCTTAGGTTTGTATTATTATGAAACCACAGACCATCTCTAGAAAATGGACTGCACTCCAATAGCGCCTTGCTACTTTACTGGACAAAGTTTTTTACAATTTTCCTCTCATTCATCTGTTCACACACACATTAATACATTGATGGGGGTGAAGCTGCCATGCAAGGCAGTGGCCTGCCCATCGGAAGCAACTCAAACTTGGGTTTGTCACGTGGAGAGGAGGAGGAAGGACCAAACTGTCAACCTTTGATTAAACAATAACCTGCTCTTCCTCCTGAGTAACAGCCACTCAACAAAAGCCAGTGTAGGAACTGCTTATAAAAGAATGCATAAAATTATATTTAATTTTCAGAATTTACATATTAACTTAAGATGTTTTCTCTTTTTGTCATCTTCACTTAGATTTACCACTAGGGGGCGGACTGTAGCAACATGAAGAATTTTTAGGACATCCTACATATTATCAGTCAAATGGGGGAAAAAAAGTCAAAACAAATCCGATCTACAGTCAGGTTCTGTGTTGGCAGGGTAGCCAGGTATCATGTAAACCATGTGAAAGTTAGTCATAACTTCCTGTTATTACAAACTACCATAAAATAAACTGAGACAGAGAGGGAGAGAGAGAGTGTGTGAGAGAGAGAGAGAGAGAGAGAGAGAGAGAGAGAGACACACACACACACACACACAAACACACACAAACACACACACACGCCTGACCCAAACCAGGCCTAAATGAGTTCTGCCAGCTTCTCTCATGTGGTCTCTCTGTGACGCTAGCTGGTCTGACTGCTAGCTTCGTTTCCCCTCACAGCTGCTCGCCATCCACAGGCCTGATGAAAGGCTGCCTGTCAACACAGGGACAAAGACAGAGAAACCTTGCCACATGTGTAATTAGCATAGCTTCTTTCACAAAGATTATAGATTATCTTGAAGAGATAAATGACTCGTTCATTGTAATTTGTCAAACCCAGAATAGGAAAAGTTGTCAGAGAGAAACCACAGAATGTAGGATAGCAGCAATCCCTAAAGGGATTAGTTGCAAAACATATTTAATTTCAATCAAAATAGTCTTTCGGTCATTCACTGCAATAGGTTCAATTGATATGTACATTATTGTAAGGCTGCATACTTATGTTGAGGTTTTAACTTACAACTCCGACAGTGTGTTTTGCCTTCTGTTCATGGCTCCACATCCACACCTCAAATCAAATGAGAGGACGCACGATGTTCAATCTTGTTTTACAAATTTTACAAACGATCACATCTTCTGAAAATAAACAATCTACTTTGTAAAAGGAATTAAAATATAAACAGGTTGACATTTTACTTTTCTTCATTAAGACTTGCATATTAAAACATTATGAAACAAAATAAACCAGTAATAAAATAGCTTATCAAATGCATAGCATTTTTTTCTTAGACACACACTGCATTTGTGGTGCAATTTGAAGAAATATAAAAGTCTACATATGGGATAAAGCATACATCATCATACCAAAACTGGATGCGTCTCTTTACTGTAAATTAGCTTTTGTTAAACCCTGCCAACCATAAAAAGGAACAATCACTCAGTGAAATGCCAGAGCTTAATGTAGCTTGTAGATTGAATTTTCTCACAAAAAAAATATGTACTTCCATGGCATGATTTTATAAGACCAAACACAATTATTTCCACATGGTGGATATTGTGTTATGTAAGGAAACTCTTGAATTCCTCCAAATGTCAAATTTACAAGCGATAAAAAGCAGGAGAGTACAGACTTTAACCTGGGCTAGTCAAAAAAGATACTAACTCCTTCATATCAAGACCCAGCTGCAATTCCCAACAATATAAAACGCAACGTTCTTCTAGTCTGAAGTCTCAATTCACATCCAATTCCCAACAAAATCCCCATCATTGTCTGGAATGGAGGGAGTTTCCATTTGAAAAAACATGCAGCCTTCCAATGGAAAATGAAAAAAAGGCACTTTAGAGATGCCTGAGGCAAGAAGCATTGACTAATGTGTTAAAATGGAGAAGTTATAAAAGATTACATTCCAAACAAATGATGAAGGCATAGATAGATAATTGACAGATAGCTTCACATGCCTAAAAGTAGCTCTCAGATATTGCTCTATTAATTAAAAGCCTCCCTTTTCTTGTTTTTGTACACAAAGCTGGTATGGTAGACAAATTAGTTTTTGTTTTTTTGGTTTATTCAGGTATTTTTAAGTAATTGGGAGCTAAGATATGTAATCACCTTACATATCTTGGTACAAATGTTAATCGGTTTTCTTTTGTTGTTTTTCAAAATATGAACAGAAATGTAGTAACACAAAAAAAGTCCTTCTGAGGATTAAGTCCCCCAACAGAAATGATCGGAGGTCATTTTTACATTGTCAAACTGTGGCTTTTTGAGATGGTCACTGTACTGTAATGTAGGGGTCCATGAGGACTTGGCTTGCCCAGGAGCAAGGCACCAAACCTCCAGCTGTTGTCATTGGGCAGCCCCATCGCTCTGACATCTCGCCATTAATTGGTGTCTATGTGTTGTTTGTGAGTGTGTGTATTTTGGCCCGTAGTGTGTAATATATGAAAACAACAGAGTAAAAAAAATGATTTGAAAAAGTATGTCATAAACAGCCATTAGTCACTTTTCACTTTCCCAGAGGACACGCTTCCACCATTCCCTTGACCAGCAGTGTATTATCTTGTAAGGTGCTTTGGCAAATGGAGTCCATTTGTAACCTCAGGCTGTTTTGGAAAAATGGGGCTGTCTCATTGGACTCTTCTTGGACAGGTCTCCCAAACGCATCGTCTTGCTCTGCCCCGTCACTGCCAAGAGACGTCTGGCTGACATGGACGACGATGACATCCCCACTAAAGTTCATCACCTGACCGCTGGAGATGAAGGTTTTGTTGTGGTTCCCAGACACCTGACCTGGAAGGAAAAATGTGGGAGGAAAAGAAGAGACTGTGAGAAGTAGAAAACACAAGAGTGGTCAAAGAAATTCGCCCAGTACATACTTAAAATGCCACCAGTGGGCTAGAGTGACAAAAGCCATGGTGACATGACAAATTAATCAACATTTCCCACTCTGGTATAGCAAATGACAAGTGGAATGACACCATATTGATAAATGAAATTGTGTAAGACAATTTTTTCCCTTCAACCTACGGGCATCTGAGCTTCCCCTGTTCATGATGTCAGTGAAAAGGGACTATATCTCAGCTGACCTCGGATGACAA
>NC_048428.1:10327433-10384708 GCF_013103735.1 Etheostoma cragini | reverse complement strand
CTATGGATTTTAGCCTACCAGGTGAATTAGGAAATAAATCGTGTTTTTCTTTCATAAACCATCTTCCACCACATTAAGCCTCTGGTTGCTATTATATCCAGCATCCTGTCTGACTTTCCAACCAGCAGAACAAGCTGTGACTCACAGCTCATGCCTCATATGTTCACACATGTGCATGGACACACACATAATCACAGTAAATCTAAGCAAACAGGCACTAGCAGACACTTTAACACACACACACAAAGACGTGTGTCTCTTGTCTTTCCCATCTGAGAGCCTTTCCCGGAATACCAGTCTGAGAGGTCTAGCTCGAAAGTATGTCATTTCACCACAACTTTGAAAACAAAGCTTGATGGAATCTGCTTTGGTTCTTCTGTTTATCCTTTCTTAATACCAAGCTGATTTTTCTGGATGCCCAACAATTGTAGCATTACAGTCTCCTGACAGGGTTTTTAAACCAAAGACTACAGTTGAACTCTTGTAGAACTCCTTTCATAATCACACTCAAACAAAACCGCAATTGTCCACAGTCCTCCCCAAAAGAATCTTGCTCATTTTACACAGCTTACAGTTTAATTCCTTAACCAGTAAAATATATCTGGGTCATTACTACTTTTGAGGTGTCCTTGAACAAATGCGTTTAACCCTCAAAACTGCTGCACTGGAGTATACTGGACTTTCTTCTAGAGTATGCGCGAACTGAGGGAGAAAAACAGAAAGAATGAGAAGTCAGGAAGAAAATTCTGCTGGACAGGGGAAACCTCTAACCTCTTGCTTGACCTTTCGATAACACATGCGGGAAGTACATTTAATCGTCTGTTATTACTGCATGATGGGAAATAATGTTCAGTTTAGGCCAGCCAGAGAGTAATTAAAAAAACCCAGTCATCAGTGAGAGTCAAAAAAAGTCTTCACATGCTTGTGTGTGCATGTGTGTGTATGGGTGTGTGAATGCCATCTACAAAGCTTCTGTTTACCCAGAGTTCCATAGGGTTGCGCAAAGTGACCACAGCTTTAATTGAAGCAAGATGTGTGCAGCTTGAGTAATACTTTTATAACCCTGCCCACCCAACAAAACACACACACAAACACACACACACACACGCACACCACTGTATGTTAGAGTGTGGTTCTGGTGGTTCACTAGCTCATCAAACACTCACATATCTAATTTCTGCTGCCTGTGTGGTCCCCCAAAATTCATAGTCCAGCTATCAATACTGGCTTTAATAAAACATATTTCTTGGAAACTATCACACACTTCTTACTCTTTTGCCGAAACCAATGCTGTTATTAGTTGTGTTCAGAATGTTCACCTAATAATTCCCCAGTTTGAGCCAACCACTGTACCCATCAGGTTGTTCTAATAATTTTGCTTGGATAACTAACCCTAACCACTCAGAGTTTAAGGCACAATACATAAATATGTTTCCTGGAGATTTTTCACTTTGGCAGTGTGTAAAGGTCTCAGTGAGAACAATACAAGTTCAACCATGTGACAGTAAAACTTTCCGTTAAAATCAACATGAATTTCACTCTGTTGTTCTTGGTCCCCAGCCCCACCTATTCTCGGGAAAGAGAACTCTGCTATGTAGTATATATTAAATTATGTATGGGTATGACAACGTGGCAGTGCAGTGGTGGTTGCCTACACAAACCAAGAACACTGACTCCACCTGGCAAACACAACTGTGGTCCCAGTCTTTGTAATGAGCCATTATCCCCAAGCACACAACCTCTTAACCTTTAACCTGTGCATTCAGTTTGTATTGATATTGTTTGGTGGTGATATCCAGGAAAAATCCAATTCCATAGCATCTCTTTGCATTGCCCCAAGCTAGTTAAAAAAATAGTTTGACTTGAAGCTTGAGCTTGCAGGTGTGATCTTTTATTACTCTTTCCTGGATTTCTTAGAGAATGAAACAATAGCAGTTCTTCAGCCTACATGGGGCACGCCTTCTACAGGGTGAGCTAGATTTCACCCCAGCATATTTTACATAAGGGGGGACCAAGTGAAGTTTTGCATTTTCACCCACCTAAGGTAAGAGTTGGTTCAGCCAGCTGACTATGGAGGCTCTCAGGTGAGCACTCCAATTCTGACTCCCCAGAGGAGAGCTTGTTTCCCCTGTTATCCCCCCAGGAAAGTCCCTGGCCTTGCTCCAGGCTCAAGTCTTCAGGGGGCTTGTCCAGGTAGAGATCGCCATCAGAAGAGGAAGTCATCAAGGGGCTGACCGAGGTCATGGAAGAGATGGTACAGTTCTCTGTTGAGGTGGAGTCTGTGCTTGCCAGTCTGTATAATTCCTCCTGTTTTACCAGTGAGCTGTCAGTCAGCTGAGGTTTGAACTCTGCTCTCACCTGAGCCTGAGACAACGGCAGGCAGAGTTCAGGCAGTGGACTGGATGGAGGGATTACGGAGGAGGTGTGGAGGAGTCGAGGAGAAAGGGAGACAAGAGATGTAACACCTGTCTCACTCTTGGACAAAACCCTCTTTGTTTGATTTCCCTCACCACTTTCTCCACTATTGTCTGCTCTTATACTCCCACTTTTCTCCTCTTTCCCACTCTCATATCCATCCCTTTCTCCGTCTAGCCCGCCACACGAGCAGGTTCCTGGAGTCCCTGGGCTGACAGCCTGGCTACAGTCCTCATTCTCCCCTACTTCCAATGGCTCAAGGACGGGAATGACGCACACACAGGAACCTGCCAAAAGAGGAGACACACTCACAACCTCCTCCTCTTCTGACACCTCCTCAGGTTCTCCAGACCCTTTCCTCTGATCTGCCATCACAGTCTTCCCATTGTTCCCTTCTTCCTCTTTCATTTCCCCCAAGAATGGCAGTGACACCCTGACATCGGGAACAGAAGTGGGGAAGATGCATGGGAGCTCATCAGCGGGGCTGTGGGGTGCTTGGCAGATGAGTTTGGTCATCTCACATGGAGAACCTTTGGGGCCTGCTCCTGTTCCTCCTGATCCACTGTGGTAAAGAGGGGCCAAGGTATCCTAGAAGGATGGGAACAAAGAAAAGAGCAATGTAAACAACTAACATTTTGTGTATGAATAGTAAGAAATATGTGGTTACCCAAACCCTACACCATGTAGTAATATACCTAAGAGCTGTATTTGTTTAAATTGTTTCATTTGATGATGTATTTTCGAAACAAACAACAAAAAGTAGATGGGATCACTTGCAAAAACTGTGGTTTATGTGTATTCTTACAGCTTTTTAACTGAAATTCCACTTTACTGTGTGGCTGGGTTGGCTCAGTGGGTAGAGCAGGCACACATACACTGAGAGATTTATGCCTCAACGTAGAGGTCCAGGCTTCAAACCTGACCTGTGATGATTTCCTGCATGTCTTCGCCCATCTCTCTCTCCCCTTTCTCACCTAGCTGTCCAATCAATTAAAGGCAGAAAAGCCCCAAAAAATATTCCACTTTACCTGTTGTATCCTAGTCCTCTTTAGATTCTGGACACAGGACCGCAGATTTACTAGACAAATAAAAAGCATATTTAAAATAGGCCCAGCTTGTACCTCAAGTAAAATCTAAAGAAAATATTTTCTTTTTGCATACCATATTGTACAGTAGGTGTCATACATTGTCATCAATCATAAATCCTTGAGAAGAACAATAGTAAATCATAGCTAGAGGAGAAATTCAAGATTCAACATATGACTGTAACCTACCAGAGAGTAATTTTAGTTTGTCCTTGTAGCAGAAGAGGAGCAGGATAAGGAGACACAGAACTGTGATGACTGAGAGCATTGAAACGATAACCCAGGAGGGTGCTGCACCTGCGAGAAAGAGTTCAGAGCTTGCTTTTCTAATCTACTGTCTGTCATAAACTGCCAGTAGATGTCTGCCAAAGTTACAAAAAAATCATAAATATCTGTCAAAGATGCAATAAATCTGATACTTTCTACATTTACAGCACCATTTAAAGTAGCAGAAATATTTGCTCTATATAAGTGTATCTATTTATTTTGAGTGGTTAAATGTGCACTAAATCAGCTCTGCATGGTGACAGTCTGTGGTGAGTGTGTCCATGTCTCACCTGTCTTCCCAGAGGTAAGTGGTCCACACACTGCATCAGCCTGAGCGCTCCCTGGCCGTGTTTCATTCCGGCCCTCAGCCTTACAACTATAAAAATGGATGTAATACAAAAACACAGAGTGAAGGAGAATATTTGTTTCCTTGCGGTTTTGCTGCACTTTTGTTAATTTTGATCTCTAGTTGTTATTATTATTTTTATACTGATCTTGGCATTGTTTTGTTTTTTGTTCTTTCCTTGTAAATGTCCTTTGAGTACCGTTTAACGTGCTATTTAAAATAAATGTATTATTATTATTTGTACTGGGGACACTTGTTTTTTTCATTCCCTCTACATCTTCCAAGCAAAGAGGAACAGATGAAGAGAAAAACCTTTCCCTCCCTTTTTACATCGTCATCATCATTATTTTGGATCCGGCCGGCAGCGGAAGCTAGTGTCTGGTCCAGGGTTCCAGGGGAAGTGGTGTGAGTATTACTCATAACAGCTGGCTGGTGGTTAGGGGGACGGCAACTAGATTTTCCCTTCCCGACACCAAGAGATTCTAGGCTTAAACTGTGTGTGTGTGTGTGTGTGTGTGTGTGTGTGCGTGTGAATATATACACTTACTTAGTCCATTGTCGGCATTGTTCGGCAGTGTTGTCAGCAGAGAAGAAGCCTTTCTTACATGCAACACATGTCTGCCTTTCGTTAGTAGAGTCTGGAATAAATGACAAACATTGGAGTTTATCTCTAAGTGAAACTTTGCTTTAATTGTTTGTGGTGTGTTTTGTGTCAGTGTGTCTCACCAGGGTCCACCTCAAGTCCATATCCAGCACTGCAGGTGGGTATCCTCTCACAGTACTCACAGTTGATGGGGTGGCACTGGAAACCGGCAGGGCAGCGACACGGCTCCTCTGCCACAAGGTTTTCAGGCCTCTCCATAAACCCCTTACCTGGTGGTCAAAGGGGAGAGTATTTTAGCGCAAAGGTAGTCCAAATCCTTAAAAGGAATGATCATGTGTGAGTCTTTTTTTTTTGCGATCAATGTGTGTGTCATCTCAAGTTCCACGCCACAGGCTGGTCTGTCTATCTGTGTTGCTGCTTGGGTTTGGAACTTTGGAAGTGGCTTTGTTAAATGGAATTAGAGGTCATTTTCTTATTAACGCAAATTAGCGCAATTTCATTTTAGCATGTTCAGCTCAAGAGACACTTTCCTGGAGTTCACTTCATCATAATTATACACAGGGACCTTTTCTGGGAAAAGAGAACATCAAAATCAATACAATACCCTTAATCTTTCTTTTGGTTTGATTGTAGTATTCTTAAGAGCTTTATTGTACAGCATAGTTTCATACTTAACATTTTTGTTCTCCAATGCAAGTAGACATGGGTCGACAAATTATTTGGAAACAACATGTTTAGGCCCATAGACTTTTTCTTATTGTATTGTTAACAAAGATTTTAAATATTTTTTTTGTTATATTAATATGAAATCCTTGTTCCAGCTGCAGGTACTGACCTGGGTCACAGAACTTTTGCTGTAGACAGCGCGTGTTTTCAGTCAAGCCGGGCTGGTATTCTCCAAGATTACATTTAACACATATAGTCTTGTGGGAATCGGTACAGTCCTTTAACACACGGAAGCCTGACCAAAAAAAGAAAAAAGTGAGCAAGAAAGATTCAGAAAGAGAAAGAAAAGAAAGTTAACAACCCGTACATAATCACACTAACCACTAAAAACTTAATGGAAGAAAAGAAAAGAAGAAGGAAATTCACAAAATTAGAGCCCTTTTCCTCTTTTAAATGAATGGGTACTTCTTGTAGATCAAATGTCAACCCAGATTGTGTGTGTCTGTGTGGTTGTGAAAACACATGTGCACATCTTAGCAATTTTTAACCAAAATGTTCCAATTTTAAACATCCTTCCTCTTTTGATTTAAGATCTTTGTGAATGGAAATCTATTTTAATGTTATGCTGTTTCCTTTGAGTAAACCAGCTATGCTTTGCTAGCTTTACTACCTTATGTTTTACTTCAATCCCTTTCTGTATGTGTATATTTTTGTGTATTTTATTACCTGGTTCACACTTGTTGCAGCATCTGGAGCTTTTATAATAATGTGTTTCCTCACACTGGAGAGATTTGGGGACAGCATTCTAAAAAATAACAAGACATGAAATGTAATTTTTTTTTATGTGGCAGGAAAGTCCTTTTACGACACATGTTCAAAAAGAATATATCAAAAATGAATATCTTTATTTCTGAAGATTATCAAACGGTATGATTTGCTTGATCAAAAACAGTAATTAACCCTCAGTGCGTTTTTCCTTAATGCACGCCACGCTTTTCTACGACAATCCTTCTTCTTCTTTAGTTCATCTTTCAAATCCACACGTGATATTTTGAGATAGGGGTGAGTAACGAGAGGAAGAGGATGGTTCAAACATTTCCAAGACATGCCAATGAATTATTTCCACATTCTCAGAAGCACCTGACCACAGTCGTGCACTGCACCAGCCAGCCGAGGCCCTATAGTAACCAGTTACATGAAGATAGCCAACTGGAACTAAAAACAATTAACTCCAAGTTGGATCAAAGCTGTTGAAGAAAGATGCAAGGATTGGTTAAATGAGTCCATTAAGTAAAAATGAGAATAGCCAGCTGTAGAGCGACATTGGGGGATCATTCTATTCCAAGTGGCTATAATGCTAGGTCTCCTGCTGTCATTCAACAGTGTAAGAATTAGCATTAGCATGGAATACCAGAGCTCCTAAACATGGAAGTAAACAGTGAAACATCTGTGCATGTTTTAAAACAATAAATGGGAACTATAAAAGACCACAAAGGTAAGCCATGAGGGCTCTCTCACACACATCACGTACACACCCTCCTGCCACCCTAAATTAGAGGCTGGTAAACTTCTAGCCACACTGCTGAATTAGACAATCTGGCTGTTTTGAAAGAAAGTACACCAAAGCCACAGTTTCTTTATATACACATGTAGAATAATACAACCTATAGGCCTGACTTGTCTCTGACCTCGGACCAACCTCCTCCTTTTTCTCATTCAGCTCTTTTAAAAGATTTCTTTCCCCCATGACATTATACACTTTTTCAGTCATTTACACTACATGCACAAACATTCTACAATCATAAGTCTGTCTGCCATCAACCCATCATCAATGCTACATTTTCTTTCCCACAATGCATCTGTTTAACCGTAACTCAAATGTCAACAGTCCAAACAAAAATTACATTCTTAGTTTTACAAAAACGTTTTATGTGAAAATATTAACATACACAATGAAAAATTAGATAAAAGCAATGTTACTCCTACACTGTTTTTCACACCTTTTCCTCCTCTTCCTGGTGTATTTTTTTCTCACAGCTTCACGTTATGCCCTGTTTAATCTCAGTGTCTGTCTGTCCGGCCTCGGGCTACAACAGCACACCATGCACACTGGCAAGCGTTTAATTACCTCCACAAACCCTTTTACACATCACCAAGTCTTTGTTTTAGACTCTAACCAGACAAAATAATGATGCACAGCGCTCATAGCTTGGACTGTAGCACTAATGAGGACCATGTGCAGACAAGTGACAGAAGTAGGGACGGTTCCCATGCTAAGGAGGTTCAGGTTTGTGTACTGTAGATAGATAGGCAGACATGTGGAGAGACACATCTGTAAAGCCAGTGGTGGTCAATCTGTACAACCGGGCCAGAGTGCAGAGGAAGCCAAAAGAATGCTGGAAATTGTATTTTTGTTACCGCCTCATCTAAACATTGGGTCTTGGTTACGTGAGGCAATATGTTTTAAATCACTAAATACATATGTAAAAGGGAAAGAGCTGATCCACCCTATATGATTATAGGTTATTATGACGGTCAAGACAGAACATCCAACCTCAAAGCTAACTTTATCTGCTGTATGGATTCAAATATACACTTATGTTTGAGTGTGTGAATCCAAGAGAAAAAAAGAGACAGGGGAGGGCAAGGGGGAAATAGTGTGATTAATGGATAGAGCAGGGACTACTGAATGGAGAGAAAAGGACGACGAGTATTAAGGGACCTGTTGCTCTGGTGATATTCAGTAACTACCCTTTTTTAAATCATGTTTTCTTAGCTGTGTGTTTATTTTAACACCCTTCACCAGTTGTGTGATTCTATCAAAAAGGAGCGTGATGCAGAGTGCATTCCATTCGCTGACAGAGTACCAGAGAATTTGCATAACGGCCACAGCAGCCATTGGCACTGAGCCAAGAAAAGCACAGAGTGAATTTATCCAGTATCTCTTTATCCACGATAAGGTGCTGTAAAAGAGTTATGCACAATTCAATCTTTGTACAGTATTTGAATCTTTGATTATTCTTTAAAAGCAATGAAATCAAATCGTTTAAAGAGCCACCTGCAATAATCAGGATATTTGAACCAACAAAAAAATGCTCCTGCTAAAACGTCCAAAACTTAAACTATATGAGCATCTAAAAGAAGTATTACTCAAGTCATACTCAAACAGTTTGCATTGTTTTATCTATAAAACCTGTTTGTGCTTTTCATGCATCCCAGCTAATAACAAATTGGTATGAAGTGACTTCTTTACAGTACTGCACATAAATGGATGAATGATGATGAATTGCAGCAGGAAGAAGGGCTTAATACCAAAGAAGAGCTGGGAAATTAAGACTGTGATAGCAAAAAAATCTGTGGACAAAAAACTCAAACTCAAAACTCAAACTAAAGGAACACCAAACAATGAGCAGGGAAGAACAGATACTGCAAACACCTTTGAAAACAAGTCCCTAGACAACCAATCTGTGCAAACCATTTTTGATTGCACCAGACAGAGCTTAATGAGGATGTGTTTGAGACCTACTAAAGGTCTTAAAACAATTGTAATTCCTTATTCTGCATCCACACAATGCTCTATTGTCACAAAAGACTGCAGGCTTCATCAACCAAGAAAATGCCTCTGTTGTCTGTGTAGGTAAATCAAGTTAGGATCTGCAGGCCTGAGGCAATATACTGTTATTGCTCAAGCCGAGGTAGACACAATACCGCTTACTGATGTGCCGATGGGTGAATGGAAAGAGGGATTAAAATGAATTAGCAATTTTTTGAATATTAGATGTAGGGAGTTAGGAAATAATGTAGGTACATTGCTGATGGATAACTGACTGACAGACGGTCGGATACATGGATGCTTGCATGGCTAAAGAAGACGGCTAATAAAACGTACAGGAACCATGTGGGTAGGCAATTAAATGCATCCACCAAAGCTCTGCTTATTCACGATGTATTGACTTTTAGGCTCTTGACATCTTGAAATAATCTTGTATTGCTCAATGTCACACAGGCAGTTGGGAATGGATAAAGTGGTTGAAAACCAAGAAAATGACGGGGAATTCTTTGGGAATGTGTGTCCGTAATGGCAAGAGCATGGTGAGAACAAACCAAAGCCAAAGGTTTGCAGTGTCACCTTAAAACATAGATGAAAAATACGTCTTCCCTTGAAAAACACTGACTCACTTTCCAGGCATTATAGTCTTGCCACTACTTCAAATGTGACTGTGAAAAAAAAAACTCTCTGTGCCATTACCTCTCTGCAACTCAGCATAAACATGGATGCAGCGCTCTCCCTAAGCATTATCTCTTGCAACACATTTTAGTGAAGCAGCAAAGAAAACAAGGGAAGAAAAAGCGTAGTCCAGACTAAGTTAACGATGCTTGCTTATGGTAATGTAGGCACACATGCAGTGACAGATCACTGGTGCCCAGCAGTCCCACCACTACCACCACATCTCATAAACTACTCCACCTGGACAGAGTTAGCTCCTTGGACTAAACAAAATGGACAACAACATGACATGGGCCATTCACTTTTCCCCCCTAAAATAACATGGGACAGTGAATCAGCTGAGACATGGATATTGTTAAATGATCTTAAAACAAGAAAAATGATCACAACAACAAGTGATGCTTTGCATAATGGTAACAGCAAAACATAACTTGATCACATATTTCCAGTCCTATCTTATAGGGAATAAAACCCTAGAATATTTTTGCTTTCAGTGGCTATCCTTCTGGATCTCGGTACAACCCTTTAAGGACTCTTTTCCTCACTTTGGAAGCCTCTTAGACACTTTGGCAGAGCTAATAAGGTTCCTGATGAGCCATTTGGCCAGCGCAGGGTCGCCTCAGGGCCAGGAGAGAATGTTTGGTAGAGGGAGAAGAGCATGCAGTTGCCAGCGGCGTTTTTGCGGTTGGAACAGCTGAGGTGGACTCGACCCAAACACAACTGTTTCCAGTCAGTGTCCGGGCGTAAAAATCCAACCTGACCAGTTCTTACGAATCATCAGACGTGATGACACATGTTCTGGTTTACTGTTACCTCCTTGCCCTACTCACGAAAACAAAACATCATGATTGTCAGTATTTATCGTCATAAGAGTATCATAAGTAATAAGTAAATAGTAATGGAAGAGTATAAAGCAAAATAATTATCAACTATTTTTGGCTATTAAATTCACTCCCTTATTATGTTATCAGGGAAATTAAACCTTTTTATTACCAGAAGTGTTTTACCTGTGCGTAAAAGGTGACGAGGACGCATGTTGTCCAGCCTCGGACTATCCATCTTGTAGAAAAGTTCAGTCTCATCTCTGCTGGTTAGTGAGAACTACTTTTGAGACAAACTTTTCTTTCTCAGCCAAGATGACGACTCTTAATACCGAGATCCAATTCTTCTTCAGATTTGCTTACAGTAAATCACTTCTTCTTGTGTGCATAAATGCGGCGGAGCCTCCACACCGTCTCACAGGGCATTCTTGCGCCTTCATTCCCGGTAAGGCAGCTGCAGTTCCCACCTTTCTTCTCCTCTCATCTTCCTCTGGCTTTCACCCACGCGTTGTGGAGGAAGCTGCATGCAACAGCTTGTAAAAACTGGCTGACTGAGGGAGGGAGGGAACTCCTCCCACGTTGTCATATTAAAAAAAAAAAAAAAAAATCCCTTCTGGATCTAAACACTCTTTATGAATGAATTAGTGTGTATGTGACAGATAAAGAAAGTGGGCCTGATTTTTTCAGTGATTATCTTTATACACAGGAATTAGAAAAGTACTGTCAATATGTCTCTGATAACCAACACGTTTAGCTGTCCAACAGCCTGTACAACTTATTTACTTTGTCAAGGGGCACTTTCATGTGATTGATCAAATAAGTAACATTATCCCTTCCAGAGATGAATACAGATGACCCCACACATTGGAGGCAAATCATGTGGTCACTTTCATAGATAATTCCTGCATTTGCCATTCATCATAGAAATGAGTGGGCCGGCCCCAGCATAGTTCACGGAGTGTGCGTCCTGGAACAGCTATGAACATTTCTACAATCTCAAAAACCCATTTATTTAAAAATATGTCTGACTGCCTCCAGGAAACAGTTGTTCTCCGCCCCCATGGCAGAAAGAGAAGTACAGTACTGAATTTGCATGGCAGATTAGATCCAGCCCACATTGGCAAGTCACAAGAGGGAAGGTTTGAGAGAGTGGAGAATATGTTTTCTTGAAGGTGACAGTTATGCAAATACTAAATTGCATGCGAAGGCCCTCAATGGATTAAACAAGGCACAGGAGAGAAGAGGAGCGGTGCGGTAAAAGGGAAAAAGAGGAGATACAAATGAAGCAATCTTCATTCCTGATCAGAATTAAAGTTTTTAAAGAGGACATAGAAAGAAAAAAATGACACATGTCAAAGAATGTGCAGTCAGTGTTGCATACTGAGATTTCAGAAGCACACATTATGACTAAAAGTCAACATTGACTGATGTTCCGTTGAGGTGTAGGCTGTAGACACACAAATAACTTTTGAACACATAGGAAGTTCAATGGGGAGAGGACGAAATAATGAGTTTGAAGCTAAGCCAGTGGAGGTAATGGGCTGTGTCCTCCCTCTACCCCTCTTCCCGTAAGAACATGCTGAGGAAGCTGTTGGGAAGCTGTGGTGGAGCCTCTGCTGTTCCCACAGTAGCAATTAGGAGCCATATTCAACTCTTACACGATAATATTCAGAAACAAGCATCACACTTCACACAACCTGGGTCAGAGCACACAATGTGTGGGTTGTGTTGCTTAGCATCACTTACAACAAGTCAAAGTTCATAAAGTAGGCCTATTCCAGCTCAAATAGGCTACACACACGCACACAAACACACACAGAATGGTTTCCATTAAAGTAACACACACTAGTTCCATTAAAGAAAACAGCCGCAGCCTGTTTCGGTACCATGAGTTTTGGAGGAAGCTTCAAGGGTTCGGTACGGTCTCCCTTTAAAACACTGAAAAGGACACAGGACTGAAAAACATGCATATGGCACTCACATACACACAGAACAGAGCGGAATAATAATATTAAGGCTTAGCCACCAGGTTCCGGTGGGTTTAGGTCTGGATCTGCATTGCTTCTGCTTGCTTTGGAAACAGATGTGATCTGTGAGTCACCCAAGTCACCAATGTGAGTAAGAGATGCCTGCTGACGCCATTTCTACACACACACACACAAAAAAAATGCCAGGAGAATTTTGAACACGTACAGAAATATAGGTTCTTACCGAGATGTGCATGTTGGTATACACACACTGAAAAGCCAAGCACAGGGTCTTGGCTAACAGTAGGTTGTTTGAACACACAAAGACCAAAACTAGGAATTCATATCACCTATCACACACACACACACATATCTACAGACACAGGTAGAGAGATACACAGGAATGGGAACACACACACTCAACAACACACACACCTGCCGTGTGCTCTAGTTCCACCCTCTTGTATATCAATTATTTGTCCACCTGGCACTTTATCAGTGATGTGTGTTGAATATTAGCTTGAATATGCAAATTCTGTTCTTTATCAAGAGGCGTTGGCTTACTCACGTAATGTTCATCCACTAACTGAGTGAAGCTTCACGATGGCCCTCTTTACCTATTTATATTTTCAACATTTAGAAGAAATGTACTGGATTCCACTACAGGTCAATCAGATAAAACAAGGCTGTTATTGACAAGGTTAAAAAACTTCATTTTCCGCTAATTTACTTCATTTCTTGTTTATTTTACTCTAATTGCCGTGTTAAATTCCTATGCGGTCCTTCTGAGTTGCACAGGTCTTTGAATGAGATCAACCGTCTTCTCTTGATTATTTAGGCCACAGTTAACCATATTGATTCTATGTCGAACAGAAAGCATGTATTGAGAGATCTTGACGGCAGATCTGAGTTTTTACATCTGTACTTATCTGGAGCAAGTTGTTGGGAATGTCCCTTAAGATGGACTTTGGTTTGTTGTACTAAGTAGACAATAGACCCCATCAAAGGGTTGGATGTGTGGGGCAAGGACAGCAGGAGTGTGCGTTTGTGGATGTAATAACTTGGTTTTACAACTTTCAACACCTGTCGACACTTTGAGCCATGAGTAAAAACTCAAAACTTGGGGGACTAAAAGCATGCAGACATTCAACGAGGCAACCAAAAGTAGATTTAAGTACACAACTGATCTCCATCTTTTATTACACCATGACACTGATTTCAAATATACATAATGAGTACCATCCTCTTCCGTTCAGTGTATGATACAGTTATTTACTGTTTCTCGTAGAGCATATCGAAAGAGAACAAAAAAAACAAATACCCACTTTAGAAAAAAAAGACAACACCGAGACAAGATGCATTGGACAGAGAGGGAATAGTTATGATCAGTGTTCTCTTTAACTTCATTGCCAAAACGGATAAACAATAACAGTAGTGATAATGTTCATTATGTAAAAGACTCTAAATCAAAACAAATATATATAATAAAGAAAAAAATAGTAAAGCGAAGTGCAAATTTCTTTGGAAGTTGGAATACATTTTTTCCCCCCATTAAGACATAAATAAGTTAAAAAAAATCAAAGCCGTCAAAACAAACCAGTGACAGACTTTAAAGAAACAAAGGCAAGACAATTTTCCTTGTAGCTTCAAGTATGTGATACTTCTGACCCGTACAGATAACACTGTACAAGGCATTCTAAACAGAGCCATTTTGCCATAACAAATGCAAGTATCTGCATCTATTGCACAACTCTTCTCTCCAAAATGTGGTTTAAAATTCTAAATGAAATCCAGCATCCAGCAAAGTTGTGTTTCCTAGGGACGAGTGAAGCTCTTCTGACACGAGAAGTACTGCGCTGAAATCAAATTTAAAGATTGTGATACTTTCAAGTCCTGAAATGTCCAGGACACAAGTCCCTTGTTGTCAGTTTGGGTGCATCTCAATACTAAATCAGTCTCTTCCTCTCTCTCCCATCTTTCTCAAATGACAATGTTGACAACAAATATTCAAAAAAGCAAATCCCTAGTCCTGAACAAGGCTTTCGCCTCGATTAAGGAGAGGAAAATGAGCAGAGGGGAAAACCTCTGCTTTCACTGCAAAAAAAAACAAACATTGCTTTTTATCTTTAAAGATTATGGAGTCCTGCTGTACTGGAGATTTTAATTCAACACAACTTTCAGCAAACCTTGATTTCTTGAAATTGAATAAGCAATACAAGTGGTTTTCTGATAAGTTGAAAGCTGAACCAATGCTTTTTCCCCCCTCAGTAGAATGAAATGCTTCCGAAGACAGCGGGGAATCGTCAGTTAATTGCAGTGGTCGATCGGTCTGTATAGTGATCACTTCTTTCTCTGGAAGACGTTGGCCAGCATTGCACCAGAGGTGGTTAGCTGACCCATCTTGCTCAGGAACTTGGTCTTGGCATCCTCACCAACCAAACTGGAGGCGATGGACATGGAGCTATGGGAAAAAGGGTGTAAAGGTTGAATTTGGTGAACAAGGCTAATCCTGCCTTATTACCATATATGGAATGAAAGACAGACACACACAGGAATATAAGCAAGACAGTAGAGAAACAATGTTTCCGCCTCAATCTGTTGACAAGCTTATAGTATGTCAGCCTTTACTCTACTTCTTTAGAAAGAAAATACTGTTTGCCAATACAGCCCCACCTATTTTTACAGTCTAACGGCTCCATAAGTTCCTCTTTTGAGTTTCTTATTCGGACTAAAACAGTGGGAGGTTACAACTTCTGCCAAGCTGATGCATTGCCCAACAGAAGAACAAACATCATATCTTAACACCAAATTAAAGCCAGTGAATCTAGAAGGTTCTGACTGCATAGACTGGTGAACACCATCACATGGCTTCTATAGAAGAACAACTTCATTTGTTATCAAAACTGCTTGTGGCATAAATGGTCTCAACTTTTCCTTTGTACTGTGTACCAGTTTGACTATTACATACACCTTTCTGAAGAAATGTGCATAAGCATGTTAAATGTAATACACCGGAGAATGGAAACTGGCTACAAAGAATCACACCAATGGTATGTGGTGCCACATCAAAGTCTTTCTGACTGCATTTTTCACTAAGCTGTGATAGCCACAACATATCTGGGTTTCCAAAATATTTCATACTATGAATAAAAATACATTGTACAGGGTCAAAACTCCTTAAAAGCATTATGTACATGCTGTGAAAATAACGAAATGATCAATTATAGTGTGAGAAGTCAAAGAAAGACTTGACAGACCAAAATCAAAGAGGAACAAACATCTCTCGGCACAGAGTTTTGAACCTCAGAGTTTAACTGAGGGTTTTTGAGGTGGAACACACCCAAAATCTAGAATATGTGCGCAGGGAGAAGCAGACATATACACACTTCTTAAATCCATACTGTATATGCAAACTTGTCTTTTTAATGAGCTCAAAACACATGCTTACAAGATGGGAGAAACATCTTTTAAAAGACACCCACAGTATGGCCCGTGTCCAGGCCTCTTAGCTCCCCCCCTCCCATTCATAATGAGTGTGGTTCCAACACTCTTACATGTTCTCCTCTTCTCTGGGAATAAACACACAGTACGGGCCCAGTTCCAACACCGTCACATGCCCCCTCTCCTCACAGTAGGACTACTTCTTCCCCTTTCTTCTTAAGAAGTTCTTCTTAACTACTGCTTTAAGGCCATCACTTGTTGCGGTCACTGCCTCTCATACATTAATAACCATATTTTTCAAGTTTAAGTTTAGACAAAGTGGCAGTGTGAATGAGATGGTCTCACCCTTGTGCGTCTGCCATTCCTCGGTTTTCCACCTTGATTTCACACTCCTTGATCATAGAACTTAGAATAACCTGTGGAGGATATGACAGAGACAGATCAAACTGAATGGTTAACGTCACAAAAAGTTCTTTGTCGGTAAAAAAACTAATAAATGAAGAAGAAAAACACCACCTGAATCTCATGAGTTACTAAAAGCATTTTTAACTACTGGAGTGGTAGACAGATGGTGTGTGGTCTAATTCTGTCCCAACAGGACTTTTATGCATTTGTATGTTTCTTAATGCTTTAAAAGTTCCAGTTTGGAAAATAATTCCTGTCTCAGAATCTGGTACGCAGACTTTAGTGAAAGAGCGGATGTGTACAGAGGAAAAGAATCAGCTGATCATTAGTCAGCCTCAGGAAAATGCTCACATGAAATGGATCGCATGAGATTCTGAGACACAAATAAAAATGGTAGAGGTGTGTGTATGAGTGTGTCTGAGAAAGAGGTGAAGAGTCAGGCTGTCTGTCTTTACCAATATTATGTGGGATCCCCTGAGAAAAACAGACAGAAAGAGGGAGACAGTCCGGCCCAGCAGCACGTGAGGAAGCGGACGAGAGACTAAATTCCTGCGTGCGTTGTGAGCTTTAGAGTCGGTGTCTGAGTATGTGTATGGAATCCCCCCCCCCCGATTATTTCCTGACCTCGTGCTCAGGAGAGAGTTGCTCCATGTCGGCGCGGAGACACCTGAGGCCAGGCAGGAAGTGGTTGACCATCACCTCCTCAGAAATGACTGCACAGGAAGTTAAGGGCTGGAATGAAACACTAGTAAAGTTTAAAATGCCAGTTGATCCATTCACCTTGCAGCCCCATAAATGCATTACTATTCCTAGAGTAGCAATCAAAATGCTATCTTTCAACTGGGTGGGTTAAATGATCTGGGAACTTAATTATTGAGAAAGGACAGCAAAACCCACACATTTTTAACTGAAAATAGCTGTATATATAGCTTTACAGAGCTAAACTGCTCATGGTGAGTGTAAGAAAAGAAAAAATGTATTTAAAAAATGTATACATTTTAATAACTCTCTTATTTATAAATCTCAGAGGGGACCGATAGCCTTAGGAGTAGTTTTTACCTAAGATAATTTAAAATATAAAAAGAAAATCTGTCAGTGAATGTGAATGAAGTGAAAATATATTCATTTGATTACACAAATCTTAACATATATGTATTGCTATACGGCACCAAAGTAGGTTGACAGAAACTCAAATTTTTAGCACAATGGCACTTTGTCTAGGATTGTATGTATTCTGCCACCTGTCATAGCCAGTAGAGTTAAACGCAACACAGAGTGAACACATCTATATATAGAGAGAAATAGGAATGCACAATTTCAGAGCTTGTCACACTGATTACACGAGAAAGAAGTGCAGTGGGAGGTAAAGCCTCTGAGGTTAGGGCTATACCTCCTGGACACCACTGCACTGTAAAATCACAGCCTGACAAAGATCCACAGGAATGAACCTCAGACCAGCTGTCCTCTACATGTGTATGCGTGTGTGCATGTCTGTGTGTGTGTGTATGTTGGGTGGGGTTGACTGAGAAAAGTAGAGTAGAGAGAGGAATAAGAGTGTGAGAAAAGGGAAATAGTAAGAGGAGAAACAATCAAACAAAAAGAGAAGGATGAAAGAGACAGAGCAGAGGTAGTGTAAACGTGAGTCCTATCCTGGGAACTATTACAAACAACTGAAGTTGATGTTCAGTCCTTCTCTCTCTCTCTCTCTCTCTCCCTTTCCTTTGCTCAAACAGCCCTGTAATTACCTCTAGCCCCAAAAATGGAGGCGGCTCATTTTCCCTTTCTCCTACTGCCAAATGACAGGCAAACTCTGCCAACACACACAGTGAACCACAAACTCAGGCAGCGGGGCCACGCTGCTACATACCCCCCAGTTATACAGGCCCCTTCAGGAGCACATCTAACCAGTGCAGCTAGCATACAGCCGGTTATTCTAACAGGCCTTCCCACTGACTCCCAGTTACGACAGCTAACCCTGAACCCAAGCCAACCATGACACAGACTTCTAGTAAGTCCTTTGGAAATACGCAAACATTTATGTGTAAGCTGACAAGAAAACTGCACATCACTTCCCCCTTAAGTTTCACAAGGTTATCTGGCTGTTAACTTATAAGAATGTAGCTAGAATCAGGACTTTAAATAAAAGTAGTGGAGGAGGTAAACCCAAGCTGCCGAGTATATGGCTCCGCTTACAAAGACCATTAGGTTTGACCTATAGAAGGATACAGCAGCAGGAGAGGGCACTGTAGGCCTCAAACAGCTGGGTGGCGATGTCAATCCTCTTGCTCTCCACCGTCTGGCTGTTGTTAGCCAGCGCAAGCTTGTGAAGATGCGGTAACACGACTGGAGGAAAAAAAAAAAATTTAGTGCCCATGAGAGGAAGATTCCGAGAAAAAGAAATAGATTAGACTAAGTTCACTATTGGAATCTTTTTTTTTTTTTTTTGTGCTTACACTCATCTCTAAAGCGTGGCTCTGCATTAGGTCCCACCCTTCCAAACGTCCTGATGATCTCCATATGCAAAGAGTGCTGATCTTGATACTGAGGGTCTTCCAGGAATGATGCCAGCTGCATTTTTACACGCTCTAGCAGCTACACACACACACACACACACACACACACACACGCACACACGTTTTATAGTAATTTGTGACATTATTTATTTAAATAAATTCATCTTCAGCGTATTAACCATGTGTGCAGTCAGTTTCCTACCTCTTTTTGTGTGACTGTCTCCATGATGGTACCAAAGGCAGGGATAGTAGATATCCTCACTGAGCTAAAAGCAGCAGGAGAGCAAGACAATGGGTTGACCATTCAAAGTCACTGTATCACTATTTTAGGCATTCTCCAATTTCTCCATAAGAGTGTCTTTAAGCGGGAATCAGAATTAGTTAAATATTATATGCACATAATTGTCAGACTCATTTGTTCATGGGATTGTTTAACTACATCAACCACAACTTAAATGGCCTCAGGTTACGTCAATAGCAGGGGAGGCCCAATCAGGTTTCCTGGGTTTCAGATTTTTCAATAATGTTACTAATTGAGTCAAATTGACAGGAATTATGTTTAAAAAAAAAAAACTATAACCAACTATAGTGATTACATAGTGATGATATGCTAGTCACCACGGTGATGACTGAGTTGGTTGCTCACGCAGTGGAGAGCCATACAGAAACAGAAAACAGCTTTGTTGATCTAATTAGTTTATATTTGACTGGGCAGTTGTAAAGATAATCATCTGATTTCCATTGATCTATTAATTATTATTATTGTTATTTTCTAATATCTGTCCAATAGACTGATCAAAGATATAAAAGAATCAAAGATATAAAAAGGTACACAATAGGGATAGACCGATTATTGACCCTGGCCGACTATCGGGACCCTTTTTGGCAATTTGCAGATTATCTGTATCAGCGTTTTATTTGCCTGATAACCGATAACTTTGGCTACAGCTCTGTGTCTGTCACTCTGCTCTGGTTTCAATCCCAAATGAGTCTGACTTAATGCCCCCCCCACAAAACTATCGGACCATCTTTTACTGGTTATTGTGTTGAAAGTTACTAATTTATTAAATGAATGACTGAATAAAAGTTAGTGTTGAAATTTTGACTTATTCATTTTAAATTGAATATGCATATAAATGCATGTCGGTTCCAAATATTGCTTATCAGGTTAATTTACTCAATAACTGGTATCAGCCTTAAAAAAATAGCATCAGTTGATCCTTAGTAAACAAAATGACCTATCTAAACCTTCCTAGTATCGGAATTCTTTGTAACATAAAACTAGCTACATTTTAATAATAATTTGACCCTTATACTCTAAAAGCTAAAAATCTTTTTTTTTAAATTAAAAATACAAAAAAACCTAATAATGCATAATAAATAAATATCTGACATCACTCAATGATTAGGATGAACTGTGATAAGCAAGATTAATGGGTGCTGGTAGGGTGATGTTAGATAATCATTCCACTGTCAGGAGGAGCAGGAAAGACCAAGAGATACACTTGAGCCATCTTGAACTCTGTAGTCCACTGATCATGGACACAGAAATATACGGGAAAGAGATCATGCCAAAAATGGAAACATTTTAAAAATAAATACATGTTGAATCTACAAGTCGGGTCAAGTGTGTACCCATTAGCATGTGAATTTCAATACAGAGATGAGATGAGAAGGGCTGCATTCCAACAGTGTCTCCAGTAATTTCATCATCTTGTCTAACCACAATCATGAAAGCTGGATGTACACTGGCAGCCCAAAGGGTTTTCTTTTTGTTTGTAGGAGAGCTGATCTTTCAACAACTGTCAAAGCATAGCATGTTTATACTGCAATTAAAAGGATAAATGTGTGCCATAAAATCAAACTAGGGGAGATTTAAATTTTCATCCAATTTAATCCAATGTTGTAGGCAATCACTGGGGCTCCAGATCAGAGGACCATTAAAGGACGATACAGGATACAGGAAGAGAGGCAAATTACGTCAGGCTCTAACCTCCGAAGCTGCCTCTTTTTTTTTTAACCTTTTTTAGTGTTAATTCAACGAGACACATGTCTAGGAGGCAGTTGTCCTCCCACATTTCTAGGAGGACATTGCTTTACACTGTAAGGATGCAGCCCACAAAATGACAATGTTTAAAGAGAGGTTTTCTTGTGTCAATTGACTCACAATTCAGGCCCACTGCACAGAGTTATAAGGGCCGGAGCCGCACGGCGATCTACTAATGCTTCACTCATGCCTCGGAGAACCAACTGCAAACCCACCACAGAGCAGGATGAGAGAGAGGGAGAGGCAGGGTGGGAGGAGACAGAGACATGAGGTGGAAGTGAAAGATAGAGGGGGGAAGGGAAGAGGTAAAGATGATATGGAAGATAGAGGGGGAGAAAGAGGGGGAAAATAGAGTGACAGGATAAAACTGAGAAAGACGGGGTGAAAATAACCAATCACTATCTGACAGATCGGTCAGGAGGAGGGGCCCTGCTTAAACGGAGTTGGGTGGGGAGGAAGAGGGTGCGGGTTACAGATGAGCATGCTTGGACTGTGCAATTGACGAATGCAAGCAATGTGCACGCACAAATCTGAACTGGTTAGTGTTGCAGACTGATGAGAGCTGATTGGGGTTAATGATGCAAACATGCAAAGTGTTTAACAGGGGTTGCACTGATAAACCACCCGATGGCCTGGCCTAAACCTACACAGGAGCAACTCCACACCACCACTGACAACTGTGCCATTTGAAAGGAGAATTAAATGGAGAACATGAAGAATCTGAAATTGTAAAAAGTTGAAATCAAATGGAAGAATTTATCTATCAATGAAGTTAGTGTCTGGAGAAATTGTTTTGTGCTGGATTTGCACCTGGCAGGCTCAGACTTGTTTCAGTGTGGTAGTTCACAGGCGGCAAAGAGAAGGGGGGAGAAAGACGCGGCGCGGTTTATTGTTGTTGTTGTTCCACTTACATTTCAGGGTCGGAAGACAGTGTGATGAGAGCCGGCACCACTCTCTGAGCTACCAGCGTCTCATTCACCCCCTTCACGAGCAGCTGTTCGGATTGGACAGAGCCAGGCGTGATGTCACAGAAGTGGGCGGGGCATTGGGACAAGAGCGAGCAACACCGCCAATAGATAGAGAGAAAAGGGAGAAAAAAAAGAAGCAAAACAAAAAAGGGGAGGGGAAAAAGAAGAAAAAAAAAACAAACACAAAAAGATAGGAAGAAAGTGATATACAATGCCAAAAACCATAGCTGCAAGGCACGGAACGGCACTGCATGTATCGGGGCAAGTGTGTACACAAACGCACGCACACATACACGCACGCACGCACTCACTCACACATGCATGCAGAAGGAATGGCAAAGCCAACATAGCTAAACTGCACAAATCATTTTACATCTCTTTCCCCAGACTCCAGGTCAGATTAATATTTTATTCACTTTAAATTGACAAAATAGTTGAGTGAAAGAAATCTGATCTGGGATCTGTGGTAGAGAACCACAATTCAACCCACAGTTTCAGCAATGGTGGACAGCTAGTCACTATGGAATGGTGACAGTTGGGTGTGTTGGGAAAGGGCAAGTACTTCACAAAACAGAGGGGGGACATGAATACAGCCTACCACTCCTCCTCCCCCAAATTTAGCACAGCATAGGCTGAATTCTACTGCTATACCTAGATCCTCACTCCATTATTTGACCTAAAGTGAGCACAGATCTCAAAAGGACAGGGAGATGTGATTTGTTATGTTGGTTCAGGCAAGGACTTTTGCCTTGACAATCTGGCAAGAACAAAAACAAGGAAACTGTTTTTGCCCTTGAAAAATTGTAGTAGTATTGTATTTCAACAAAAAAACAATATTCATGAGAAAACATTTCTGATTGAATTATACTTTCCAACAACACTGAAAAGGAACAGGCCTTGAACTCTTTTTGACTATACTTGCATGTTGCTGACTTTAGTCTTTCTCTGACATGCAGCAGATATTTATTTGGTCCACACTGAAACCAGTGCACAGTGAAATGTCTGATGTCCCTTAGGAGGGTCAAGTCATATAGTTTGAGCCAGGCCACTTATAAGCTACAGTAGACTTTACTCAAGACTTGCATGTTAAACAGCAGCAATAGCAAGCAGAGATAGCACATGTACAGCAAAAAGGTAAACATAAATTATGATCTATTATGTAGGATTGCACAATTGTGTATGACTGCAATTCTGTCTAAATAATACACTACGTATAATTATATTTAGAATACATTGTTTATTGTGAAATTTAGATGCTTTAATAAGATACTTAAATAAATACAGATAGTCACAAAACAAAAAATTAATCGAAATGACCATTGTATCCATAATTGTGCAGCTGTGTTGTATTTTACTTCTATAGATAGCGTAATCATTAACATGTCTTGATAACAAAGTTAAAAAATAACAAATGTATCATTTAAGGTAGAATTGTTGTGAACAATAGCTGATAAAAAAATCCAAACATCTGTGTGTGTGTGTGTGTGTGTGTGTGTGTGTGTGTGTGTGTGTGTGTGTGTGAGAGTGTGTGCGTGTGCTTTCTACCTCAAACATCCTTGCTGCAGTACACCGTACCAGTGCAGAGGTATGAACTACCCCATACCACAGAACAGTGAGCAGCAGTTCATGGTACACTGGGTTGGCACTGAAAAGAAAGCATAACATAAATATTGGGTAATATTGTGGCAGCTGTCAAACAACTGACTTTCCAAACTGTGAGAGAACGTTTTTTCTGGATTTCAAGATTACAATTAGTGTATACAGAAGAAAGTGTGTGTCTAAGCAAGTCATCTTTTTTTTAAAGAAGAGCTATTTTGTATCACAAAAAAACAAGCAAAGTAAATACAAATGTAACCTGTTCAATCTGCTGTTGTAATACTCATTACCTAGACCATTGCTAACATTGTGAATGTGTGAAGCTTGAATCTAGCAATGCTCTTAACTGCTATAGTGTTTACTTCACTATCATATTACATAAATTAAGATTTTCAGAGCAGCTTTACTACTCAAGCATGTTACAGTTAGTTTGAAACCATCTGCAATAGTTTTCCTTTAACTTGTTTTCTTTTTTGAAACTTGCTTTGCTGATAAGTGTGTGGGTGAACAACAGTACATTTTTATTATTTTAAAAAAAGACTTACAAAACAAAAATGTTTCATTTAATTTTTTTTCTTTTCAAAACGACCAGAAGCAGTTGTCCAAACATTAGTAGTTTAGAATGATGGTAGGTGTGTGTGTGTGTGTGTCTCACCCCAGTTCTACAAAGGAGGCCTTCAGGCTGTCAAGAGGTGCATGGGACAGAGATAGGGTTGTCATAACATCCTCTAGGAAACCCACCAACAACTTGCGATCTTCATCCTGAACAGAAATCATAGGAATGTTTATCAGTTACAACATGTAGGCAACAAACACATTGACATCTGCATTATAATACGTACGTACTGTATGTGTGCACCTTTCTACAGATCAGTTAGAGTATTTGGTGACAGCATACAATTTTTTGTCAACATGAGTTGGAATGGGTGTCGCTGAACAATGTTTTGTTGGAAGTGTTGCCAGAACATCAAAACAAACACATGTGGTGCTTGACGTGTTTTTAGTTTCTTTTAAGTGGATATTTCGTTTACCCAATTACCCAATATGTAATGTTCACACTCTACATACCAGGACATAAACAAAAGAATAGGGGCCAAAAATACTAATCATTTTTAGAGGAAATCACTGACTGATTTATTTTGCAAGACACCAAAAGCAACACATAGTATGATTCTTACCATGGATCGACTTCAAGTCACTCACTCTACTATTTGGCTGAATTCTGCTGTTAACTTACCTGGTTATAACAAGTAAGCACTCCAGTGGCATAGATGGGGACTGTAGCTTTAGTGAGAATATCGTTCCCTGCTGAAACATCTGACAGAGGAATAAAACCAGAAGAATATAGGTAAACATTTCCCTGTATGCACAATTTTGGGCCACACACACACACACAAACACAAACACAAACACACACACACACACACACACACACACAGTTAAACAGTTTATTACAGCTGTGCTGTTAGGGACACTAATTTAGAGATTTGTTTTCTGACCGATAGCCAATGCTCGTTAACCTATGATTCATGGTTAACCAACAAGCAGCGTCCCAGTTCATCCATCCAAGAGGATTAAACACACTTTCCGCGGTCCGTGCATTGGCGTGAAGACGTACAGCCACTTTCCTTAAGCTGCTACAGCGGCCAACACAAGTCAATAGTTTGTGTGTCTGAGTCCGTATCCACCTGCGTGGATGTCAGCTGTGTGTCTGTCAGCCATACTCTGTGTGTAGGACGGCATGTGTCACGTACTGTAGCTCTCTTGCTAGTGCAAAGTTAGTCAGGGGACTAGCAGTTAAAAAGCTGATTGCATCGCTTATTTATTATGTATCGTGCAAAAAAACTATTTTAATGACTTCTTTATTTGTGATTTACTGATAGTTTTTTAACTGTAAATGTGAATAATTGGTCAAAATTCTTACTGTTGGTTAACAGTTAAAGGGTTGATCATTAACTTTAACTAACCCTAACTCTATATCATGTGAATTACCATTATCTGCTTTGCCTAATTAATCAGGGAAATTGCAAATACACCAACATACTTTACATTTAAACATGACAGGACATGATTAGGTAAGGTAGAGTCTAGTATATTGTGCTAGGCATTTGGTAGCATGACTGTGTCTGTAACAATGTGCCTAGCATGAATTACATCCTTGTGGTTTTACAAAAATCTACTGAAAAGGATGACTGCCCTGAAAGGTCACAATGACATAAACACCGACTAGGGCCCAGTACAAAACACATTTCATAAATGGCCACAATACCAAAGCTAAATCACTTGGCAGCCAGTTTAGACCAAGCACCTCTTATAACTACAGAAACATGTCCGGAATACGTAAAAAAAAAAGAAAAAAAAAAAAAAAAAGAGGGGAACACCCATAACTGACTCCAAATAGCTTGTTTACATCAACACTGTCTGGGCCTGAACTCCACCTACCAACATTCTCTTGAGAGAGCTGAGAACATCTTACAACAAATGCACATCTGCGTGTGTATGTGTAGGTTTAATCTGCACTCACCAACATTTTCTTCAGATAGTCGGAGGATCTCTTGAAACTGTGGTTTAACCTATAAGGGTCATGAAGATAGACAAAATGTCATCACTACATTTATAAATATCATTGACATTTACTGCAAAGTACTGTCTTACAGTTGTACAGTTCTCAATACCTCACATGGATTTTTGATGAGTATTTTTGCAAGGTCGGAGAGAGGCACAGTGGTAACAACCACTGGACTCAGACTCACAAATACACAGTCCATTGTCCACTCTGTAATACTATTGTTCAGAATAAAGTCACTACAGCTGTGTTTTAAATCAGATGCTCCTTTGATCTTTCATTATTCCCTAGATGATTTAACATTTAAAAAAAGTTACTCTGTAGTTAGTACTAAGCAAATATTTACGACACATATAAATATTGCTGACATATCAAGTGTTGCATAAGTGAAAGGTGAATTATTGCTTTGTGAGAATTTTAGATATATGTGTGAATGCTAGGACATATAACAAAAATAGTGCATAAATTTCAAACATTTAGACACTTGAAATGGCTGAAAATTAAGGAAGAGCAGCACAGTATAATGCTTCAGTTTGAGACATTTGGTTCTACCTTAGTGTTGGTAAAAATCTTGCCAAAGGTGCGACAGAGCCTCCAGAAGAAGCGAGAGAACTCATGAACGCAAGTCGATGATGTCACATTGATACGGCCTACGATCTCTATGAGCTGCGGGAGGCTGGAGGCAGAGCAGAGCAGGGTGCGTGATTGTTTGTGTATGGTTTTGTGATACCATGTACAAAGTTGTCTTTGTTTACTGTATATATGGTTTGGGTGTGTGGGTGGATGTGTGCATTTCTCACAGTTGGTTGACCACCCATAGCAGGCTGTCCCAGCCGGTGGTTCCTTCATGTTCTAGCTGGTAGTCGTAGAGTAGCAGCAAGGCACTCAGCAACTCCCTGCTGCCGATGATGGTTGCCACATCCTGGAGGGGAGAAGCTGGCCTGGGGAACCGGGTCACTGCAGGACCAAAGACACAGGGACAGAACAGAAACTCAGGAAAAGTACCGCTTAACAGTTACTACTTCATCTTGTTTTTTCTGTATGTGTGTGTGTGTGTGTGTGTGTGTGTGTGTCTCTACCCTCTATTGCAGGTACGTCTCCGGTGAGTTTGGCTCGGCTGGTGAATGGTGCGCTCTGCAGCACTACAGCAAACAGAGGAGGGGTGAGGGACTGCAGGGCTGACAGGAACACATGTAGCTTGTGTTCATCCAGACCATGCTCTCCTTGCTACAGAAAGAGGGAGGTATAGAAGGCAAAAGAGAATTAAAGAAAGCAAAATTGAGGAAGTGCGACTACTTGTTTGTGTGGTGCCAAAATCTGTAGCTTGGAAATAAAGTGTTATATGTACCATCAACACAACATTAATGCTTTTGTGGATTGCACTAGTATGTACAGTAATAAGGAGAGGGATCAAGGAGGACAAGTTCAGGAGGACTATTCATATGGTGTGTTAGGGGTTATAGGCTAGAATATTGTATTCAAAATACTCATTGCCTGTAGTATTGGATAGTTTCCTTACAACGTTTACCTACGTTAACAATGATTTTCTAGAAGATATTTAAAGCATTTTGATAGAATTTCACTCATTTTCTTTGAATATTCTTTTCCTCTCATTTACTGCACAGCATATGTCTTGAACATACAGTGTTGGACTCTTTTGGATGTCTTTGGATCAACAAACTCAATGTTTTACTACCGGGGGGGGGGGGGGTTGGGGGCTCCAGAAAGGTTTTAGGTCCAGCCATGAAGTTCCAGTACATGCACACAGGCTCTTACCATAAGTAGTTTCTCTATACGTGCCAACAGAGAAGGGATGAGTGCCGTTTGCAGGGTGCCCAGCTCTGTGGTCCAGGCAGCAAAGGCAGGAATGAAGACCTGGTGGACTGCACTGACCACCCGCTCTGACGGGTCTCCAAGTGACAGCAGCATCAGCTCAAAACCCTGGAAGACACATATTTATGTGCAGGAGCATGAAGATTAACATTAGATTTTACAGGAACAACAAAGTTGACCTGAGGTTATTTGACTGTGTTTTTTTTTTTTTTAACATTGCTGTTGTAACACTGTTGTAAGAGAAACAGAAAGTTGGAACACTTCACCTGTGCGTTCAAACACACTTTTCTCTTATAAGACACATACCTGGGAGTACTTGTCAGGGTCATCTATGTAACCCATGATGATACCTAGACTCTTGACCACAGCCTCTCTGACCATGTCAGCCTTATCCTCAGTGAGCATCTGCTGCAACATGGACAACACCAAGGAGCTACGGATCTCCTTCTGCAGTGCGACAGAAAGCAAGACCGATATTATATTTTGATGAATCTATATTTCATGTAAAATCTCTTTTTAATTGGGCATGCACATTTGCTCTTACAGGCAGGTATGGTGCTAAGGCTCCACAGGATTCTGCCACCAACAATCTCCTCTCTGGATATTTGTGGTTAATCTGCAGAAGAAGAGAGCAAGATTTAAAGAAAAAAGTGTCAAAAGAAATACAGGAACAAAAGTTGAAAGGAGGTGAAAAGTAGACTGGAGGGCAGCCACCATGGAATGGAAACAACTTGAATATCATCAACATGCTGACCCTGTGGAAACCGCTATTGGTCTTTCTCAGCCTCCAAACTTCTGGCAGCTGTTGTTCCCATAAATGTGTTGCATGAGGTGACAAGGAAAACAAGACCGCTATCACATATAAGTCAGGGACACCATGGAGGTAATGATAGTGATTTTTGGGCAGAACATGCAATTACAACAACACTGAATGGCATGCTGACACAAGACACAACTCTGATTTGTTTCTAATATATTGCACAATGAAATATGTTTTACATTAGAACTTTGAAAATTTCTTAGTCTTTTCTTTCGTTTGTACTAATTTCCTTTTTGTCAAACCTACATATGTAAGAGACAAAGGGGAAAAAACAACAAAAATAGCCATGGTTAATATTATTACTCTAGTCTCTGTACTGAAATAGAACAGAGAAACATCCCCCGTAAAAGTGGAAATTAAGTGTCACAGAAGGAAAAAAAATAACCTCTAAAAAAAATAAAAAAAACAATAACAAAAAGTCAACTTGGGCAAGTACTGCTTTTGTGTGGGTGAAGCCCTCGTTGTATTACCACTACAGAAAATCACCTGCAGTGTATGCACTGTACCTGTTCCCAGCACTGAGGAAGTAGTTCAGCCTCGACACGTGTGGGACCCACGTGCCTTGCAAACGCAACACACCCTGTCAAGATCATTTGTCTTTGGACACACACACACACACACACACACACACACACACACACACACACACACACACACACACACACACACACACACACACACACACACACACACACACACACACACACACACACACACACACACACACACACACACACACACACACAGAGAGAGAGAAAAAGACATTTAAGAGAAATATTTGAGAGACATTGGTGAATAAAGTCATAGTTGTCTTTCTTGGGGCTAAAAAATCCTCAGTATGAAGTGAATCAGCCAGCATAATAAATATTGCATACTGTTCTGTCTGTACATACACTGAAACACACACACCTCTGCTCGTCATCTGGTCTCTTGATTAGGTTGAAGAGGATGTGGAGGAGCTGGTCTCTCTCTTTAGGCTCTGGGTGAAGGCAGGCGGTACATAAGATGAGTGGGATCAACTCCTGAAGGAGAAACAAGGGGAGAGAAACAGAGAGAGATGTGCCATCAGTTTAGATTACTTTGCAAAAGGAAAGGGAGGTTGAAACACACAGACAAAGGATTGTCGGTTGCAGTCAAGCAGGGCCGGAAGGCTATTGAGGACGGGGAGTAGGAAACAGGGAGGTGTTCATTAAAAAGAGGAGAGAAAATTGGAAAAGTCAAAGGAAAAAAAAAAACCACGGGGGGGGGGGCGGGGGGGGTCACCTTTGAAACCTAAAGGAGTCCGTCAACACCAGTGAAAACATGCTTACCTTCAATACCCTGTTGGTGTTATACCTTGACTCATTTGGAGTCTTTAGGTCTTTGGACTGTATTTAGAGTCACGCACATACAATTAGAGCCACATACTGTAGAAACAAATAATGCATGCACACACAGCTGCATTCAGACAGACACATCTATACCTACTGCACTAGTTCCCCTACTACAACACAGCTCTATCCCAGAGTTCAGATAGAGTTTACGGACCTTCCAGTCAGAGGGGAGAGAGCTGCCCTTGATACAGGGCCTCCATGGCCAAATTGTGGTCAGCCCTAAATTCCCGCCACACACACACCCAAATTAGAGAGTGCATACAGAGTTAAAAATATGTTTTTTTCAAACAAACTATTTTTTTCCCCAGGCAGATATCATAGTTTCCTGCCAAGTGCTGAAGACCGTGCAAAACCCCAACGCTGGACGGACAGATGGACCTGACACTTGGGTAAAGATAGACTGTGATGAGTCACTCGCTCATTGCTGGACCAGCCCTCTGAAGTCAGTGCCATTGGCTATCTTATAAAAAGTAAAAATATGGAATTTCAGCATCAGAGGGTCATTTTAAGTGGTTACATTACAAGTTCAATATGGGTGAAATCAGTTCAAGCATCAAAAAGCTACAAAGGACTACTTATTAACTTAATTCGGGCACATTTAACTGTCACATTGAATCATCTTCTGCGCTGGCCTCTGAAAATACCATCAAGAGACATTTCTGGAGACTTAACAGCACTGGCCTGATGAAACAAATAAAGGAATTCAGCACACATCTGAAAAGCCAGAACCCATGCTGACCCTGTTCTATTTCTGTGCGTACTCCTGTGTTTCTGATGTGAAGACTTCTTCAGGAGGTTAAACATCTGACCAGTGCTGGATAAACAGTGTGGGCAGGTAGAGTGGACAGCACGACGCCACGACGCAGAGGCCAAGGGGACTGATGCTTTACTTCAATGAGCCGAGTGAGTGTCTGCGCGTTCCAGTCCGAGGACCACTGTGTGCAGGAGCCTGCATCACATATTGATTTCCACCCTGCATCTTAACAAGTCTTATCCGATCTTTATTATAAAATGGAATTTCTGTTACAGTCTTGCATTCAAATAATAAAATAAAGTGCAAAAAATGCTGTGATTAACATCAAAAGAACAGAAGAACACAAGACACTCACAGATACAGTGACGTATATCTCTTTTGCAGCATACAATTATCATCCAATGCAGCATTACTATGTCTTAGTAGGCAATAAAACCAAGAAAAGTGAGTGTCAATGCTTATTGACACGGCTTACAATGCTTATTGCTTATTTAACGGGGGGTGGGAGGGGGGAGAGAGAGAGAGAGAGAGAGAGAGAGAGAGAGAGAGAGAAAGGAGACGAGCAAGACATAGCGAGTGCTTGCTGCTGCAGTAATCAGTCAGCTATTACACAAACTCCCAGAGAGTTCAGTGCTTGTGTTTCACTTTTTACCCTCGTAGTGTTGTAAAACTTTCTTGTGGCAGCGATAAAAGCAGTGATGTTTCCTGTTTACTGTACGAGAACCTCACACCGCCTCAAACCACAGCTCAAAACACACAGACAAGACTGATCACTGGTTCCACGACTGGCCACCGCAGCGTGACGTGGGTTTACGCTTCTTCAAATGTTGAGTCAGTGTCACCTTTTCGTCGACGGCCCGCTGCGTATTTTTGAGTGCCCCCCCCCATTGCGGCAACCCCCGCCGTAGCCTAAACGCACTACCGCCATCCAAAAAGAATGGAAAGACCTGTGTTTTTACGGGACCATCTAACGGCTGACGCAGGCAGTGTGAACGCCTTACAATATCATATGTGTTATTTTTTTGTGTGACATGTTGCACATTCTTCTCTCCTACAAGTGCCTGTTCTTTTCAAATGATTTCCTTCTGTTTTTTATCCATACTGACTTTCTACTGCATTATCAGACATTTAAGAACAAACACGCCGCAGTCACTGTTATGCACCTTAAAAAACTAAAACAAAACTATAAATTAGGAAGACATCTGTGTTGTACCGGCGATTCTTTTTAACTTTCCACAGAAAATGTCATTTGACTTTTAACTTAACTCCTAAACTTTTGTCTCGTTACAGCCCTAATAAAGCTCTTCTTTGGCTTGCCAGTAGTTCATTAAAGATCACAGTTAATCTGGCCAGTAGAAAAAGGAATTCAATTGTTACAGCATATGTATACACTTTCTTCATAGTGATTATTCTTGAAAAGCCTAGACGCACCCTATACTGTAAATGAAATAGGATTAATAAAATAGTGATGTGGCAGATGACCACAATTCAAGCCTTTCCACTAAAAGAAAAGAAACATACAACCACATGGCATATATTACAGTACAGTGCAGTATACTGAGGAAAAACAGCATGTCTAATGATTAACAGTGTATGATATTACAGCCAGGTGGCAGGCAGAGTTTCAATGCATCCTTCCAACGTTTCAAGCCACTCCTTTGTTCTTAGGTAGGTGGGAGTCCCATTCAGAGAACTAAAGGTGTGTCTCCAGGCTTGGGGTGGATAGAAAGCTTCAAGTTGCGCGATGGAAGTGTGAGCAGCTGTGTGAGTGTGTGAGTGTGTGTGTGTGTGTGTGTGTGTGTGTGTGTGTGTATATTTGTGTGTGTGTGTGTGTGTGTGTACGTAATGCCATGGTTCGTGAATCTAACGGATATAGTATAAAGGCCACACCACTCAGCACACCATTTTAGCCTCTGGGTCTGTGTTTAAATCTTCGCCATCCAGTTTGTCTATCTTGATTTTGCAAAAAGATTAAGTTCTAACTGTCAGAATTATACTAAAACAACACCACCATTGTGATATGCAAAGCAGCCAGACTGAAAACTACCCTAACCAGACCTACCTCTTTCAAACACTCCATTTTGTCTTATTAAGATTCAACACCACTGTGTGCAAAATTCAAGCACAAATTATTTGTATACAAACGGACACACACAGTGGACAAAACACCTGTGTGGGTGTCTGCATAATAGCTTTCAAGAAGTAATAAATTGTGGATGTCTAATCAGTTTTAAAAGTCACCTTCCCTGCTCTTCTCAGAAAAAATATACATTCGAATTGTGAAAACAAATGCAAGCATGTTCCTCAACAGTTATTATGAATAAAGCTGTTTTACCTTAACCTGGGATATTACTGCACACCTCATAGCGAGGACTTTGAAAAAAGCCACATAACATAAAGCTACTTTTAAATAGGTTGCTAGAAAATGTTATCAGATTAATTAAAATTACTCCAGAATCTCAAAAGCCACTTCAGGAAATAAATCAGACAAGGAATAAATCAGAAAATTATAGAATAAAGATACATACATGACCCACCTACTGTAAGGCTAAAACTGCATATATTAAACAATCACTGATCAATACTAGTTCATTTTTTGGCTATAAATCCATTTCCTTTCATGACAATTCTCGATAGCATAACATCATTAACATTTTACAGAAATGTCAGAGGCAATTGTAATTTAAAAAAAAGAATAATTGTGGCAAGCCAGACCCGAATGTCGCAGCAGTTGTAGCCAACAGGAGCTGGGCATTAGTTACATATTTTAGGTCTACAGGTCATGTAAGAACCATGCAGATGAGTGCGTGAAAGACTCACCTGGCAAAGATGTGCAACCATTCTCTAGAAGAGAGGCATGCATGAGAGTGAGAGAATGAGTGAGACGAAAAGAGAAGAGTAAAAATAAAACCAGTGAATGCAAAGGGAAAACGTGAGCTGGGGACAAAAACACCAGAGGAGAAATGAGAAATGATGTGACAACACTGGTGAGAACAACCGCCGTCACGAAAGAAGGTGAAATTCCCAGTCAATAGATAGACACAAGTCAGCTGGGTGTTTTGGTTACGAAAGTCTATGATTGTCATTGCAAATGTCTAAATGAGCTCTTTAGTCATACAGCTTGCTGTCAGAAGACACAGTCAGGCCAAGGAGGTAACAAGATGAAAGGTGCTAAATGCAGCATTAGTACATAAGGTTAAAATGAGACATTAGTATGATTATCATAAAGAAACCAGCAATCACACCAATTAGATCACAGCCAAGTGCGCTGGTAGCCTCTACACATGGTGTGTAACACTTCGCTGCATGTGAGTTGGATTTTGGGAATGCCTTGTGGCACAAACCAAGAAGAGGGTGTTCTTTCAAAGCAAACAGACATCTTTCTTAGAATAGCAGATGGCAAAATGGGTGACTCACCCCCCCCAAAAAAAGAAAAAAATTAATCATGTCCCTTTCGGCAAAGGTTGTTAGGAATTTATTCACTGCCCATTACGAAAGACATAGTTTGGATGGGAATTTGCAAGCTGAAGATGACTGTGTTCTCTGTAAGGTTCCTGAAATGTTCACCTTGATTAGCCCTGCTGCCGTGTGTGTATCTATTGGATCCTACAAGGAGAAGACTGTGATGATGACAAAGATGACAGGTGTACAGGGAGGAGAAGAAGAGGAGCAGAGGAAATGGGGTTACCTCTCGTTTAGCAAGCAGGACGTTAGGGACGATGTGAGGGAGGCAGCGGCCCAGCATTAACATCACACTTTCCTCACTGTCTGCTATACGAGACACCTGGAAATGAGAGGGGCATTATTTACTGAACTCTACGTTATCGTAAATGTATTGTTTGTGAGTCTACATGAAAGTGTAGCGCTGACCTCTGCTCCCAGGCGGCTGTCGGAGCACATTCTGCAGAAAGACAGCAGGGCTTGCTGGAAGGCCGGGGATAACTTTCTGCGACAGCACAAACAACGAGACACCAAAAACAGTCACTACTGTTTGTACCACTTAATCTGTACTTCACAATAACTCTGGAGATTGCCCTGACCACTGAATGATTGAGGATTGGTCTGGCCCTTCCTGCCAGAGAGCTTAGTCTAGTCAGTCTCCCATGTCACTGCCGTGTACTTCAGTGGATTAAAACAAAGAAATCTATAGATAGATGGAGTTTGGCTCAAATACATTATTGGGGACCTGCTATAGCAGATGATAACTAACTGAATCGAATGATTCACTAGATTACGCACTAAATATACTACAGCCTGGCTGGGATTGTGATGAGAAATGTTATTTATATCTATCTATCTATCTATCTATCTATCTATCTATCTATGCAGCCACAATTGACAATACAACAGCACAGAACTTTTGACTTTTGTTCTTAAAACAACATTAAAGAGCAAAAGACTTTTGTTCTTAAATATATAAACATATACATGTTTATAGATTAAAGAACAAAAGCCAAAAGTTCAGTGCTGTTGCATTGTCCATTGTGGCTGCATAGACTGATAACTACCTCCATCTAGTGGTTACATTTAGTAACTACACCAAGAAGGGCTGTGTGGCAGTAACATGTACAGTAGGTTTTGACTACCGGTATACATTTTCTGTATTCTAGATTCAAGTAGGGCTGCAACTAACGATTATTTTCATCATCGATTATTCTGCCTATTCTTATCTTGATCACCTGGTCTATAAAATATATTGAAACATGTCAATCTCACTTTCTCAAAGTCCAAGGTGAAGGCTTTAAATCTTGTCATAAATATTTAGTTTAAGAAGATATGAAACAGAAAAAGAGCAGAAAATATCTGTATTTGAGAGGCTGAAAACAGCATTTAATGCCATCTTTGGATGAAAAATTGATTAATCAATTACCAATATAGTTGGCAATTTTTTTTCTGTAGATCAACTAATGGATTAGTCAACCAATTTTTGCATCTCTAGATTCAAGTACCTCACAGCAAAGATTTGTAAGGATTGAGTTAGAGAAACTAATGTATCATCCATACAGTGTACCAAGCAACGCACCATCAACAAATTCAACATTGCTCATATGACTGATAGAGGATTGACATTTTTTCGGGCGTCTATTTATATCTGTCTATACAGGAGAGAAGAGAATTTTCAGGACTCACCTTTTAGGTTGATCAAACTGGACAGACGGCCGATTCTTAAGCTTGTTGCGGGACTGTGGCTGAGGGTGTGAAATGTTCTGAGAAGAGGGAGGGTCTGGGTTAGTTTCAGGCTCTGAAATCCTCCGGATGTCCAGATACTGGCCATTATCTGTAGGAGGCTGAGATTAATATGATATTAAGTCAGAATATATGGGTCAAACGTCTGGGCCTCTGTCAAACTATATCAAGAAATATGCAAAGTTTCACTTTCTATCACTTTTTCATTGTTGCAGGACATGGTGCTGGTAACCCAATCCTGTGCATTACATATTCAAATTGACCGCGTACCACGGAGAGAGGGCCGATGGATGAAGTGGTGGTTGTGGAGTACGATATATTGTGGGAGCCCAGGTTCAGAGTGGCCGGAGGTGGGGAGGAAACAGTCCTCTTTAGTGTCTGGATCTCACTGTGACGTAAGGGAAAGGAGACATGAAAGAACCCTGTCAGAAAACACTACATAACTCGTATTATTGAAGAAGTGAGTCAACAAGACAACGATCTTCCATTCAAAAGCAGAGGTAGAGCAGTTATGTGAAATGCCTCAGCTATTTCGGATTGTGGTGAAGCTAATTTGTCTGAATCTTAATAACTCCACGTGGAAGGAAAATAGGTTCCACTCACGTATCAGATTAGTGTTTGGGGAAAAGTTCCACACTGGTTCTAGCTCATGGCCTGTTTTGTTCACAGTGGTATGGTATGGTAATAATGTGCTGAAAACATTTCTAGATTTTCACGCATGCTTCTTATTTCCCCATAATGGTAGTGGTAAATGATCTTGTTGTGATAGCATATAACTGCTCTTAATAGAGGGAAAACTGGGTCAACATCATAGCAGTGGGCATATTCTTAATATGATAAACAGAAAAGCATTACTGTATTCAGAGCCAGTTTTAACATAATGACTGATTCATTTGTATGTTAGCATAAAAAGTCACTCCGGCACACACCTCTGCAGTTTCTTGATTTGCTCAGCTAGACTCTGCTTCTCATTGGTGAGGAGGCTGATCTGGTATTCCAACTCCTGGACGACTTCTGTCTGTTGCTATAGAGGGACAAGAAGTTTACAGAGACACTTTATTACCTCAGCTTAAGAGTAGGTACTCAAATAACTAAAAAACTCTTTATGACTTTGTGACATCCTTTACTTCATAGAAAGAAGCAGTCCATTTTCAATAACTTCCGCAGCCTTTTATTGAAACAAAGGGAATATAGAGTGGGCAAAAATAAAAGCAGTTGACTGTTAGGGGAAACTGGCACTGTCTTTCAAAAAGTGTGTAAAGGCACATTGTCAGCTAGTTTCTGTTGAGAAACAACTTTGAATCATGCAAATAAATATGTAGTTACAGAGTGAGAGCAAAAAAGGCAGTGTGTCTGTGATAATAGAATACCCATCTCTACTGGAAAAGCAAAAAACAAATCTGATCACAAAGCTTTTAATGCTGCCTAAAGCAAAATATACAACTCTCACTCATTTAAAAAAATCCAACATAAATGTATGGAAGGTAATCATGAAGAAGTTTACATCCATGAATTACATCCATACATGTACATGCACAGTGACACACAAACCTGATGTAAGAGGTCGGGCTTCTTCGGGGGATCTTGGGCGATGCAGTTTCCTGGAAGATCGTCAAAGTCCACCTCTACTGACACATCAACCATGTCCCGAGGAGAAGGGACGGAGACACCACAGTTCCTGTAGAGATGTAACAGGTCGGGAGGTTTTGGGATGTTGAGGCCGACATCATCCCACAACTCAAAGTCCTGGAAAGCATTTTTTTTTAAAGCAAATAATTAAACAAAACTAATTTGTGGCGGCAGCGGGCGTCTCTTCTGCATAGATAGACCTCATGCATACAAGTCTGATACCTATTTTGCCTTCAGAATTAAAAGATATTCAATGAAGAAACAGAAATAAATTATAAAAAGGTGAACTCATTTTTGAGTCATTTTGTCTTAAAAACATACATCCAGAAACATCTTTACCTGATCATCATTTTCATCAGAGAAGGTGATGGATGAGAGTTTGTGGTCATGTTTTAATAAATATTCATTCACAAGGAAGTTCAAGGCTCTTTTCTCCAGTGGACGTATAGGCTCCTAGAGAGGAAAAACAAGCTGTGAAATGATTCACTCAAGACTTAGCAGTGATGTCATCACAGGAACATATTTACTCCGTCTTTATTTACTTAAAAAAAAATTGAAAGGACTTCACAAATCTGTGCATTCTCAACACTTGTATTCCCACCTGAATTTCAGGACTTGACTTGAAGTTTTTTCTCTCCTGAGAGGTCACTTCACTTTCTGAGAAATTGAGAAGATTATAGATGAGTTTGAAAGAATGCTGAGTCTTATTCATCTAGAGGAATTCTCTTAGAAAAAAAAGAGGAGAAAGCTGTAACAAAAGAGGGTTCAGGTGGAGAAGAAGTTAAAAGTACGCCACACCTGCTGCCTGAGTCAAGTTGGCGCGCAGAGCCTGAATGGTCTCCTTTGCTTTCCGTAGCTCAAACTCCAGCACTGGACAGGAAGTGACAACACACACACACACAGGAAATGCATCCAACCAAAGACAGGGAACAAACAAAACAAAGATGGCCATGAAAAACAAAACAACCACACAAAAGATTGTAAGAGTCATAAAAAAAAAAGTTAAAAAAAGGATACATGCAAATCATGGGTCTAAGGAACGCATGCAGCAGAGGATCATGGTAAAGCCGGCTGGGTGATGTAATGCATTGAGACACATCTCAATGGTAGGATTTCCTGCCCTCGTTTTCCTCCCATTAATAGCACTGATGTGACTGACTTGAAAAATAAAGTCCAAAGTTACTTCTAGTCGAGGTGAACAAATCTATTCAAGCTACTGAAATGTAGTCTTGATAATCTAGGAGCTGTCTGACAAAGGATTTTTTTCCAGGCAAATGCCGTACTAACAAGTAATTACATCATTTTGTTTTAAGCCACTCAAAGAACAGCTACTGCTGTAAGGTCTTTACTTCTTTGTATAGGCCATCACAGTATAAACACAATCTAAGCTATAAAACTCAGGTGTTAAAATGTCATTTAGAACATGGTAGGTTACTCTTTTAGACTTGTTTTTCGTAAAAAAGAAAATCATAACACCACAAGCAGGCTGTTTCAGACGTCCTTTGCAATCAGAAGCAGCCGACATTTAAATGATATTGTTGATTTCTACATTGAAATTTGAAAATCTAAACGGACACTGAATAAAGAAAAACACACAAGATCCTTAGACACGTTAGATAAAAAACACACGCAAAACGAAAGAAGCGATGGAGCAGGAAAACTATGTTGCATAGCTGTGCACTGAAAATCTGCCTTCTGATGTCTATTGATGTTCCAAAATCGGTCATTTATGTCTAGGATTGTGCTTCAACAGGTGGTATTGTATAAGGTTCCAGACTTAAAATACCAGTATTAATTGCAAAAAGCAGTTCAAAAATGTCATCAATCTTATGAAATAAAATGAGTAATTTTCTGTGAGGTGAGGTCATAGTCAATTTTCAGTTTCTACAAATTTAAGAATTCTAAATTTCTGCAAAAAGAAATGCTATCAATACAATGTTTGGACTTGTTCTGACATATTTCACCGACTCTATCAAGCCTAACCCATCCAGCAGATCAAGAGTGCACAGGATGCAAGCGCAACAAAATGGATAACTGAATAACGGGGAGAAGGTAAAAAAAAAAAAAAAAGCAAAAGCAAAAAGCTAGTCTAGGATGGAGTGACTTGTCCAGTATTGTTAACTGGGGTTTGATCAACGTCAGGAGAAAGCCAGAAAACCCAGAGTCAGACAGCTGGGGGCAGGCGTCTTGGCAAGAAGAACAGGTTGTGGGATGAGAGTGGGGGTGGGTGAAGAGGAAAGAAAGGAGGGGGACGGTGCCAATATGGTAATAATAGTCATTTTAAAAAGATACAATTTGTAGTTGGGAGCATGAAACGGACATCTCTGCTGCATGGTTTTAACTGTGCCCTTACTATGCATGTGTTCGTAAACTGATAAAAGCCCCAAACCATAACAAAGCTAGTTCCCGGTTTACATTTTAGATGTATCCACCAACTTCACTTAAGACTTCAACCTTTATTAAATCATCTTTTTTCAACTCTCATAAGGCAATAAACACATTTACTCACACTTATAAACCAAAGGCATGTAGACATGTAAACCTGTTTACCATACAGGAAGACACTAATTATCATGCTTAGCAGGCATGTACAGCACACGGGGTGGTGGGGGGGGAGAGAAAACAAATAAAGCATTTATAGCCACACTGTGTGAACAATTCCATTCTGTATTTATGGATTGGGGCTTTTCAGGACTTATTGACTAACACTTACCGATCAAATGAGTGGATGACTACAGAAAGCTGGTAATGGATAATGTTAACCACTTTACTGTGGCATAGTGTGCAGGGCTAAGAATTAATGCGGGCGATTATCAAATAGAAAGATGAAAACATGAGGCAGATTAGGTTTACATAAAAAGGATTTGTCCATGTGTGACAGCACTGTACCGTCTGCAATAATTGTAAACGTAAAAGGCTTTTTCATCTGTTATTTTACTTTAGTCGACAGCGTAAAAATGTACCCACAAGCTGCTGGTAACTGAGCAGCTGCTCTTAAGACCACCGTTCTGTGATAAGACGCCATCACCGTCAAACAGTGCTGAGACAGGTCACGAGAAATCCCACTGCCTGACTCAACAGTGTGAAGTTGATGTGAAGAGGCAGGAACACCTCTACCAAGTTAAAGAAAGAACCACACAGTGTGTGGTAAGTGGAACATGTTGACAAAGATCCAAGCCTTTCGAAAGACACATTCTGTTAAATTAACTTGATTTCTACATCTGGATGAAAACTGCATGCAAAACAGTATTAACAGCATTGTTTAGTGTGGATACTGACATCAAATGTGTTAAAAATAGGCTTGTTTTGCCAATGTGACATCAGACTTAATACTTAATTCACTTTTGTGGTGGATTGGATTAAACTGTGTTTGATGCACTTTTTGTTTTTTTTGTTTCTACGCCACCCTCCAATTCTGTCCCGTGGGGAGCCAGGTCTCTTGCTTTGAGCCCTGGCAGTACGGTTCATCTTACCTGCCACGCGCTCATCCGACTCTCGGTTGCCGTCATCTGAGTAACGGGCAAAGTCCAGAGAGTCCAAGGTGCTGATGCTGCCTGCTCGATCTGTACAGACACACAGAGACAATAATGACACAAGTATACTGTAAAATCCGCACAGTTAACCGAGTCCACTGTCAAGCAGCTCACAGAGCTTAAAAATGTGACAATGCACTGATGCTGGAGTAATGTTGCTTTATACTTTCTCCTCTCTGAAGGGACAGAGTCAGCTACATAACAGTTGCCCCATTACTGTAGAGATTCAACATTTTGCTTAAGGTCTCTTAACTAGGCTGGACGCATGCTGACATTGAGCTGCAGTTAAAGGATGGTGTGACTAACAACTTGGCCGCTCTTCTCCCAAACAGATGGAAACTTTAATAAATTCAGCTAAAAGCAGAGACCCTTAAAAACAATGTGGGAAGGTTATAGTTTAGCCAAGAAACATATGAGTCACACTGCACATGTGCGAAAAAAAATCCATCAAAAAACTGCTGCTTAACTCTGCTGTTGTCTCGTATTGCCGTACCTTCCTCCACGGTGCTGGGTGAGGAGGGTCTGGCTACTCCACACAGCATTCCGGGATGGGAGAAAAAAGTGCTCTGGTGTATTGCCATTTATTTAAACCAATCCCAATTGTCATGGGAGGTACTAAGTGCCGGACGGAGCCACGGTGCCGCTGCCAAATAGCTTTGGGAGGAACTTTTTTTTGTGGAACTTGTATGTTCAAAAGTTGCTTTAGTCGTGCGAGAGTAAACTCAGGTTGAACAGAGAGTCTAGCTAGCTGTCTGGATTTACCCTGCAGAGATCTGAGGAGCAGTTAACTATACTCCTCAGTTATTCACCGGAGTTTAGAATGCACACAAAAAGAAAGCTGAAAGTAATGGACATCCGTCCGAAAAGAGGTTCATCTGTCGTAATTTCCAATAGCAACGGAGCAATCCCACAAGTGGAACGTTGTGGATATACGTATAACTTTACTGAGACCTTTACTTAATAGAAAACAGACATTTCCAAACTTACATCTCTAACCGACAACCTGCAAAAAGTATCGTTCACTGCAAGAACATATGAAGCTGATACAGAAGCATAATGATTTCTCCTGTTTCACTGAGGTAGGCTGGTCTGCTGTTAGTTTTCCTCCACCTCAATACAAGTGTAATCTTGGACTATTTGTTCGCTGATATCAAGATACAGTGGAAGGTCAAGCCAAAGGTAGTATGTAGACTGGCTTTAAACCAGGGGTCGTGACTCAGTAACTGTAAGTAATGAAGCTGAGAATAAAATCACTGATTGATATTTTGGGAAAAAAATAAGAATAAATAAAAACACTTACAGGTTGAGTGACACCTTTGCCTTTTTGGTTGCGTTTAACAAGTTTAAAAAAGAACCATTTGGTTTTTCTCAATTAGCTCACACCAATTAGTGACCTTAATTTGTGTGTTTTGTCTGATTGATGTTCCAAAGGAACTAGACCATTTTAAAAAAGAAAAAAAGGCATGTGGCTAAACGTTGTGTGTGGAAAATCACTAAATATTGGATCTGACAACCCTAAATTTGGGCAGAAATGCATATAAAGTAAATGCATATGGTTAGTGTGTGCCCATATGGTTGTGTGTGGGCGTCACATGTTAAAATGTATGACCATGCAGCTTCACCAAGCACACACAATCTCAGTCTTGTGACTGAACAGCGAGAGTGTTTTGGAATTGGCTGTGAGTATGACAGTGTGTGTCATTGTTTGGTCATGCTGACGTCATGTTAACGCTGTTTCCTGTGGAGAAGGCTTCCAACTGTACTTTCTTCCTGATAATGTGAGGCGTGTCTTTGGGTGTGTGTGTGAGGAGAAAGACAAACCTGTAATTCCCCAAGGTGCGGGAGCAGGTGGCTTCTGTGTGTGTGCCCTTATTTACAAAAATCAAGTTAGCATTTCTTCCTGGCTGACCTTTCAGTTCTGTGCCTGTAGTGAATCCTGTCTGGCTTGTGATGGATCTGACACTCCAGACTTTCGCCTCGTCATTGCACTGCTGCTGGGCAGTTTGCTGCCCGTACATGAGTGTGACCATCTCACTCAAGCACACACACTGCAAATGAGTTTATTTGAACAATAAAAAAAGGATGCCTCTTTGTCTCTCTGGGTACAAAAACTATTGGGAGGCCATCAAAAGCTTCTTAAAGACAAGAAAGTGGATACTAGACAAACATAATGAAAAATATATTTTTCTGCTTTGAGATAAATTAAAGACTAGCAACTAGCAAGACTTTAGTCTGAGAACAATGAGATACATTTAAAAAGAGCTGGAAATATACTGTATATATATATAAATAATAGGAAATAAATAATAAAGGATGCACATGCAGGCACACAAACCTGTGTGAGCAGTTGCCTCAAAATATCAACATTGAAATGAAATGTAACTATGAATATGCTTGTGTATACTGTAAACTGGGCATGATTGTCACCAACATGGTTCTAAATTCACACACACACACACACACACACACACACACACACACACACACACACACACACACACACACACACACACACACACACACACACACACACACACACACACACACACACACACACACACACACACACACACACACAAAATGGAGGGTAGCCAACACTTGAACAATATCATTAATCGCCTTCTTGCACAATAACAACTCCCTGTCCCAGACAGAGGAAGGGCTGGAGAGACATTATAAAGAGAGAATACATGAAAAAGAGTAAGTGCATCTCAGGTTAATAGGCAGTGCTACTAAGGGGGATGTACACACACATAATAGGAAGATCAGGCTGACAGTGGTGTGTGTTTGGCCTGGCTTGCCATTGTGCCAACTTTACAGATTTGTAACAAGCAAGCACAAATTGGCTGTCTGATTCATGTCCTGAGATTGTACTAGAGTTGACATTTGGTGCTTTGACAAAATGTTATTTTCACAATGATGTTTTTGATTAATAATCACCAATCCTCAGGAATGGTTTAATGTAATGGAGTACAGGTAAATAATATAATAGTCTGGTAAGTCAAAAAAATGACATCACTTTCCTGTAATGCAGCCTGTAAAACTGGGAAAAGACAACACTTACCATATTATAATATCACGCTATCCAAAATTGCATACGATATGTAGTCTCATATTGCGATATCAATAGCCCTAGATTACACTGCCACTTTTGGGTATCCCATATTATGTCTCATGTGGCAAACCACAACAACTTCTTAAATGTGGCAGCTTACCGGCAACATTGCATGCTACCTCAAAGGCTCCTTGCATATGAGCAAATATGTACCTGACTAGGGCGAAGAGAGAACCATGCATGCCTCCATGCTGCACATTAGCAAGGTGGTGAGAAATGCTCTACTGTGGATCATGGGGTTTAGAACAACAGCTGCAGATACAATGGTGCTTGTGACACAGCCATCATCCATACATACGTTGACTGCAATCAACTGCTTACAGTCTCTGGTTGTGTGGATACTTGTGGAATCAGAACCCTAACCAAATACATGAAAGGTGCTATTAAAGCACTGTTTACAGAACTAAAGGCTGAGCTTAGAAAGACCAGCCAAGCAAACTAGCATCACACTAGGACTGCTCGATTATGGGGAAAAAATAGAAATCAAGATCATTTCGGTCAATAATATCACAATAATTTAACACAATTGCTCGTTCTTCTGGAAAGATGTTGCAATTATTGAACTTAAAAAAAAGTGGAAAACGTTTAATAAATCAACAGTAAAAAAAACATTTGCAACCGTGAAATTTGCCTCTAAACTTTTCCGAATTAAACTTTTTTTCCATTTAGAACACAAGAAAATAAGAGTTTACCGGCAAAACCTAATGAGCTAAAAAGAAAACTTGATTATTCAGCTTTGGAGATCAGTCAGAGCCAAAATCATAACTACGATTACATTTTGATTAATTGCACAGCCTCACATCACACTATCTATCTATCTATCTATCTATCTATCTATCTATCTATCAAGGATGACTCCCTGGAACCCATGTGATTATGTCACAATGAGTTACATAATTCATGCAATCATATGAAACCCCATGCATCCTTCCAAAACCTTCTAAAAAGCATTACATTTTGCAGACCAAAATTATTCCAACACAATATTACATTAAAGGACTGATATAGCTTGTTTCTTTTGTAGGGTAATGATAGTGTACAATCCTTAAGAATCACGCAGACAAAAGCAAGGTACTGAATGTTTTGCGGTCGTATTGAAAATTTGCACAACAGCACAATTGACAACAGAAGAGATTCGATCAGTATCCCTTTACCTTCCTCAAAGAATACTTAATTCTATCTTCTAACCTCCAAACATGCAGAAAAACATCATTCCAGTGATCACATGACTCCTTGGCTATGAGATTTTGCTATAAAGAAAAGTGACATTGCCTTGAGTCCATTGCCTTCTCCCTCAACAACTTTCATCAGCTGCTTAATTTTTCCACCCCTTGTCTACATATGGCAGATGATATTTATCAGGAATGTGGGATTTTATATTCTTACATTTATCTCTCATCAATAGCTAATACAATGACCTTTCTGCCAGTTTCACAACAGGGTTGCTGTGAAGTCCTGTCATCCTTTTCAAAGATATATCATAATAAAACATTTATTACCATACTCCAAAACCTTTGGGATTTTGTTAATGCAACCACCAAACCTTTGCAGCTAACACACACAGCTCACAGTTGTGTTTGTGTGCTTCCGTGGTCTCTAAAATATAGATAGAAAGTCAGTCTACACATGTATTTGTTTTGACCTGGTGGGGTTATACATGGACAGACACCAGTTGCGGTAAATCAGACTGGCCTCAGGCCAGTTGACCCACACTCAACGCTATACAACAGTATCCTGAGACATCAGGTTGTTCTCAATTGCTATAGCATCTAAATAAGGGGAAATAAATCTTTTGATTAAAAAAAACAAATCCTCTCTTTCTTCAGCCTTGATACAGTGTTGTTCCCTCAGCAGGAAAATTGCTAAAAGTTTATACAATGAAAAATCATCATCTCGCCTTGTTCTCAACTTGTACAAATGCAGCGCTGCTGTCATACTCTGGGCCCATCAGGAACTCAAACACTGATTTAAATCCTGGAATTGATCAGGAGAATGTCAGAAATGAATGACCACATCCACTGGTTTTATTATAAATATATATATAAATTAATATAAATACCTACAAATACCTATTTTCCCAGTGGCAGGTTAAGAGAGGAAGACTGTAAAGATCTGTTAAGTTGAGTTGAATCCAGGCACTGAACAATGGGATGTAGATTTAAGTCTATTCAATTCACAGCCAATAAGATAGTGCTTCCTGCTTGTGGGTCTCTCTTGATTGTTTAAAAGATAGGGTGGGTGTGTAACTATCCATAAGGTTCACTGACACTGTTCCTCTCCTGGATCAAAGATTCATATACTTTGACAAGACAGATCCAATCACTACACTGGAGAATACCAAGCTGAGTCATCTCCGTTAAAACCTAAGAGTCATTAAGAGGATCCAATTAATAAAATGTGCATAGGAGGACATTTTATAATGCACGTTATCACTTTCAAGTCAACTACAATCCTCAACCCTGAACAGTTACACTTATCAAGAGGCTCACAGAAGCTCAATTCTCGATGCTCAGTCATATCCTGTATTTTATACCTTTCTAGCTCTCTTTGAAGGGAGATAGTTTGCTACTTCTAGACCAGATGGAGCTTTTTGGTGCCTTATAGATCTATGTTAACAGACAATAGATTGCTCCACTCACTTCAGTCAAAAGGGGCCAGAAGAAAAGGTTTTGTCACTCATATTCCCTTCAATGTCATGCTCCCCTGCTCCCACAGTTGACTTAACGTTTACGGTAATACTACTCTTACTGTTCTATAGCAGGCTTTATTTTTTTATGACCTGGGGTGTCACCATGGTTACAATGATCATGGCATTTGTGTTTATGGGTCCTGTTTTTTTAGTCCCCTTTAAATGCTGCAAGTTATTCCCATACAGGAGTCCCTTAAGTGGACAACGGTGCTACAAATATACATCATTGACCAGTAAAGTACTATTTTTCTCCCTGGCATAGAAAACAACTGGTACAAAGCAACAAAACAACTAATTTCAGACACTGTCCTCTTAAGCAAGAGGTGGAGACACAATTCTTAAAAACTGCAGCCTTCTCTTCAAACTTGCTTCATTAGTATGACTAGTTTTTCTTTCTGTAGCTGATCCTGACCTCTGACCTCCCTCTGACCTACAAAAGTGTGTGTGTGTGTGTGTGTGTGTGTGTATGTGTGTGTGGGGGGGGGGGGGGCATGTTTTTCCCTACAGGGCTCCATTACAGTAAACTACTTCTTATAGTCAGTAACAGATAATGTAGTCTGTTTGTCAGCCAAGCCAACACAGCTGACCAACGAAACCCCCGGGAAGGCAGGTGCAGCAAAAGGATAACGTTATCTCAAGATCGATTGGCTTCCAAATCCAGTGTTTTAAGCTAACGTTGGCTAGCCATTGGGCTAACGTTTTATAATGCTGCATTAAAGACGGAGCTAGCTGACAGTTACGTGACTAGCACTGGGAGCAGCTAACGTTACTTACGCAGTGGTCCTCCAGGTCCGAGTACCTGGTCCTTGGCAGGCGGAGTGCCGCTCTGTCGCTCGAAGTTGCCAGGGTTAGAGAAATAATCCCTCAGCCTCGGGAGCTCTCTGCCTGCTTCTAACAGTTCTGTGTGGAACTCCAGGGCCGTGAGAATGTACTGGTCCCGTAATAGCTGAGCAGCGATACCATCAACTGATATCCGTGTCTCGGCGGTGCCTGCCATAGCGGAGGTGGCTGCGACCGAGACCGAGCCCTCTCCGCTGGGGCTCGTCCGGTTGCTAGACAGCAGAAGCGTCGGTGGCTCGGCGTCCGCAGGCGGAGAGAACGGATTACCTGGTGGCGGCCCTGGCGCCCCTTCACTCGGGCTTCTCTCTGTGTGAACTGTTTCATTGGGGCGCCGTTCAGCCTCTTCCTCAGAATCACTGAGATTAAACGGGTTGACCGACGCCATTTTTGCACTATAAAGATGTTTAGCTATCTAAGATAGCAAAGCTAATCAGACCCTCTTCTTCCTGAATGGATATCAAGCTAGCTATGGCTTGGTAGGCGGATCTGACGGGAGGGGGGGAGATGCGAAGATGTGATTGGTCAAATTTGAGAAATGTTCTCCCAAAGCCCGCCTATTTCATGGGATGATACAAAATGGTTGGATAACGGCGAAAAAGAAAGGAAGACTGGGCAGGGCACATTTGACAGCTCATAGCCTTTGGTGTTTTATTAAAAAGGCACAACATGTGAAAAGAACAATTTCCGGTGAAACTACACTGTAACACATACATTTAGATAGTAAAACGAATTACTTTTTTTTTTTTAATTAAAAGGCGTTTTGAAAAAAAAAATATACAAGGAAACTCGCTGGGAAACATATTTAACTACACTACCCAGAATTCAGCTGCAAAGTACTCACGTCAACGTAGATCACAACAAGGAAGTGGACACTCATGGTGCTTGAATTTCTTGTACTAATCTTCTTACTGAAGAATAAGGGACAGTTGGTTTTGTAAAAGGACGCACTTAAAGATTACGTTGATCTTGGTTTGTACACGTACAACGCCTCGGTCGGGTTTTCTGGATATTTAATTGGTCATCTACGAAGATAAAATGGAATCTCAATCAGGTGAATGAATTAAATAGTTTATATTTCTTTTCTCCCATTCATTCATCAACGAGAAAGCGTCCCCCGTATTTATTGGGAGATTCCACAGGCGTTACATTCAGGTAATGCTTTTTGCGTGGCCTAACTATGTAACTGATTTTCCCACTCCCTTGTAAACAAGGTGACCCAATAGGTAAATTACTGAACCACTGAAATGTATCGAACCATGAACTCATTATTTTTGCAAATTAGCTATTGGCATATGGTGACATTACCCCTGCCTTAATCAGACTTCACATTGCACGCACACTACTGCTTAAAGGTCCCATGACATGGTGCTCTTTGGATGTTTTTATACAGACCAGTTGTCCCCTAATACTGTATCTGAAGTCTCTTTCCCAAAATTCAGCATTGGTGCAGAATTACAGCCGCTAGAGCCAGTCCCACAATGAGCTTTCCTGCCATTTCTGAGTCTGTAGCTTTTGAGGGGTGGGTTGGAGGCTGGGGGTTAGGCCTCGACCAACTGCCACTTTGCTCGTTTAAAAGACATGATGTCTCTCTCTCGTGGGTGGGCCAAAATCTCTGGACGGGGAAAGCAGAGAAAGGGGAGGTAACTTTGCTCCTTATGACCTCATAAGGAGCTAAATTCTAGATCGGCCCATCTGAGCTTTCATTTTTTCAAAGGCAGAGCAGGATACCCATGACTCGGTTAACACCTATCGCCATTTCTAGCCACAGGGGGACCATAGGCAGGCTGGGGGAACATGTATTAATGATAAAAACCTCAACGTGACATTTTCATGCCATGGGACCTTTAACCAGTCAATATAATACTGAACCCTTTGAATACCTTCTTTATTTATACTAATATATCTTAATCTTGAACCGTATAACGTTGTTTGTCCATAGTGATTTTTATTCCATCTTTATTTCTGTCCCTTCTTCTTCTCACCTTCTTTTACCTGCAAATGCATTACATCTTCCTTCCTCTATCTCCTTCTCCATCCTCCCCGGTTGCTCTGCAGACCCAGCTCTGTGTTGACTCTCAAAATGAGGATGATCACCTTCCTCCTAGTCGGACTGACAGTCCATGTGGTTTTCTTCCTTTCGATCTTTGACATCTACTTCACCTCTCCCCTGGTCCATGGAATGACACCTCAGGCTACACCGCTGGCACCACCCGCCTCCAGATTGGTGTTAGTGGTGGCAGATGGTCTCCGAGCAGACAGTCTCTTCACACTACTCCCCAACGGCTCATCCAGGGCTCCATACTTGAGGTTGGGAAAATACAGAGTTGAGCTTTGATATGGTGTATTTTAGGGCTGCAGCATACGTGGAAAATATGCAATATGCGAAGGTCTTGTTAAATATTGCAAAAACGATATTACTGGCTATAAACATATTTTAAGTGTACTCAGTTTTGCATTTCTGCCGCTTTCAGTGTCCTGTTAAAATACAACACATTGCTTGCAGAAGATAATCATTGTCAACATTCTTTAACTGATTCAATTGAACATTGAATTGAATATAAAAGACAGCACTAAAAAAAGAACAACAGTTACATTTTAAAGGGTAGTTTTCTACTAAAATGTTCTTTCAACTAACACAAAAAAATCTCTGAGTGTCTTTCACCATATGTCGCAGCCTTTCACGATGTGTATATTGTGACAGCTAATATCACAATAATGAGATGATAAAATATATTTATATATTGTGCAACCCTAGTGCATTTGTGTACTGTGAATTAGTACCGGAAGAGGTGTAGAGGTGTGTGTGTGTGTGTGTGTGTGTGTGTGTGTGTGTGTGTGTGTGTGTGTGTGTGTGTGTGTGTGTGTGTGTGTGTGTTTTATTGAATTTATCCTCATGCTATGTTCATAACTCCTGAGTAACTGGTGTTTGTGTGTGCACACTTGTGTGTGTTTCCCAATATCAGGAGTGTGATGGAGGAGAGGGGTACCTGGGGTGTGTCACACACACATGTGCCAACAGAGTCTCGTCCCGGTCATGTTGCTCTCATCGCTGGCTTTTATGAGGATGTGAGTGCTGTTGCTAAAGGTAGGTGTGCATGTTAATGCAGTAAAGACTATGTAAAAAATTATAATAAGTATTGTATACCACTGTCACTGCTGCACTGTTGCTTGCTCTGGAGGAAACTACTAGAACTGTTTGGTCCTTGTAAATTCTGTAGTGTGGTCTAGACCTACTCTATCTGTAAAGTGTCTCAAGAGAACTCTTGTTATGAATTGATACTATAAATAAAATTGAATTTAAATTGAATTGAATTGTAAATAAATTACTTTTGACACTCATATACTGTACTTTTGTGTGTGACCATATGGGTGACTACTGTTGTGTCTGTTTGTGCACTCATCTTTTTCGCGTGTGTTCAGGGTGGAAGGAGAATCCTGTAGAGTTTGACTCAGTGTTTAATGAGACCAAACACACCTGGTGCTGGGGCAGCCCTGATATTCTGCCGATGTTTGCTAAAGGTACACAGGCACACACGTTCACAGACTCACACAAACAACACCTCAGAACCATCAACCTAATCAATGTAGAAGCAAAAGGTCACAGATAAAGACTATACATTTAAGCTCAGGAATTCATTTATTTTACTCCTCATTAAGGAGGAGTAAAAGTTTGGACTACTTTAGAACAAAACTTTTAAAATTCCTTGTAATGAAGCTCATTTTGTGTTGTCGTTCTTCCAGGTGCCAGTGGAGACCACGTGTATACTCACACTTATCCAGCAAAGGAGGAGGACTTTGCCTCCACAGACGCCTCCAGGCTGGACACCTGGGTGTTCACTCAAGTCAAAGTATGGTAGTGGAATTACTAACGATAATGATACATACTGTGGTGATTCCGTTTATATTAACTTCTTTTGTTTAAACCTCATATATTTTCCACTTTCAAATTCATTGTTTATGTAATTTGTGGTCAAGTAATACATTTTCATGTCCTAAAATATGATGCCACGTGAAGTCATTACTAATAGTACTGCTGCAACAAGCTTTATTGGAAACGTGTTGTTACTGTTAGTGCCAGACTCCCTTGGAACAATCACTAAGGATTTGCATACGGCATCTTGAACAAATCGAACTATGTTTTTCTTTCCGCACTAGTCATTCTTTCAGTCGGCAAAGTCTAACTCCAGTCTGAGGGCTAGTCTGCTCGAGGGTGAGAATATCTTTTTTCTACATCTGCTGGGCATAGACACAAACGGACATGCACACAGACCAATGTCACGGTAAGAGACATGTTATTAGGAGTTCTTCTTGTTTGGATTGCACTCTACATAACATAAAAAATTGTGATATCTTTATCCTGATTTTTTTGTCTTTTGTTCAGGGAGTACCTAGACAATATTGGTCTAGTAGACAGTGGCGTAGCTGAACTGGTGTCTGTGGTAGAAGACTTCTTTGGTCATGACGGCAGAACAGCCTATGTGTTTACGTCTGATCATGGCATGACAAACTGGGGTAAGGCTCTCGTTTGCGTATGTGTGCAGCTGCTTTTTTTAATGTCTGAAATAAAAAATAAAAAATCATGTGTTGTTTCTCCAGGTTCACACGGTGCAGGCCATCCTTCTGAGACACTCACCCCTTTAGTGGTGTGGGGGGCCGGAGTTCATAATGCCCACAAAGTCACTGAACCCCAATCATTCAACGATGGCTACCTACAAGGTGCTACCTCACGTACTGTTCTCACAACTACATGCGCCAATGTCTCTCAAGCTAGATTTTTAACATCTGTTTTTTTATTGACATTATTGTTCTGATTTGTATCCCTACTGCTTCTCTCAGATTGGAAACTGGAGCACCTTCGTAGAGTTGACGTCAATCAGGTAAGGACTGAGACCATCTCACTGTTTAATGATGTCAATGTCATCAATTATTACCACTGTATATAAAAAAATATGAGAGCAATGATCACAGGGACTCTCAGAACAACAGGTAGTAAATTGAACTAGTTGTCATTGTTTCCTGCAGGCAGACATCGCTCCCCTCATGGCTTCTCTCATCGGTGTGCCCTTTCCTGTTAATTCTGTTGTAAGTCCAGAGATAAATTAAATACAAAGGAAAGATTTTTCATCTTTATTTTAGAAGGTTGTCTGTAACCAAGCGTCATTAAAATTGTCCAAAATGGATTTCGATAGAACACTCCCAATGTTTATGACAATCAGTTATACTGTTCAATAGAAACTATGCATCCAAACATCTTCATCCTGACCTTTATGTGTATTTGTGTCTCTTTCAGGGTGTGTTACCTCTTCTCTATCTTAACAACAGTGACCAGTTTAAGGCAGAGTGCATGTACACCAATGCTATTCAAGTACTAGAGCAGTACAAGGTATGAAAGCATTCCGCTCTGCTACGGTATTACTGACATGCTGACCATAAGTATGTCACAAAGGCCAGTAAAAGAATCACTTGTCAACTTCATTGTTCAATAAATATGTAGGTATTACTAGTAACAATCAGTTGAAATGATACAAATATGTTGGTATTACTAGATATCTCCAAACTATTCAGTTTATAACAAGGCCAGCTTTTAACACTTTGTCATGTTTAAGGTCTAAGTTGTAGTAAGTCTAATGCTGCACATGTCTTGTAATATAGTAATCTTTTTATATAAATCGCTGGTGACTGAGTGTTTTGTGTTTTTATAGATGAAAATGGCCCAGAAAAAGGAGACAACCTTGTCTTTTCTTTTCACCACATACCAGTAAGTACAGTTATTGAGTTAATGATTTGTAATAACTGCAAATTAGTTAATTACCATTGGTTTCTACTTGCTCAGTCCATAAAAATAAGCGTTTTTACCAAGGGATCGTGATTACAGTGTGCAAAGCTTGATGAAAGTATTAATCAAGTGGAAAATACTAAAGTACAAAACTATACATGGTATTTCAATATACTTCAGCCCACATTTAAATGTAGTGTCACACACTCTGTCTTTATTGCTTTGTCTCACTGTTTTCACAGACCACTGACTGAGTCAAAACAAGCAGAATTCATCCACAAGGCCAGAATACTGATTCAGCTGGAGAAGTATGAAGATGCTGTAAGTATTTGGAAAAGGATACGATGCATCTTATAGGTAAATTAAGAGTTGTACAAGTGGATTACAGCACTTATTCATTAGGCTGGTGTTGGAACATTTTGTAGTAACCAACGTTGTTGCATGATACTCAGTTGTAGCGGGATAAAGTTGGTCACTATTATGCCTGATTCCAACCTAGTGGTAAATGTTGTCTACATCAGTAACCCTGTGTATGCTTTGTCTTTTTACTTTATGTTGTTACTTTATATCCCTTGCTGATTAATCTTCTTCCATCTTTCTCCATGACATATTTGCTTTTGCTAAAGCACTCCCTCGTCTGTCTGTTGTCAGATCTCTCTGTGCCGATCTCTGATATCCAATGCCCTGGAGGGCCTGGTCTACTACCACACCTATGACAGGTTCTTTCTAGGCTGCAGTGTGGTGCTGGGATTTGTAGGCTGGACCTCATATGTTGTTCTAGTCATACTGAAGACTCATGCCGGCCTCAACCGACACCCCAGTCTCCTCAAACAGGTTAGGTCACTTCCACCAAGATAAGTTTATGAAACGTCAATGTTCTATTGAATTATATTTTTGGTGTTTCTCCTGTGTATGTGTGCAGATTCCCAGCTATACCCTGGCCAGGGTGTGTATATGTGTGACAGTGGTGATCACGGTGTTCTTGCTTCTACAAAGGAGCCCCATGACTTACTATATTTACTGCCTGCTGCCTGTCCCTGTGTGGTACTCTGTCCTTAAAGAGTGAGTAACACACATGAAAGAAAATGTTAAATAGAATAAAAACACACATGGACACATACATCTCAATCTAATCAAACAAGTGTGTATAGTGCCTGCATGCTGTTCTCAGAGAGTGGTGGAGCAAACGCCGCACACACGCACACACACACACACACACACACACACACACACACACACACACACACACACACATACACACATAGGATATCATCACATATCAAAACACATCAAGGGAGATCTCAACAATCGATGAATATAGCAGTTTTTCATTGGATGTAATTCACCTCACACGTCCTTGTTCATGCATGTCAGGCACAACTCCATTGAGGTGTTGATTAGATCCGTTAAAGTGGTGTTATATCCATTCATGTTTCTCCTCTGTAAATATACGAAAGGATGGCCTTTGCCATTTTCTTTCTTGTCTCCCTTTCACCACAGGAAAAATAATCTCATTAATGATCCATTTCAGGTCCGAAACTCTAATAGATTTGGTTCGATCAGCTCCCTCTCTGCCACTGTGGAAATGTTTTGGCTATTTTGTGCTGTTGGCGTTTGGGATCGAGCTACTGGTAGGAGTCTTTAATGTCTTCTAATGTACAGTTAGAGGCATATTTCTGCTTCAGTGCATTAATATAGACTTTAGTTGACCTCCACATACATTAAAAATTAAAAAGTATATAGGGCTCATTGTGTGCTATGTAGGTTATTCTGTTTACCTGTGCTGCCCCCAGGTGGTGAGTTTCTTCCATCGCGCCATGCTGACTGTGGGCCTGACTTTCCTCTCTCTCTGGCCCTTCCTGTCGGGAATTTTTGGCAAGGCCAAGGTAACTATGTCACTGCTCTTGCAGTCACAGTACTGTAAACAGGAAAAATACATTGTATTTGAATATTCCCACATCAAAAGGTTATGGAAAGTGATGCATCACAAAGTTTGTGCATACAAGATACAGTTTCCTGCTTGGACACACCTGGAACTTCCTGCTCACAGAAATCTTGACTGAGTTAGCTACCAAATAGTCAAGTCAGGGTTATGTGTCATAACCTCAATGGACAGATAAATACATTTTAAAATGGTTTTATTTTGATCAGTAGAAAAGGAGGGTTGTATCATGTGGACGCACCAACAGGTTTGTTGTCATTATGTAGAATTCCTCATGGGGGCGGCAGAAACTACACACTATGGCTTTAAATTACAGTATGACATCATACAGTATCTAACTCTATGAACTGCATGTCTTTGTCCATGTGTAGTTCCGTTCATTAAGCTGGTTTCTGGGGTGTCTGTGTCTGGCTGCTTTCCCCCTCATGCCTGTTGTGGGCAGAGAGCCTAACGTACATCTGGTGTGAGTACTTCCTCTATTTGCTTTCATTAATCGGAAAGTTTACCACAGTGTCTCATCATTGCAAAACTCAAAAGCCAGATTAAGATTGGCAAACTGAATTTAATATGTAATATGGAGGAGTCAGAGACAGAGAATCTCTATCAAATACACTGCTAATCAACAGTGGTACATGTCTGTAATAATGTGTTGACATATGATATTTGTTTGCTCAGGACCTGTGCAGGTCTACTCACTCTCTTCACTTCAGCCTGTTACCTCTGGTCATCAGGACAGAGAACGCCTCTGCACCTCAGTGACAGACAGCAGTTTGTCACCCAGGTAACTACAGTACAGGTCATGTTGTGCGTGCTTGTGTTTGTGTCATTGCATTTTCTAAAACCTAAATGCTTACCTGTCAAATTGCAGATGCTCCATGTTGCAGTGTGTGCGTACATGCCATCTCTCACACACTCCAGCCTGCAGCAGAAACAGGGACTGCCCCTTCTTAATCAGATCATCAGCTGGACCACATTAGGTAGGTGGGTGGGTGGGTGGGTGGGAGTGAGCACAAGGTACTTGTGACCTGCCCGTGTTCAGCGTAGAATTTCCTGGGGAGATTATAATATAATTTGTGTTAATTCTTTTTTAAATATTGATCAGATATTTAATATTTAGATACAATTATTTGAGTCCTGGCTAAATCCATTTCTTTAAAGGTAGAATATGTAGTGAGTATGGACCACACCGTCCAAAGTTGGCCTCTCTAGTGAATGAAGAGAAGGATGGCCGTACAAAGCATATAATCAGATATATATCTATATATATATATATAGATATATATAATGCTTCCCATATTATATAGCAGCCATTATGTTGTAAGGCACACATAAACACAACCACAGGTATGCAGGAAGGTGCCCCATCGTCTGATTATGAGTGAATGCAGAGCTTCATCCTGACAGAGTTAGTGAGTGAGAACAAACATTTTGACGAATGTACACTCACCTAAAGGATTATTAGGAACACCTGTTCAGTTTCTCATTAATGCAATTATCTAATCAACCAATGACATGGCAGTTGCTTCAACGCATTTAGGGGTGGCCCTGGTCAAGACAATCTCCTGAACTCCAAAATGAATGTCAGAATGGGAAAAAAAGTTGAAGAGCAACTTTGACTGAAAAAAACACTCGTTACAACCGAGGTATGCAGCAAAGCATTTGTGAAGCCACAACACGCACAACCTTGAGGGGCTACAACATTGAGAAGACCACACCGGGTACCACTCATCTCCACTACAAATAGGAAAAAGAGGCTACAATTTCAAGAGCTCACCAAAATTGGACAGCTGAAGACTGGAAAAATGTTGCCTGGTCTGATGAGTCTCGATTTCTGTTGAGACATTCAGTT